>NW_027137586.1:340329-815962 GCF_001692895.1 Cenococcum geophilum 1.58
AACAAACTATTATTAAACAACTCTTAATTTCTATATTACTGCCTTTATGGGTAATAGAAGCTGCCTTATAATTTAGCTGTTAGACCTAGAACTAAATCGAAAAAATCACTAGGATCCTACCAGTCTACAATTTCTATAACTATCTACCCCCCTAAAAATTAATAGGATTCTACAACCTAGGATTCACCGAATTTAATAATATAAGATTCCCACCAAACTATTAAGGAATAAAATTCCACAAACCCTATAAATAACAGCTAATAACAATACACCTTAACAAGTAAGGCTAAGCTTAAATATAAAAATCAAAAGACTATTCTACTATGAAAAAGATTCTTAAAAAACTGAACTAAATTAATACTAACTCTAACCCTAAACTGAACCTAAACTTAAGTAAGAAACTATAAGTAATCTAAGCGAGCTTAGCACCCTAATATCTGCATAATTAAAGCTAACCCTATTAGCGTAACTTGCTAAAAAATCTGAGTATACGAACTACTATTATAATGGCCGATATTAAGAAGGCCTTAGTACTAAGGAAGTATACTAACCCTACTATAAAGGTATTAATAGAGTATTATTATCGCCTAGATGCGTTCTTATAAAAGGAAGCTAATAAGCTACCAGAATACCGACTATATAACTATAAGATTATACTTAAAGACGGAAAGCAGCCTAGATTTGGACCCTTATACGGAATATCCTAAAATAAACTCTAAGTACTATAAAAGTATTTAGACGAGAACCTAAGTAAAGGATTTATTAGAGTAAGCTTGTCGCCTATAGCTATACTAGTAATCTTTATTAAGAAACCTAGCGGCAGTCTGTACTTCTATATAGACTATTAAGCTCTTAATACTGTTACCGTTAAGAACTAATACCTAATCCTATTAATATAAAAGACGCTAAACTAACTAAGTAAGGCTTGTTACTACATAAAGCTTAATATTATCTCTGCATTTAACCGTCTCCGTATTATAAAAGGGGATAAATAGCTTACTGCATTTCGTACCTAATATAGACTATTTAAATACTTAGTAATACCCTTTGGCCTTATAAACGCTCTAAGCTCGTTTTAACATTATATAAATAATACCCTACGCCCCTACCTGGATATCTTCTATACTGCTTATATTAATAATATCCTAATATATAGTAATAACCTAACTAAATATTGGAAATACGTTAATTTTATCCTATAAGCCCTGCACGGAGCTAGTCTATAATTAGATATAGATAAATATAAGTTTTATAAAATAGAAGTTTTATACCTTAGACTTTTTATTTCTATAAACGGTATATAAATAGACCTAAAGAAAGTTAAAGTAATTATAAACTGGTAAGAACCTAAAAACGTTAAGGATGTAAGAGCCTTTATAGGATTTGCTAATTTCTATTAATAGTTTATTAATAACTTCTCTGCCCTAGTTTTACCCCTTATAGCTCTAACCTAAAAGGATAAAGTTTTTATCTTTAATAAGGAATATAAGAAGGCCTTTGCCTATCTAAAGGTTATATTTACTACTACGCCCGTGCTTTAATACTTTAACTTAAACTAAATAAGTGTTATAGAAGCCGACTTATCTAATTATATTACTAAAGGCATCCTGTTTTAATATAACGAGGATAGAGTATTATACCCTATAGTATACTTTTTAAAATAACTAAGCCTAGCTAAATATAACTATGAGATCTATAATAAGGAATTATTAGCTATTATTAGATGCTTTAAATAATAGTAACCCAAACTAGAAGGCGCCGGATTTTTAATTAAGGTCCTTAGTGATTATAAGAACCTATAGTACTTTACAACTATAAAATAGCTAAGTTATTATTAGGCCCGCTAGTTAGAATATCTATTTTATTTCTAATTCTTAATTATATACCGCCTAAGCGTCTAAGGTTAGAAGCCTAATATTCTAACCTAACGCTCGCAAGACGCGCTAGCCCTAGAAGAAGCGCGCTCTTACCGAAATTAGACCCTACTTCGCCCTAAACTATTTAACCCTCCTACTAAAGATCTTATAGTACTCGTCCTTAAAATAACTAATTAATTAATTAAGTAGATTATAGTTAATAAATACTTAAATAATAAGTTTATCTAAAAGACGCTTAAGCTAATATAAGATAGCACCAGACGCTTTAAAAAGATTTCTTTAAGTAAATATAAAGCTTATAGAAACTGCTTGTATTATTAGAACCGTCTAGTTATCCCTAATTATAATAAGCTTAAGCTTAAGCTCCTTAAACACGTATATAATCTACTAGTAGCCGGCCACCTAGGCTAAGGAAAAACCCTAGAACTGCTCTAATGAGAATACTATTAGCTAAATATGCATAATATAACACGAAGGTACGTCTCTAGCTGCTATATCTACTAATGAGCTAAAGCTTTGTATAAGACGTATAACGGCCTTCTAAAGCTACTACTTACTCTAGACCGAAGATAGAAGGATATCTTAATTAACTTTGTTATTAATCTCCCTATAAGTAAAGGCTGTATAAATATTATAGTAGTTATAAACCGACTGTCTAAAATAAGATACTTAATTGCCTACCCTAATATATTAATACCTGCCGTTGCCTAGCTGTTCCTAGATTACGTATAGAAACTCTATAGATTTCCTAAAATAATTATCTCTAATAAAGGCAGCTAGTTTATCTCTGTATTTTGGGAAGAACTAACTACCTAACTCTATATTAAGGCACTGTTATTTATAGCATACTACCTAGAAACGGATAGTTAAATAAAACGTGTAAATGCTATAATAGAGTAGTATATTTAGATATACATGTTATACTTATAAGATAACTAGATTAACTGGCTTATATTTACCGAGTTTATGGCAAATAATTCCGTTTTAGAAACTATAAAGGTTTCCCTGTTTTTGGCTAACTACGGCTAGTATCTATAAATAGGTTTTAAACCCTTTAGCAACGTTCCTCGCCCTACTTATTAAGCCTTATAAGTTATAGAAGTAAATAAATTCGTAGAAAAGATGGAGGAACTATAATAGTTCCTTACTAACGAAATAATATAGGCCTAATCTATCTATAAAGCCGCAGCGAATAAGAAATAAACCCTAGCACTAGCCTATTAAATTGGTAACTTTATCTGGCTAGATATAAGAAATCTAAATATAAAACGACCTACTAAGAAACTTAATTAGAAGAACGCTGGCCCTTATAAGGTTGAGAAGGTTGTTTCCTCTTACTCCTATTAATTAAAGCTCCCTAATACGGTTAAAATCCACCCTATATTCTATACGTCAGTCCTCTATTCTACTACCCCTATATTAGACGCCCTGCCTAAATAGATATAGGACCCTCCCCCACTAGTTAAAGTGGATAGTAAGAACAAGTACTTTATTAAAAGAATTAATAATATTAAGTATAACAAATGGAAACGCTAATATATATATCTTACAAAATAGAGAGGCTTTACTAAGTCCTTATAGGAACCCGTTAACTCTATAAAACTTATATAAGCTACAGAAGACTTTTATAAACTCTACTTAGAACTACTATAGCCCTACCTTATAGAAGCTTAAGTTTAAAGGGGGGGTACTATTATAGGATACCCCTATAACACCTTACACACGTCTACCTATTTCCATTAACTTAGTAATTAGAGACTAACCGTAAAATAGCAATCTAATAGCAATCTAGCGGTAATCTACGGCATTCTGCTATATTCTACTAAGTTCTACTAAATTCTGCCAAGTTCTGCTAGGACTATAACCTAAACCCTATTCTACCCTATATACGTATTAACTAAGCAACCAAGTTAACAATATATGCCCTTTCTTCCCAATCTCCTACCTTCTCTCCTTACGTAACGTTTTGACCTTATTATATAGTTTATATATATAGCTTAATAATATCTACTTCGTTATATATTATTACTACTTATACTTACTCTGTAACACTTAAATTAGATAGGCCGGACGCTAGAATATAGACGTAATAACGGGAGCCTACCTTAGCTATCTACCCTATGCGTTTATATAGTTAATCGCCGGCTTCCTAAAGGAAGGAAAGGGCTACTTTCTTCCCTACGCGTAAGAGGTGCTAGAGGAGGCTCTCTACTTAAAGATATAGCCTAAGACTAACGTTTAGCTAAAACGCATAGAGACCTACTACCTAAAGAGGGCCAATAATAAGGTTATATGGCTTAACCTTATAGGCTTAGGATTTCTACGCCTCCTCTATACGCTTAGGGTAATCCTATTATAAGACTTAGTAATCCTACGTAAGCAGTTCCCGCTCTACCCCCTATAGAAGGACCCCCTCTTTAGCTATAAGGAGTACTAGAGGTTCGCTATATAAGTAGAAAGCTTGCTAGCTAGCGTAGTTATACTAGATAAGATAATAATGCGGAAATACTAGCCTACCTATAAGGCTGTAGCTAAGCTAAGATATAAGGCCGCGATCTTAGAGATAAAGGGGGTTTAATTACGCGTGTAGACGATTTTAGAATGCCTTAGCGAAATAAAAAGGTTATTAGCATTATTCGCACCTATATAGATTTAGTAAGGGAAGACAGGTATCTAGATAGGGCCTACAGAGTCCGTACGTCCGTCTTTAGACGGCCCTATACCCTTACCTTTACCCGTATTTATACCCGCGTCTATTCCTAAACGCGTTAACGGCTAGATTCCGTCTTTAGATAAACCCTCTTTTATATATCTAACCCCTAGGGAGATACTAAGGGGTCCTTAACTATTTACTGCTATAGAGCCTACTTAGCCGTCTACTATAACGTCTACTATACCCCTATAGTAGCTGCCGTAAGCTTTTACTATACCTCCGCAGTAGCTGCTATAGGCTTCTACTATACCCCTACCGTAGCTACCATAAGCTAACGCTTAACCTCTCCCGTTTATCCTTAACCTATAGGCGCCGCTAAGGAAATATAAGATGCTTTAGGGCGGTAATTTAGTATTCTAGCTCTGGGCCGAGTGGACTTTAGGGCTAGTGGGTGGGCTATTAATTAAAGCTCTTAATTACTGCTAGGGGGCGCGCTGGCGGGTTAATGGCGAGGCTATATTCTACAGCCGTCGCCGTAGGATAATTAAGGATATAAGATAATGCGTAGAAGACGGTACAGTAAGAGATAAGAGGTAGGCTATTAACTAGCTGGAACAGCTACGGGGTTAGTATTTTTTAGATTGGCTTTATAAGAATATCTAAATAGTTATTTTACTATAGTAACTAAGACGCCTTAATATACAACTATACTAGTAACTAAGACGCCTTAATATATAACTATACTGTAGTAACCAAGACGCCTTAATATAGGACTATAGTAACTAAGACGCCTTAATATAGGACTATAGTAAGTATAGTGCAGTCCTATATTAAGATGTCTCGGTCACTAGAGTATAGTCCTATATTAAGGCGTCTCGGTCACTACAGTATAAGTGTTTTAAATTTAGAGCAATATTACGCAACCGCCTAGAAGTATTAATTAAACTTAAATTATATACCTTTTCGCCTAAAATCGCGTGCGAAAATACTTGGGGGCGGTCGCTACGCGACCTTATACGGGGTTTAGGGGCGTTATTAGTAGGGGTNGCCCTAACCTCGTATTAACCCAGGTCGTAACCGCGCCAAATAACCCCCCTAGATATGTGATAGGTATTAGAGGTCCGGGTTAGGCTTAGTATAACCTTAGGTTACGCACGCCCCCCTAAGGTCCGCGACATATCATCCAAATATTACCCCCCCCCTTTAGTAGTGGCCCCTACTTTTTAGACGCGTTTTTAAGGCCTAGGTTAGTACTGGGTTAGTATAGAGGGCCTTAGCGCGCCTTCAACCTCACTGTTGCCTTAACAATCTATTTTCCAACCCTTTCCTATCCTTATGCTCGCGATGGCTCTTATAGGGCTTCTAATTTTATATAGAAAGGCCTACTATAATTCTAATTATATAATATAGAGCCCTCTTCTTCTTCTTCTTTAATATTTACGCGTTCTACGTATTTAGTGACTTTATTTACCCACGCCGCGCTTATACGTCTCCTTCTTACCTCTTACGGATATAGAGTCTTTTAGGAATCTTCTTACCCTATAGTCTACTTTATAGTTAAATAAAGCCCCCCTAGCCTCCTCCTATAGCCTCTAGAACGAATTCAAGGCCTAAATAGCGCGGCTATACGATATTTATAAGGCCTAGCGCTTAAAGAATACTATAAGGGCGTATAAGCTGAAGTAGAAAGAGTGGGAAGACTAATATATAAGATTAGAAGGTAATATAGACGGCGCCTAGGTAATAGAAGATAAGCTTTGCCTATTTTTAGAGCAGTAAGTTATTAACTAAGAATTATAGGCTGCTAGCTATTAAAAACGCAAGTTAAAACNGAAAGAGATATAGAAAGATAGTAAGTGGGCGAAGAAAAGGCAGAAGACGGCTAAGGGAAAGGCAGCTATAGCGGCAGCCGCAGCTATAGGGGAGGAAGCCATAAAGGAGGAAGGAGAGATATGGGACGAGGAGGCCTTAGACGCTCTATTTAATAAGATAGTCCAATACTTAGTTATAAATAGCTATGTCTCCGCTATTACTAAGCTTTATACGTAGTAATTAGAAGGTAAGGCCTTGTAGCCGCTATAGGGGGCAAAGCTCTTAGCGGTACTAAATAGCGTCTGCTGTAATAAGGACCGGATTTAACGCGTTAACTTTATTAATTAAGGCCTATTTATAATTACTAGCGGCTATAATATTAAAGGGCTTAAAAAGGCAATTACTTAGTGCTAGGAGATGGGCTCTAAGATGCCGGATTTAGTTAAGTCTTACCTTTAAACTGCGGCTAAGTATTTATTAGGTTTATATTCAGTCTATATAGCTACTATTTTCTAACCCNTTTCTTAGGCCATACTACTATTACCTAGGGTAAAAGTAGATAGGATGTTTAGCTTACTAACCTTATCTTTATTAAACTAGAGAATAAAGGGCCTAAACTAAATAAGCTAGCGCTATGTATAATTATATTAATAATATAGGGGAAGCAGAATTAATACGGTAAGGTTAAGTATATAGGCTATATGCGCAATACTAACCCTATTCTCTACCCTCTTTCTATAATAGCCTTTTACTTCTTTAACCGCTAGGGTAAGAACGGCGCTAAGAGCTTCCCATTCTTTTAGTAGCTAGAGGACTACTATAGCCTATATATCTTCCCTAGTAGCATTAAAGTACTATAATAGCTATTAAGCTATTATACGCAGTTTAAATAGAATAAAAAGATATTCTAGGGGGTAGGAATTTACTTAAAGGAGAAGACCTATAGCGCCTATAAGTAGAGCATCCGGTATACTAAGCTTAGCGGCGTTAAGGAGACCTAATATTACGGAACACCCCTATAATACCTTGTATACGTCCACCTATTTCCACTAACTTAGCAATTAGAGACTAATTGTAAAATAATAATCTAACGGCAATCTAGCGGCAATCTACGGCATTCTGCTATATTTTACTAAGTTTTACTAAATTCTACTAAGTTCTGCCAGGACTACGACCTAAACCCTATTCTACCCTATACATATATTAACTAAGCAACTAAGTTAATAATATATACCCTTTCTTCCTAATTTCCTACCTTCTCTCCTTACGTAACGTCTTAACCTTATTATATAGTTTATGTATATAGCTTAATAATATCTACTTTATTATATATTATTACCACTTATACTTACTCTATAATACTACGTTGTATTAACTACTTATACTACTACCTAAAATAGAAAATACACCTAAAGCCCCTATAACGGCCGCCGATATTATATCTATCCTCTAAGAATAAATAGTAAGTATACAGAAGTCCTTTATAAAGGCCCTTAAATAATAATAAATTACCCTAATTTAATAATAAGCTAAATAAGAAGTACGGTATTAAAAAACAATAAAAGCCCTCTAAGAAGAAGTCCGTACCCTTAAGATGCCTATACTAAAACCCTAAGACCAAATACTATCTCTAGAGATAAATATGCGAAACGCAAGTTCTAAACCTATAGTAGTTATTTACCCCAAACCAACTACCACACTATAATAATCCAAGCGGTTACCTAACCTCTTAGTATTTATTAGTAAATAATAAGAGCTTTAATTATTTCTAAGCTAGCTAAAAAATAAGCTAACTAGTAACGCTAACCGTTACCTAACTAAAGCCAACCGCCTTTATTACGCCCTAAGTTAACTAAAAGGAGAGGCAGCTAACCTTATTAAACCTCTTTAGCTAACCTTAGTATAAAGCCTAGTTATACTTCTTAAAGCCTTATATAGTAACCTAAACCGCTAAGCTACTACCTAGAGAAAGATAAACCACATAGCTTAAGAAACGAAAAGTTTCCTAGTATACTTTTCTAAATTTAACCGTTATATAAGGGAAACAGGCTAGAACGACTCCGCACTAATTAACAGCCTTATTAAATCTTTAAGCCCTAAACTAAAAACCTTTTTAATAGGCGTAGACTTACCGGGAGCCCTTAACGCCTGCGTAAACGTTGTTAATAAACGGTATAATAATATACTACGCCTAATACTAAAACACGCCCCTTAATATAATATAACAGCCCTATAAATATCTACTAAGTCGTCTTAGCCTAAGTACCCTAACGCTATAGATATTAACACTAGAACCCTAGAGTACGCCCTACTAAGGTCCCCTAAATAAGAAAGACGTATTAAGCTAGGCCTCTACTTTAAGTGTAGAAGTAAGGACTATATCTTAAAATATTATCTTATCCCCTTACCTACGCCCCAAAATAATTTATAAACGGCTAATACTAGCAGCCGTTTACCGCATTAATCTTCTAGTTACTATCCCTAATCTTTACCTAGTTCTAGCCCTATATCTAATAAGCACTATTTATAAGGATAAAGCTACAGCTGACGTCCTATAAGAACCCTACTTTAATTACCTCTAAAAGGAAGGTTTTAGAGCTAAGTCGCTTTCTGGAACAGCTCTACTATAGAATCTTATTAAATGCATTTAATGTTACAAACTCCAACTTTTAGGACTATAGTATAACTATTAACTGCCGTCTTTAGTAGAATGGTTAATAGGCTAATATTTAAATCTTAATTAATACAGGAGCTAGCAGCATAGGATTTATTAATAAGATCTTTATATAAGATAATGGTTTTACCCTAACCCCCCTTAACTAGCATATTAATGTATTTGGATTTAATAGTAAACGCACTATCTTAGGCCGTATTACCTATATAGTATTCCTAAAACTCTAATACCTAAACTATAAAGAATTAATTAAACTTTTTATTACTACCCTAGGTTATTTAGTAATCCTTAAATAACTCTAAATAAAGTTATATAAGGTAACTATTAATTAGGACAACCTTAAGTTTCTATTTACTGCCTTTTATTATAAGCAGAAGTGCCTTATAACTCGCTGCTTAGACCTAAATCTAAAATCTAAAAAATCCACTAGGATCTACCAGTCTAAAATTTCTATAACTATCTACCCCGCGCCTAAAGAATCTACTAGATTCTACTAACCTAGGGATTTTACCAAATTTTACTAATGTAAGATTTCCACCAATATCTATTAAGGATCTAAAAATTCTACTAAACCCTATAAATAGACCCTAAGTACTATACAGCCTTAAGCTAAGTAGAAGCTTAAGCTTAATATATAAAAATACCAGAAGGACTAGTATTCTACTATAAAAAGGATTCTTAAAGAACCTAAACCTAAATTTAATACTAACTCTATACCTAATACTAAACCTAAACCTAAGTAAGAAACTATAAGTAATCTAAGCAAGCTTAGCACCCTAGATATCCGTATAATTAGAGCTACCCTATTAGCGTAACTTGCTAAAAAACCCAAGTATACGATCTTTACTATTATAATGGCCGATATTAAGAAGGCCTTAGTACTAAGGAAGTATACTAACCCTACTATAAAGGTATTAATAGAGTATTATTATCGCCTAGATGCGTTCTTATAAAAGGAAGCCAATAAGCTACTAGAATACCGACTATATAACTATAAGATTATACTTAAAGAAGGAAAGCAGCCTAGATTTGGACCCTTATACGGGATATCCTAAAATAAACTCTAAGTATTATAAAAGTATTTAGATAAGAATTTAAGTAAAGGATTTATTAGAGTAAGCTTGTCGCCTATAGCTATACTAGTAATCTTTATTAAGAAACCTAGCGGCGGTCTATACTTCTGTATAGACTATTAAGCTTTTAATACTATTACCGTTAAGAACTAATACCCGATCCTATTAATATAAAAGACGCTAAACCGACTAAGTAAGGCTTGTTACTATATAAAGCTTAATATTATCTCTATATTTAACCGTCTCCGTATTATAAAAGGGGATAAATAGCTTACTGCATTTCGTACCCGATATAGACTATTTAAATACTTAGTAATACCCTTCGGCCTCACAAACGCTCTAAGCTTGTTTTAACATTATATAAATAATACCCTACGCCCCTACCTGGACATCTTCTATACTACTTATATTAATGATATCCTAATATATAGTAATAACCTAACTAAATATTGGAAATACGTTAACCTTATCTTATAAGCCCTATACGGAGCTAGTCTATAATTAGATATAGATAAATATAAGTTTTATAAAACGGAAGTTCTATACCTTAGACTTTTTATTTCTATAAACGGTATATAAATAGACCTAAAGAAAGTTAAAGTAATTATAAACTAGTAAGAACCTAAAAACGTTAAGGACGTAAGAGCCTTTATAGGATTTGCTAATTTCTATTAATAGTTTATTAATAACTTCTCCGCCCTAGTTTTACCCCTTATAGCTCTAACCTAAAAGGATAAAGTTTTTATTATTAATAAGGAATATAAGAAGGCCTTTGCCTATCTAAAGGTTATATTTACTACTACGCCTATACTTTAATACTTTAACCTAAACTAAATAAGTATTATAGAAGCCAACTTATCTAATTATATTACTGGAGGTATTCTGTCTTAATATAACGAGGATGGAGTATTATACCCTATAGTATACTTTTTAAAATAACTAAGCCTAGCTAAATATAACTACGAGATCTATAATAAGGAATTATTAGCTATTATTAGATGCTTTAAATAATAGTAACCTAAACTAGAAGGCGCCGGATTTCTAATTAAGGTCCTTAGTAATTATAAGAACCTATAGTACTTTACAACTATAAAATAGCTAAGTTATTATTAGGCCCGCTAGTTAGAATATCTATCTCGTTTCTAATTCTTAATTATATACCGCCTAGGCGTCTAAGGTTAGAAGCCTAATACCCTAACCCAACGCTTACAAGACGCGCTAGCCCTAGAAGAAGCGCGCTCTTACTAAAATTAGACCCTACTTCGCCCTAAACTATTTAACCCTCCTACTAAAGATCTTATAGTACTCGTCCTTAAAATAACTAATTAATCGATTAAGTAGATTATAGTTAATAAATACTTAAATAATGAGTTTATCTAAAAAACGCTTAAGCTAATATAAGATAGTACTAGACGCTCTAAAAAGATTTCTTTAAGTAAATATAAAGCCTATAGAAACTGCTTATATTACTAGAACCGTCTAGTTATCCCTAATTATAATAAGCTTAAGCTTAAGCTCCTTAAACACGTATATAATTTACCGGTAGCCGGCCACCTAGGCTAAGAAAAAACCCTAAAACTGCTCTAACGAGAATACTATTAGCTAAATATATATAATATAATACGAAGGTATATCTCTAGCTGCTATATCTACTAATGAGCTAAAGCTTTATATAAGACGTATAACGGCCTTCTAAAGCCACTACCTACTCTAAACCGAAGATGGAAGGATATCTTAATTAACTTCGTTATTAATCTCCCTATAAGTAAAGGCTATATAAATATTATAGTAGTTATAGACCGACTGTCTAAAATAAGATACTTAATCGCCTACCCTAATATATTAATACCTGCCGTCGCCTAGCTGTTCCTAGATTACGTATAAAAACTCTATAGATTTCCTAAAATAATTATCTCTAATAAAGGCAGCTAGTTTATCTCTGTATTTTAGGAAGAACTAACTACCTAACTCTATATTAAGGCACTATTATCTATAGCATACCACCTAGAAACGGATAGTTAAATGGAATGTGTAAATGCTATAATAGAGTAGTATATTTAGATATACACGTTATACTTATAAGATAACTAAATTAACTGGCTTATATTTACCGAGTTTATAGCGAATAATTCCGTTTTAGAAATTATAAAGGTTTCCCCGTTCCTAGCTAACTACGGCTAGCATCTATAAATAGGTTTTAAACCCTTTAGTAACGTTCCTCGCCCTACTTATTAAGCCTTATAAGTTATAGAAGTAAATAAATTCGTAGAAAAGATAGAGGAACTATAATAGTTCCTTACTAACGAAATAATATAGGCCTAATCTGTCTATAAAGCCAGCGAATAAGAAATAAATCCTAGCACTAGCCTACTAAATTGGTAACTTCGTCTAGCTAGATATAAGAAATCTAAATATAAAACGACCTACTAAGAAACTTAATTAAAAGAACGCTGGCCCTTATAAGGTTAAAAAGGTTGTCTCCTCTTACTCCTATTAATTAAAGCTCCCTAATACGGTTAAAATCCACCCTATATTCTATACNTNAGTCCTCNNNNCTACTNCCCCTATATTANANNCCCTGCCTAGATAGATATAGGACCCTCCCCTACTAGTTAAAGTAGATAGTAAGAACAAGTACTTTATTAAAAGAATTAATAATATTAAGTATAATAAACGGAAACGCTAATATATATATCTTATGAAATGGAGAGGCTTTACTAAGTTCTTATAGGAACCCGTTAACTCTATAGGACTTATATAAGCTACAGAAGACTTTTATAAACTCCACTTAGAACTACTATAGCCCTACCTTATAGAAGCTCGAGTTTAAAGGGGGGGTACTATTATGGGACACCCCCGTAACACCTTACACACGTCTACCTATTTCCATTAACTTAGCAATTAAAGACTAACCGTAAAATAGCAATCTAATGGCAATCTAGTGGTAATCTACGGCATTCTGCTATATTCTGCTAAGTTCTACTAAATTCTGCTAAGTTCTGCTAGGACTATAACCTAAACCCTATTCTGCCCTATATACGTATTAACTAAGCAACTAAGTTAACGATATATACCCTTTCTTCCCAATCTCCTACCTTCTCTCTTTACGTAACGTTTTAACCTTATTATATAGTTTATATATATAGCTTAATAATATCTACTTCGTTATATATTATTACTACTTATACTTACTCTATAACACTTAAATTAAATAGGCTGGACGCTAGAATATAGACGTAATAACAGGAGCCTACCTTAGCTATCTACCCTATACGTTTATATAATCAATCGCCGGCTTCCTAAAGGAAGAAAAGGGCTACTTTCTCCCCTACGCGTAAGAGGTGCTAAAGGAGGCTCTCTGCTTAAAGATATAGCCTAAGACTAACGTTTAGCTAAAACGCATAGAGACCTACTACCTAAAGAGGGCCAATAATAAGGTTATATAGCTTAACCTTATAGGCTTAGGATTTCTACACCTCCTCTATACGCTTAGGGTAATCCTATTATAGGACTTAGTAATCCTACGTAAGCAGTTCCCGCTCTACCCCCTATAGAAGGACCCCCTCTTTAGCTATAAGGAGTACTAGAGGTTCGCCATATAGGTAGAAAGCTTGCTGGCTAGCGTAGTTATGCTAGATAAGATAATAATGCGGAAATACTGGCCTGCCTATAAGGCCGTAGCTAAGCTAAGATATAAGGCCGCGATATTAGAGATAAAGGGGGTTTAATTACGCGTGTAGACGATTTTAGAATGCCTTAGCGAAATAGAAAGGTTATTAGCATTATTTGCACCTATATAGATTTAGTAAGGGAAGACGGGTATCTAGATAGGGCCTATAAAGTCTATACGTCCGTCTTTAAACGGCCCTATACCCTTACCTTTACCTATATTTATACCCGCGTCTATTCCTAAACGCGTTAACGGCTAGATTCCGTCTTTAGATAAACCCTCTTTTGTATATCTAACCCCTAGGGAGATACTAAGGGGTCCTTAACTATTTACTGCTATAGAGCCTGCTTAGCCGTCTACTATAACGTCTACTATACCCCTATAGTAGCTGCCGTAAGCTTTTACTATACCTCTGTAGTAGCTGCTATAGGCTTCTACTATACCCCCGCCGTAGCTACCGTAAGCTAACGCTTAACCTCTTTTATTTATTCTTAACCTATAGGCGCCGCTAAGGAAATATAAGATGCTTTAGGGCGGTAATTTAGTATTCTAGCTCTGGGCCGAGTGGACTTTAGGGCTAGCGGGTAGGCTATTAATTAAAGCTCTTAATTGCTGCTAGGGGGCGCGCTAGCGGGTTAATGGCGAGGCTATATTCTATAGCCGTCGCCGTAGGATAATTAAGGATATAAGATGATGCGTAGAAGACGGTACAGTAAAAGATAAGAGGTAGGCTATTAACTAGCTAGATGTCACGGCTTAAACAAATGCCTCTAAACCGAAGCTTAAACGAATGCTGTATTACCAAGATACTAAGCTAAAGAGAAGGAAAAGGGGTCGCTAGGACCGATGTAAACAAATATATAGGGTGAGCCGCCAAGGCGCTAGCTTTAGGCGGGCCAATTATAGGTTGGCAGAATATAGCAGAATTTAGCAGGTAACGTGCGATAGCGCCGTTACATCACCCCCCTCTTTAAAAGAAAGCCTACCCTTAGGCTTAGTTAGAAAAAATAGGGTAGCACTAGGCTTATAAACGTAGGATTACAAAAATATAAGATAAGGAGATAAAAGGGGATACAAGTCCGTCCTGACTAAGTATAAAGGGCAATTGTAGGCTAAGTGGAAGCACTAGGCTAGAAAGAGTAGCCGCTAAAAGTCTTGGCACGGATCTGACTAATTAGATAACTTTGACCGGCGGTCGAAGTTCCTAAATATCTGAAATTTTACGGTACTGGTAGAAAACGGCAGAATATGGCAGAATTTGGCAGATAGCTATATTAGGGCTTTAGGGCGTTTTTGTCCCTATGTTCTTCCGGTAACTTATTATCTTTATTATGCTAGCATTTTATCCATTTGTTTAGGTACTTCGGGGGTCTAGGCGCATTAGGGTATTAGTTATAGAATTCTTTAAGCTTTTAGGGGTAGCCTATAAAGTTCCACGCAGGGTACTAGGTTAGGTTAGGATTATAGCCCTTCCATTAGATATGGTATTTTAGCGCTCCCCGTACTATCTTATAGGCTAGTATTTCGTTAACCTCCCATTCGTTATTACCGTTTACTTAAACTAGTAGGGGAGGCTCGTTCTTTTGTCTAGGTAATAGGTCGTTCGCAGCTTTCTATAACTTATCTAGCGAGAAGATAGGGTAAACCCTAATTAAGTCTGGGAGCTTTATCTTGTACAAGTTGCCTATCTTCTTAAGAACCTCATATGGTCCTACCATCTGGTAGTCCAGCTTATAGCTAGGTCGTTCGGTCCTCCAATTCCTTGTTATGACCCAGACTATATTGCTAGGGGCAAAATCGGGCTCTTGATGGTGTTTGTTTGCCTGCTGTTTTATTAACCTCTAAGCTTTTTCTAGGTTCTTACGGGCTACCATTTAGGCCTCCTCTAATCGTTTGGCGTACTGTTGGGCCTTAGTATAGGATAGCTTCTCTCGTATAGTCTAGGGTTCTTCTGGCCTTTTCTAGTTAAAGCTTATGCGGGATAAGTATCCCATTTCTAGCTAAATCGGGGTAAACCCTATGGAGTTGTGGGGTAGGGTTGCTTGCGCGTAGTCTATTAAGGGTAGTAGTTTAGACCAGTTGTCCTAGAAATAGTTAACGAAGGGCCTAAGCCTCTAGTCTAGGTACTAATTTACAATCTTTATCTAACCGTCTGTCTAGGGGTAATAAGCTATAGAAAGCTTTAGCTTAATGCCTAGGATCCAGGTAAACTTATTTTAGAAGGCCAATATAAACTGCGGCCTGTAATCGGATATAATAGTATCTAGTGGTCCGTAGATTTAGTAGACGTAATGGACATATAGCCGGGCTACCTCTTTGGCATTAATGTTCTTATAACATGGAATTAAAAACAGGCGTTTACCAAAGTGGTTAACTATAACCATAACTATATCGTATCCGTTACGGTCCCTAAGTAGTTTATAGAAGTCTATAAAGATATACTACTAAGGGCGCTCTAGTATTAGGAGTGGCTTAAGTAGTCCTAGGGTCTTATCCCGTAGGATTATAGCTTTCTAGTAGTCTTCGCAGTTCCGTATATATCGATTAATATCCATAACCATTCTTAGCTAGTAGTAGCGGTAGTTAATAATTTTACGGGTCTTATTCTTACCAGGGTATGCCGTAGAGACTTAGCAATAAGCTTCGCGGATTAATTTGGTCCGTAGATTATTAATATTAGGGACTATAAGCCGCTCCTAATATAGGAGCAATCCTTCCTCCGTCTTAAAATTGGGGTCTCCTTTTACAGCTTATTTGCGGAGGGCCCTTAGGGCGTTAGCCGTGCGGTTTATAGTTAGGAGGCGGTTAATTAACCCTATTAGCTTATCTAAGGACTTCTTTATTAGTGCTAGCTCGTTTTACTAGGAGTCTAGCTCCTTAAGGATCCGCAGGTTAAGCTGTTCTGGATAGAGGAGGGCGCGCGTCCAATATTAGGTCTTTAGCTTATCTTAGGGTCCTACGTCTTATTCTCTTCGGGTTAGGGCATTAGCCTTAGAGTTTTGCTTACTAGAATAATATATAATCGTAAAGAAGAATTAGGAGAGTATTTCGGCCTACTAGGCTTATCGCCCTATAAGCTGCTTTATAGTCATAAAGTACTCTAGGGCTTTATAATCTATATATATCTTAATCCGAAAGTTTGTACCTTTAAGCTCTACGCGCTATTAGGAGAGTAATTAAATAATAGCTAGCATTTCTTTGTCGTGTACTTTATAGTTACACTTAACCGGGTTTATTGTCTTTGAGAAGAAAGCTATAGGATACCATTCGCCGTCTAAATGTAACTATAATAGGATTCCCGCTACGACCCTATTAGAGGCGTTTGTTTCTAGCATTAATTTAAGGTCCGGGTTATAGTAACGAAGGATTAAGGAAGAGATAAGCCGATCCTTTACCTCTTTAAAGGCCTCTATATAGCTATCGTTAAAAATAAAAGGTGTATCCTTTCTAGTTAGTCATATAAGAGGTTTTGCTATAATTCCGTAGTCACGGATAAACTAGCGGTAGAAATTATAAAAACTAAGGAAGGACTGGATTCCTTTTACTATATAAGGGGGCTTTCAGTTATGGATTGCCTCTACCTTCTTAGGGTTGACCTTAATTCCTTTTATAGTTATAATAAACCTAAGGTATTTTATACGTTTTACCCTAAACTCGCATTTCTTAATATCAACTTATAAGCCCGCGTTCCGTAGTCTCTCTAGAACCTTCTTAATATAAACTTAATGCTTAAGTTCGTCGTCTAAGTATATAAGAATGTCGTCTAAGTATGCCGTGCAGAATTCGTCGAGGTAATTAAAAAGAACGTTATTTATATACCTTTGGTACGTAGCCGGTCCGTTTATTAGTCTAAAAGAAAGAACTTTGCATTTATAGAAACTATAGCGGGTATAAAACGTTGTTAAATCTTTAGATATAGGGTCTATCCTAATTCGGTGGAAAGCTTGGCGGATATTAAGTTTAGTAAAGATCTTTGCCTAGCTTAGACGTGTAAGGGTCTCGTCAATTAAAGGAATAGGATACCGGTCCTTTTAAGTAATAGCGTTTAGCTTTTAATAGTCGATATAAAAACGAAGGCCTCTATTAGGCTTTTTTATAAATAAAATAGGGGAAGTAAAAGGGGCTTAACTTGGCTTAATAAACCCTTTATTTAGGTTATTAATCAAATACTACTTTATTACTTTTAGCTTATCCGTTAATTAATAGTAGAGGGGGCTATAGCCTAGCAAGTTATGGGCCTCTAATTGAATCTTATAATCGTATGTCCGGTAGGGGGGTAACTTATTTAAGACCGCCTTTGAGAATGCATCCTTATAGCCTATATAAATGGTAGAAAGAAGGCGTTTAACTAGTTCCTTATCGGTTTCCTTATCTAGCCTTTCCTCTCTATTATTAATAATTTGGTTAATCTTATATAGGCTTATTATAAAGACCTTATTATCCTTTTAGTACATATTAAAGTGGAACGCTATAGCGCTAATTACGGCGATATCTATGGTAGGGGGGTTAACTAATAATAGGGGTGTATGTAACTTTAGGGACTTCTAGGGTACTAGCGTCATCGTTACTCCTTTTAGCTCCTATTACATCTTTCAGAGGTTATCCCTTATATCCTATTAATACGTTCTTTTCCATAACGGTTAAATCTATGCAATTTAGACGTTATCTACGTCATTATCTGTCCCGCTTCTATACGTAAAGTCCTCTTTAAACGTAGCGCTTTAGAAGAGTATCTTTATCGGTATAGAGTTCTTTCCAGCTTCGCGGCGGGCGTCCTCTTAGGTAAAGGCTAGGTCACGGGCCTGGACATCCTACTAGTAGGTAGGGTTAGCCCTTACGGCTAGTATCTTGCGGTCGGTTCGGATCTCCCTAATAAAGGAGGGCAACCTTAGTCTATCCTCCGGCCAGACAAACCGTCTTTTTTATACGTTTAACCAAATATCAAAATAGGACATCCATTTTCGTCTAAGGATTATATTATAGAACCCTAGGTCTAGGATGTAAAAGGGGATACTGTATTGGCGTTGTCTATTAAGAGCGATATATAACTTTAAAACGTAGGTAACAGGCCGACCGGCTTAGCCGTTATAGCCCTTTACCTAAATAGGCTTCTCTAGTTAGATAGCTTCTACATTTAGAAACTTAGCAACATTATTTACACAGGTAGTATTTATAAAGGCGAAGCTATTTGCTCTAGTATTAATAAGGGCGGTTATATTAACTCTATATCCATTTTAAGATACTATATATAGAACTGTAAAATGCTTTCCACCTATTAACTAACTAAGATTAATCTCTTCGAGATTAATAGGGTACCCTAGGGGGGAGTCTTTCCCTAGGGTTTTTCTTTTCTTAACTTATCGGACGTTTCTCCTTCCTCTATCTCCTTAATATTGCCTATATCCTTTAGCTCCGGGCAGGATAAGGCAAAGTAACCTTACTTATCGCAGTTAAAGCACATAGCCGAGGCAGGGTCGATTAGAGTATTACGGCAAATACTAGTTAATAGCGTGGTATGTAACTAGTCAGGCAAGGCTCGCCGGTGTGTAGTTGTAACCGCCTTTAGTATAAGAGTAGTCGTAACTTGTCTTCCTGCTCTAGCTCCTATAGGTATAGCTAGCGAGTTCTAATCGTTACGGAGTCGCTTCTACCAATTAGGGCGGGCGTTAATCCGCTTTAGTTTTAAGTCTAATAATAGGCAACGAGCTATAAGTCTTTCGTAGGTTGGTAGGTCATCTAAGGTTATAGTAATCTTTTCTTATAGCCGGATTATCAGCTTATTGTATAGGTCTAATTAATAGTTCTTAAGGGGAACCTGGCCTTCTTTTATAAGGTATAGGAATTAAGTCTAAAATTTAGCAAAGGGTTGGTTTGGTTTTATTATTAGGTAATTATAATTATAATAGGCATCCCGTACTTTATTTAGGTTAATATAAATAGCCGCTAGGTGCCGTATTATTTCGTTAATAGATATAAATTAAATAGGGAAGTCGTCCTCAAACTTGGCTTAAAGGTGCTGTTGGGCGTCCCCAGTAGTTCAACCAAAAAGGTAAAGCATTTTAGCTTCTTTAGAAAGGAAATGGTTATAATTAACGCGGAGCTTTCCTCATACTTAAATCCTCCAATTCTCAAAGGTAGGGTCTATCCCGTTAGACAGTGGTAGGGGGTTAGGGAGCTTAACGGACTTTAATTACTTCGTCATTATATCTATACTCCCTAGTATATCACATTTAGTAGAGTAAATAGGTCAACTAGGGCTTTAAGAAGGGGAAGCTAGGCTATTTTATAAGGCCGCAAGGCTTTCTAGAATCTCTTATAGGGTCTTTTATATATTTCTCGCTTTAAGACAATTAGCTTCCTAGCTAGCTACAAGGGCGCGAATCTGCTCGCGTATATCTATAACATTATTATTGTCTTTAATTTCTGATCCCAATTAGATCTCAGGTTCCTCTCAGGTAGAGGCAGCTCTCTTAAATAAGCTTGCTTTAGGTGCCATCGTTAGCTTCCTAAGGTTCGTCGGTATTATACGCTTTAGTTTTAATTCCGGGGGTACAGGTCCAGTCCTGTCTAGCTTATAAGGTGGGATATTATCTAGGCCTTCCCAGGCAATATAGAGTTGTTTTAGTATCTAAGTATAGCGCGTCAATACATCGTTGCAGACGAAGTTTCTTTGGGGTGGGATATTATTGAGGCCTTCCCAAGCAAGGTAGGGAGAGCTTAGTATAATGTCACGGCTCAAACAAATGCCTCTAAACCGAAGCTTAAACGAATGCTATATTACCAAGATACTAAGCTAAAGAGAAGGAAAAGGGGTCGCCAGGACCGATGTAAACAAATATATAGGGTGAGCCGCTAAGGCGCTAGCTTTAGGCGGGCCAATCGCAGGTCGGCAGAATATGGCAGAATTTGGCAGGTAACGTGCGATAGCGCCGTTACACTAGAACAGCTACGGGGTTAGTATTTTTTAGATTAGCTTTATAAGAATATTTAAATAGTTATTTTACTATAGTGACCAAGACGCCTTAATGTACAACTGTATTAGTAACTAAGACGCCTTAATATAGGACTATAATAACTAAGACGCCTTAATATAGGACTATAGTAAGTATAGTGCAGTCCTATATTGAGATGTCTCGGTCACTAGAGTATAGTCCTATATTGAGGCGTCTCGGTCACTGCAGTATAAGTGTTTTAAATTTAGAGCAATATTACGCAACCGCCTAGAAGTATTAATTAAACTTAAATTATATACCTTTTCGCCTAAAATCGCGTGCGAAAATACTTAGGGGCGGTCGCTGCGCGACCTCATGTGGGGTTTAGGGGCGTTATTAGCAGGGGTGGCCCTAACCTCATATTAACCCGGGTCGTAACCGCGCCAAATGACCCCCCTAGATATGTAATAGATATAAAAGCGCTAGTAGGAATATAAGATACGGGAATAAAAAGCTCTATATAAAATAAGTAGTAACTAGGGTGTAGATATAAGAGATAAAAGTTCTAAATATTCTAAAGAAAGTAGAAATAGAAGAAGTAAGGAACGAAGAAGAGGCGAAGGACCCTTGCTAGGGGTCCGCCACCTATCTATTATATAGTATAACTACGGCAATATAAACCACTATCTCGTAAGGCCCTTACTAGACAGCCTAGACCTAGAGAAATATTATATCCTTGCTATATAAGAGCCATATTATAATGCCTATATATAATTAATATACTACCTCTAAGGATTTTAGCTTCTATATAAACTAAAAGCAGCTATATACGTGTGCTTTATAATTAGCAAGGCTATTAGCCTATTCTTATAGTTATAGCAGGTAGTTAACCTAGATATTATAGTTATAATAATGCAGATATATAGGGGACCGGTATAGATTATTAATGTATATAACCCTAGGGTTAAAGGGGTCCTATAAATAGAGAATATTATATTAGTAATAAGCTTACTTAGAACTAAAGGCATAGAGTTTATCCTATTAAGAGATATAAACCTCTACTATCCGCGGTAGGGGGGTATTTATATTGCTGCTAAACGATAGGTAGAGTGCCTACTAAGAGCTATAAACACCTAGGGCCTTAAGCTAGCCACCCCCCTAGGAGCAATTATATAGCAATAAGGTACTACTAGAAGTATAATTAACCTTATATTTATAGACAAAGGCCTATACTAGAGACTTAAAAGGTATAACCCTAAAGAAGAATAGGTACTTACTTTAGACTATATCCCTATCCAGATATAGCTAAATCTAGATATTAAGGCGTAACTAAATAGTAAAAGATATATAATAAGAAAGCTTAAAATAGACAGCTTCCTTAATATAGTTAAATAACAACTTTAAAATCTAGAAGAAATCTACCCGATATTAAACAAGCGAGGCTTATTAGCTACCCCTAAGGAAATTAACTAAAGACTAGAAAGGATCTAGGTAGCAATTAAAAATAGGCTAAAAAAGTACTACTCGGTCTTAAAACCGGGCCCCTATACGTAATACGTATAGTCTATATAATACGCGGTTCTTATTACCAGCTAATAATAAGTAAGAAGAAAATATATAAGTAGCTATAATTCTAAAGATAAGAGACAATATAAAGACATAAGAAACCAGCTAAAGAATACCCTAAAAAAAGAAGTAAGGAATAGCTGGAGACAGTTTATAAATAAGTACACTACTAACCTAAGCCTTTCCTATAATAAAGGTCTTTAGAGGATAATAAAATAGGTAAAAAGAAAGGCGGGATGTTTAGCAGAAGACCCATACCTTCCGCCCCTATAAAGACTAGGTAAATTACTGGCTATAAGCAATAATAATAAGAAGGCAAAGATCCTTATAGAAAGATTTTCCCCTTAACCAGTTTTAGTAAAACTTAGCAATATTATAGGCGAAGCACTAGTGACTTGCCTAAGGGTTAACAGCGATATAACAACTAAAGAAATGGCTAGAACTATTAGCCGCCTTTTAAATAATATAGTACTAGGACCAGATAGGATCCTAAATAAAGCCCTAAAGACCTACGGACTACTAATAGCACCTTAGCTTACGGATATAGCTAGAGTATACTTTATAATAGGCTACTACCTAAGACTTAGAAGAGCTATAATAACGTTTATCCTATGTAAAAAAGGTAAAGTAGACTACTTATTCCTAGGGAGCTACTGCCCTATTGCCTTAGAGAATACCCTTAGTAAGATTTTAGAAAGGGTAATAGTGAACTATATAGTAGATACGGCTAAGGAATATACCCTACTACTATAAAGCTAAATAGGGGCAAGAAAGAACCGCTTAACACTATTAGCACTTACGCTACTTACTACCACCATCAAATCTGCATAGGCGATGCGAAGGGACTTTGTAGTATTAATGCTCAGCCTAAATATTAGTAGCGCCTATAATAACGTACCCTATAAGTATCTCCTATATATCCTTAGGGTAAAAGGCTTCTTAGAATGGATTATATAATTTNTTTAAGGGNTTATAGGTTAAAAAGAAATATTATTAGTCTTTAGCGGATACCAAAGCCCCCCTATCGCAGTTGCAACAGGAATACCACAAGAATTACCCCTCTCGCCTATACTCTTCCTTTTCTTTATAAGTAACCTACTTAACTCTTTTAAAAAAGGGGCGACCTAGGGGATAGGCTTTATTAATAATATAAACCTAATTATATACGGGCTAATAGCCGTAAAGAATTATAGAATACTAGAGAAAGCTTATAATACCTATATAGAATAGGTAAGGCAATATAGAGTTTAATTCTCACTAGAGAAATACTAGCTAATCTATTTTATAAGAAAACGCAACTAATCTATAGATCTTTAGTATATAATTCGCATCTAAGGCTTTAGGGGTTAACTAGTTCAGGGCCTAAGAGTATTAGGAGTATAGGTAGATAGTAAGCTCCGGTAGAGCGTATATATGGCGTAAGCGGCCTATAAGGGCCAAGTATAATATAGCGTATTATCTAGGATCGTTAATTCTATATAGGGTCTATACTTTTAGAGGTTACGCCTACTATATATAGTAGTTGTCCAGCTAACCATAATATATAGGTCTAGTATTTGGGCTATTAGAGAATCTAAAAAAGGCCCTCCTAAATCGCTCCTTAAACTACTCTAAAAGGTCTAAACAGCCTACCTTTAGAGTATAATAGGCGGATATAAGCAAACGGCTACAGCGCTACTCGAGAAGGAAGCTAATATCCCCCCCCTATAACTATATATTAAAGCCGCTATAATATAAAGGGTATAAAAGGAATGCAACTCTAACGTTATAAAGTATATTAAGACACGCCTAAATAAATTATAGAGGGACCCTAAGGCGCCTTATAGGAGAATAAACTAATAACCTTAAAGTAGGAAAGATATATTAGAGAAACAGGTAAAAAAAGCAGAAGAAGAATAGTACTGCTTTAGGGCCTAGGCCTATATAGAAAAGAAAGGGAGACATATAAGAGGCTAGTAAGGATAATAGTAAGAGAGAGAAAGAAGCTAAAGTAGAGTATAAAAGAATGCTAGGAAACTATCTATAGTAATATAATACTAGCTAAACCAACGCTAGAGAGGTATATAGGAGTTAAAGGTATAGAGGCTGATTAAGGTAAGAGGAACCTAAGCTATAGCATAGTTAACGCTATAGGGGGTAAACACTTTAGGGCTCTAAAAAGGCCAAATGAAGGTAGAAAATATAATAGCAATACTCTTAAGAATAGGAATAATAGGACTAAAAGACTGGCTCTACTAGGTAGGTGTCCTAGTAGGTAGCCTAAAATGCAAATATAGCTAGCTAAGACAGACACTAAAACATATAATACTGTTATGCCCCTTACGTACTAACTAAGGAGTAATACTCTTAGTAGCTGGCATAGAGAACTATAAGATACTACTCTTAATATAAAAAGGCCTTAAGGTGGTTACCTAGTAGCTTATTAGCTAAAATATACTAAACTAGTTCTAGGTTATAAAGGAAATAGTAATAGAGGGTAGGGGGGTAAGTAACGGGCGCCCCCTAATAACTCTATAGTAGTAGAGTAAAGTTTACAATACTAGCGCGTCCGTAGACTTATTACGGCAGTAGTAGTTCCTAAAGAGGTTAAAAAGTAAGGTAGTAAAAGTACTATAGGTGACTTATAGGCGCCTTATAGGCAAGTCCTAAAAGGTAGGGAGATAGATTATGGGGTTTTCTTAAATAGAGTTTTCTTCCTATATGTATATAAGGAGTAGTCCGCGTAGGCCTAATAGGGATCTAAATCGGACGTTAAGCAATAAATTATTATTATATCTATAGGGTATTCTTATCTTTATACTTAACAGGCAGCTTATTATCTTCGCTATTTTAGTACTTTATTTATTTATTAAGGTACTTTAGGGGTCTAGGTTTATTAGGGTAACGGCTATAAAACTTTTAAAGCTTATAGGGACTACCTATAAAGTTCTATATAGGGTATTAAGTAGGGTCTAGGTTATACCCTTTCTAACTAATATAATATTTTAATATTCCCCTTATAAGCTTACAGGCTAGTATTTCTTTAATTTCCTATTTATCGTCGCTATTAACTTAGATTGGTAGGGGAGGTTTATTCTTTTATCTAGGTAATAGGTTATTTATAGCTTTCTATAGTTTATCCAGAGAGAAAATAGGGTAAACCTTAATTAAACTTAGAAGCTTTACTTTATATAAGTTGCCTATCTTCTTAAGAACTTTATATAGTCCTACTATCTAATAGTTTAGCTTACGGCTAGGTTGTTCTAATTTTTAGTTCTTTATTATAACCTAGACTATATCTCCTACGGTAAAGTTAGGCTTTTGCCTATACTTATTTACCTACTATTATATTAATTTCTAGGCCTTTTCTAAATTTGTATAGGCTACTATCTAGGCTTCTTTTAAGCGCTTAGCGTACTGCCGTGCTTTCTTATAAGATAGTTTTTCGCGTATGGTTTAGGGTCCTTCTAGTCTTTCCCAGTTAAAGCTTATATAGGGTAAGTAGCCCATTTCTAGTTAAATAGGGGTAAATCCTATAGAGTTATAGGGTAGGGTCGCTTGGGCATAGTTTATTAAGGGTAGTAGTTTAGCCTAGTTATCTTAGAAGTAGTTAATAAAGGGCCGAAGTCTCTAATCTAAGTATTAATTTATAATTTCCGTCTAATTATCTGTTTAGGGGTGGTATACTATAAAAAGCTTTAGCTTAATGCCTAAAATCTAGGTAAACATATTCTAGAAAGCTAATATAAATTACGGCCTATAATTAGATATAATAGTATCTAGTAATCCGTAGATTTAGTAAACGTAGTAAATATATAGTTAGGCCGCTTCTTTAGCATTAATATTTTTATAATATAGGATTAAGAATAGGCGCTTACTAAAGCGGTTAACTAGAATTATAACTATATCGTATCTGTTATAGTCTATAGGTAGCTTATAGAAGTCTATAAAGATATACTACTAGGGGCGTTCTAGTATTAGGAGTAGTTTTAATAGTCCTAAGGTCTTATCTTATAGAATTATAGATCTATAGTAGCTATCGCAGTTCCGTATATAATAGTTAATATTTATAACTATTCCGGGCTAGTAGTAGCGGTTACTAATAATCTTATAGGTTTTATTTTTTCTAGGGTAGGCCGTAGAGACCTAGGTATAAGCTTTGGCAATAAGCCAGGTCTATAAATTCTATTTCTTAGCTACTACTAGCCGTTCCTAGTACTTAAGTAGTCCGTTTTTAAGAGACTATAGGCTAGTAACGTTCTTTACCTTTTTATAGTACTCCTGTAGAGAGGGGGTTATTTAGTTAGCCTATAGTAGTTTATTAATAAGGTTAAGTTTAGAGGAGTTAATAAAATATATCTTAGCGCCTAAGGAGTCCGGATTTAGTTCTGCCTAGATTTAAGGGTTAAGATATTTTAGTTATAGTAGCGTTTAAGTCTATAATAAGATTTTCACAGCCGTCTAGTTATTTAGGTCTTATTTGCGCCTTATAAGAGCGTCTATATAGTTTATAGCGCCTAGTCTATATATAATTAAGAAGTTAAATTAAGATAGAATATCCGCCTAGCGTGCCTACTAGGCTATAAGGGCCTTAGTTATTATAAAGTATTCTAGGGCCTTATAATCTAAAACTACCTTAATTAGCTTAGGGGTCCCCTCTAGCTATATACCCCAGTGCTAAAAGCTAGAGATAATAGCTAGCATTTCTTTGTTATAGATATAGTAGTTTAGCTTAATATCTATTATAGTCTTTAAATAGGGTGCTATTCTCTATCCGGTTGCTTTTAGGAAAAAACACTAGCTATTATACTGTTTAAGGCATTAGTTTTTAGTATTAAGGGCCGTTTTAGGTTAAAATAGGTAAATAAGGGAGCCGATACTAGCCGTTTTTTAAGCTTATTAAAGGCCTACCTATATATAGCGTTAAAGTAAAAGGGCTAGTCTTTTCTAGTAAGACGGTTAAGAGGCTAGGTAATCCTATTATAATTCTTAATAGAGCGTTAGTAGAAGTTATAAAAACCTAAAAATAATTATACCCCCTTTATAGTCCGTAGAGGTACCTACTAGTTAATTATAGCCGTTTTCTCTAGGTTGGCTTTAATTCCGTTTATACTAATAATAAAACCTAAGTACTTTATACGCTTAATACTAAACTTTAACTTCTTAATATTAACCTAGAGGCTAGCCTTATAGAGCTATTATAGGACTTTATAGACGTGCTCCTTATATTCTAGCTTACTCTTAAAGTAGATTATAATATTATTTAAATAGGCCATATAGAAGTCGTTAAGGTATTTAAAGAGTATATTATTTATATACTGCTAGTATATAGCTAGTCTATTAGTTAGTCTAAAAGGAAGTACCTTATATTTATATATTTTATAATAGGTCTAAAATATAGTAAGATCTTTAGACCTAGGGTTTATTTTAATTCAGTAAAAGGCCTAGTAGATATTAAGCTTTATAAAGACCTTAGCTTTACTTATTTAGGCTAAAGTTTTATTAAGTAGGGGCAGCGGATAGCGGTCCTTATAGGTTATATTATTTAGTTTATAGTAGTTAATATAGAAGCGGAGTCCTCTATTTAGCTTTTTAATAAAGAAAATATATAAGGTAAAAGGGGCTTAGCTAGGCTTAATAAAGCCCTTATTTAAGTTATTAATAAAATACTACTTTATAGCCTGCTTATAGAGGGGCCTAAAGCTAAGGGTATTTTCTTTATCTGGCTTAATCTCAATCTTATAGTTATACGGTTAGTAAGGTAAAAGTATATTAAATGCTGCTTTAGAGAATACGTCTTTAATTTCTAGTGTTAATAGGGTAGCTTTTATTTTACTAGTTCCTTATTTATAAGCTCGCCTTCCTTTTTCTTAATTATTTAATTAATTTTATATAAGCTAGTCGTAAAGGCAATAGTATTAGGCTAAACTATGTTCTAGTAGAATTATATAGCACTAATATAGTAGATATTAACTAGTGGGAGGTCCACTAGTTTCTTTATAGATATTTATTAGGTTATATTTTATAGTATAAGGTTTATAGTCTTTCTATAAGGGGATCTTATAGACAAAGGGCTATAAGGACACGATTGTGGAATAGAATAGATTGGTAAGAGAGACGAATCCTTAAGAAGGTAAGGCCTCTAGGATTATAAAGACTATATACTATAGGCACGTGCCTCCGGCATATAACCGGCGACTATTTAAGGGGCGTTTAGGGGTTGTCCTAAGGGCAACCTAAGGTGTCCGCAATAATATCCCTTATATTACCCCCCCCTTTCTTACGGTTAGCCCCTAATAGCTATTACCTTACAGTAGGGAGATTATAAGGGCTCGTCCCAGAAGAGGTTTGGAGGGATATTAAAGAGGTATTAGTATGCCGCTGTATATTATCTATCTATTTAACCCCTGCTTTAAACTCCTAAAAAACCTTAATAAGGAAAAAATATAACTAGAGAAAAGACGTGAGGATTATTAGGAGACCTATTAGAAGCCTGCTAGAAGTATACTGGTAACTACCTAGGCTAATATAGGGATTTTTATATAACTCTGCTTCTAAGCCTTTATACCGGTCTATAATTAATTATAAGTATTATAGGTAATTTAGTGTTCTAGTATAGTTCCGTAAAACCTTTTAGTATAAGATTTAATGTATAGAGCCTTAGCTTGCTATTGTCTTTAACTACTAAAATATAGTCTATAATCCTTTTTTATAATCCTTTTTTTATAATCCCCTACGTTACTAACATATTACTCCCATATTTACCCTTAGGCTATTAGATACGGTTAAGGTATTAATTAGTTAGTTAAAAAGACTTATCTCTTAAGATTTAGTATATATAGTTTTAAATCTAGTAGTCCTATACCGTATATTTAGCGTAGTTCTACTACCTAGTAAATAGGGACACTTTGCGATAGCAACTATAACTATTATACAATTATTAAGAACGTCTATAACGTTAATCTTTAATATTATAGTATTGTTTTAGGTATAATTTAACCTATATATGTCTTTAATTAACGTCTTAATTGCCTTCCCCTGGCCGCGTAGTTAGTTTTTATAAGGAAGTAATAGTTAAATAATTTATACGCGTGATTTCTTTCTTTTAAATAGCGCTATTGTAACGGAGTTATATTAGTAAGGTTGCGTCTATTTACTAAAAGGGTATTAGACGGTAAAGTATAAGGACACCTTACTTATTAAGCTTAATCCTTTTCCTTAACACCTTACTTCCCATTATTAACCTTCGCCTAATTTAGACGTATCTTTAATATATTATTAAGATTTTCTTTTTTATTATTATTAATTTAATATACCTCTTCGTTCTCCTACTAACTGCTTTTTTAAGTAAATTCTATAGTGTATCCTAGCCCTACCTTTATATATAGAACCCTAACCCCTACTAACCCACAACTAGTGCTGGTTCTACCTAAATAATTTTGCCTATACGTCTTTAAAAGACCAGAAATCTAATAACAGGATTCTGGAGGCTTGTAATAAGACGCACTATATTAGATCTAATACCTTTAGTCTTTATAATTAATACATGCGTACTAAGAGCGGCAGTTATATTAAGGTAAGTTTTTCTATCCTTAATAGATTTCTATTACTAACTTTAAGCTTTAATAGCCTGGGCCTAAGTAGCGACGTTTCTTTAATATTCTTAACTACTATATCGCCCAGGCTCTCTCTTATTTTAGCGTAAATACTAAACAACTTAGCCGAATTTAAGACTATACCACAGCTATCTATACTGCCTATAATTTCTAGTAAGCTAGCTAGTAACGCCTAATATAAGAGTAAGGTTAGTATACTAAGGATAAGGTAAGGGATAGGGGTAATAAGGAGAAGGTTGCTGTCTACTATAGGAAGGAGTTTGCGTATACGCGTTAAGTTTTAAAAGAGCATAATATAATGCGGTATTAGGTAGGTTACCCTTTAGGTACCTAGTAAATAGGTAACTAATAGTTGCTATAGCAAGGTCTTGGTGGTTCTGGACTATACTAGCCAGCTAACGTCTTTATTTATTCTAGGCTTAAGTATATTTTTATTAATTATAAGCTTACGCTATAAAAGCTTCGTTAGTATTGGTTTGGACCTAATATTAATATTAAGCGTTTAAGAGTCTCTGCTTTAGCTACACCTTATTATCCTACCCCTGTTTTTATGCCTACTTATACGCCTACTAAGGGATCTAGATCCCATTCTTATTAGCCATTACTTAGTGGCCCGATAGATACTAATCCTACTCCTAATAATATGGTATAGTGGCTTTTCAGATTGGGCATTTATGGTTTAGACTTTTAGGATTCGTTCTTATATATAGTAGTAATTAAGGACCTTAATTAGGTGCTTAGGAAGGCCTTATAAGGCTTTTAGAAAGGGCTTAGAAGCCCTAGGAATAATATTCCTAGTATAGATTAATAAATAGAAATGCAATTCTAGCAAAATGCCCTATTAACTCTATGCTATATATATAAAAAGGCTAAGGACCTATCCTGTCTTAGGCTATAGCCCTATCCCTATAGTTTCCGGAGCCTATCTATTCCATATCTAATTTAACCTATTTACTCTTTTCGCGAGCTTTCTTTATAGGTCGCGATAATACTATAGTATTAAAGCGCTTTTTATAACTTGCAGATTGTAGACCTTAGTCCTAATATTCTTTTAAAATATCTTCGCAATAATTAAGGTAATCCTCTAGTTCCTATATAAAGTCCTTAGCGGGCTAGCCTAGCTATTTAACTTTAAATTAAAGCTTATTCTTAATAGACTTATAGCGTAGTATAGCTTTAACCTTATACCGCTCGCCTACTACCTTAGGGTATTTAATTGGGCCTAGACGGAAGTTCTTTTTTAGTAGTAGTCTATACTATAGCTCTAGTAGGTGTATATAAAACACTAGATATATATAGGCCATAAATAGGGGTAGCTAAAGACGGTAGGCTAGCTTACTAATTTATTTCTTAACTTAGAAGAGACCTAGGTATCTTATATTAAGCTTCTTTAATAGTTAATAGGTCTTAATATTTATTAAACGTAATAGAACCTTATCGCCTACTCTAAAATGCTTATCCTAGTGCTTGCGGTTATACTAAAGTCTCTATTACTCTTAGGCATCTTATAGGCTCTACTTCGCATACTTCTATTACTCCTTCTATTTCTAGAGGTATCCTTATACTCTTTAGTAGATGTCTTTAAACTTCCCAGTAGGATCCTATAACTAATTATACGGCCTTAGCTAGTAATTATTAGGTATACTATTAAACCTAAATAGTTAAACGCTATAGGTAATCTAGATTAGTGCATACTTATACAATATATATTACTTTAAATTATAAGCGTACTCCGTATACGGAAGTAGCTTACACTAGTTGTCTTACTAGTAGTTTAAATATATCCGTAGGTAAGACTCTAGTTCCTAGTTCTAGCGTTCTATTTACCCGTCCGTTTATAAGTAGAAAGCTATACTATAATAGTAATCTATTTTTAAATGGAAGTATAGGTCCGACCAGTACTGGCTTATAAAGATACTACCCCTATTAGTAATAATAGAGTGTGGCTAATCTACTTTAAGAAAGCATTTCTCCTTAATTAGGTTAGTAAGCTCTTATATATTAATCGTCTTATTAACGGGAAGGTATTAGATGTACTTTAAAAACCTATTAATAAGTACAAGGACCGAATTATATATTCATTCTTAGCTATCTTTAGATAGCGGAAGATCCGTAATAAAGTCTATGGTGTAATATTACTATAGCTTACTAGCGGGGAGAACTAATTTAAGTAGACCCTATAGCTTATACCTGCGGATCTTATATACTTAACACTTCTCGCAATAGCTAATATACTTCTTTACTTCCTAATTAAGCCTTAGCGAATAGTATTTACGTTAAAGTAATTCTACTATTTTTGCTTAACTATAGTGGCCGCCTAGAGGATTATTATAATTCTTTATAAGAATCTTTTATCGTAGGTTTGCTTCTTATAGCACCTAAACCTTACTACCTCTATACAGTAGGCCCATTAGGTCTAGTTCCTAATAGTAGCGCCTAGCAGCTTCCTTTCCATTACATTTCCGGTCTACTTTTGTATTAAGGATAGTATAGAAAGCGTCCCTCCGTTATATTTTATAGATAAGATCCGTTAACCCTTTAGATAGTTTCTAGGTAAAAGCTATTTTATTTTATACTACTCTAAGTATAAGACTAAATAGTACTATAGATCTTATAACTCTTTAATACGCGTATATTAAAAAGGCCGCTATAAGGTTAAAGTCCTTTAGTTATTATAGGGCTCCGAGTTCTAATTACTTTATAGCTTCGCTATTAGTTTAAGGGAATAGCTTAGCAATTAGGGATAGTGTATTACTAGGTTCTAAGAATATATTAGGGACGTCCTATCTAGGTATATTTAGACCCTTATTAGTAATAAACTAGGTACTAGCCGGAATGTTAGTAAAAACTAATAGGGCTTATACCGCCTAAGACTTAATATATAGAGCTATAGGTACTTAAGCATTTTATACCTAGAGCTTGTTCTATAATATAGGGAGTAAAATATTTATTATCTGTTTTCCTTCTTCCGTTTTAAAGCCTTTAGTATAGTCTGGCCGTCGTAATAGTCTATTAGCAGGGTTGTTTTCCCCTAGCTTATATTTAATCTTAAAATTAAATTACGTAAGCTCCTCTACCTATCTAGCTTATTAAGGTATAAGCTCCTTTATAGTTATAAAGTAGCGTAAATTATAGTAATTTAAGAGTATACGAGTGGTATAGCTTGCGTGCTTAAGGTAGTATCGCCACTATTTAAAGCAGTTAACTATAGCTAGCAGTTCCTTATCGTGGGTATAATACTTAACTTTAGGTCCCTGGAATTTTCTACTATAAAATGCTACTAGTTTTTAGTAGAGCTAGGTAGCATCCGGATGCCTATTAGGTTATAATAGTATACTAGTAAGGGCAAAATTTAATATATTAGTAATTATTATTAATAGCTAATTTAGGTTAAAATGCTATAATAATAGGGCTTTTATAAACTTTATATAAAGTTCCTAAAAGGCCTCCTAAACCTTTTTAGGCCATAACTATAGCTTATACTATTTAGTTGGTCCCTTTTTAGTTTTCTTCCTTACTACCTTTAAGCTTTTTACTCCTTAGGTTAGGTCTTAGGAAGCTTCTATAATATAGTTGGATAGGTATTAAGTAATGTCTAAGTAGTTATAAATAAAGCGCCTATAGAAATTAGCAAAGCCTAGAAACACTTAAACATCCTAGTAGCCCCCTAGCTCCGGCCACTCCTAAATCATCTACACCTATACTAGGTCTATAACTACACCTATAGGCGTTATAATATAACCCAGAAACTTAATCTACTTAGTGTTAAAGATATACTTTAACGCCTTAGCGTAGAGGCCCTAATTATCTAAACGTTTTAGTACTTTGTGGACGTGTTACTTATATTAATCCTTATCTTCTAAATAAATTAAGATATTATCTAAATAGATGACGTATATACGGTTAACTAGTCCCCCTAAGGCTCTATAAATATATAATTAAAATGTTATAGGCGTATTAGCTAGCCCAAAAGGTATTACTAAATACTTAAAGTGGCCGTATTAGGTCTTAAAAGCGGTTTTCTACTTATCCCCTTCTTTAATATGGAGCCTATAATAGGCGTCTTATAGATCTAGCTTTATAAAGATCTTTACCCTAAATAGTTAATCCAGTATTTTACTAACTAGTAGTAGTGGGTAACGGTTCTTAATTATAATCTTATTAAGACCGTAATAGTTTATATATAGCCTTATAGTTCTATTTAGTTTTAGAATAAAAAGGATTAGTATACCTACCGGCGACTTACTAGGCCGGATCTACCCCTTTTCTAGTAACCTATTAAGGTACTCCCGTAGGATCTTAAGCTCTTTACGCAAGAGGTTATAGATAAAAAGGTTCGGTGGTTATTTACCTTCTTCTAAATTAATTATATAATCGTACTCCAAGTTTTACGATAGGACTTTAGCTCTCCTACCCGAAAATACCCTTAGTAAATCCCTTAGGCCTACTAGAATATTTAACAAATTAGGGTCACGTTTGTCCTCTATATTATTATTAGGTAAGTCCTAAAGCTCCCTTAGAATGCTTACGGGTAGTGTTATACGCTATAGTAGTTGCTTATATATAGTTGCTACTATATATTAAACCGTTTTATATAATAGCTAGTAGAGGGTAGGGAACTCCTTAACGCAGCGTTTAAGGTACCGTAGTATATTTTCCGCATATTGCTTAAGCCAGAGTAACCTATAGCGGTTAAAGTATCTTATAAGATCTTTAAGATTACTGCCTTCCTATAATATCTCTGTGACTTATCTAGTAGTTCCCTATAGGGTCTCTATTATAGAGGGGTTATTACCTATACTAGGCTCTATACCTATCTTGCTATTAAATAGGGGTTAGATCTAATACTCCCTTAGGTATAAAGCGTATACTATTTCGCCTAGGGCTATATTCTCTAGGATGTTCTTTAGGCTTATTAGTAATATACACCTTTTAAATCTTTATTATTCTACTATTTAAAGGCTTTAGTCTTAAAGCGTATCTTAAAATCTATTTCCGCCAGCTAAGGGTATCTAAGGATAAGGTTATAACTTATAAAGTTAGCCGCCTAGAAGGGTTACGGGCTAACTACCTTAGTGCGGTTATATATATCGGCTACTAATACTATAAGCTTATAGACACTATATAGTTTAATCCAATACTTATTTAGAAAGCCTATAATAGGTTTCTATTACCTTTATAATAGGATAAGTTTATACTCTTTTACTAAATTATATTATATAAGATTAATTTTAGCGCTGCTATTATATAGTGCTTAGAACTAACATACCTTACCTATAAGGAGTATTATTTTTAGCTTAATAGCGATACGGAGAGTCTCTCCTTCTATATCTTGCCCTAGTTATAGTTAGGAGAGGTCTATAACTAGGGCTTTTTTTTTTAAATTATTAGTGCAATTATCGCCCTATTTATTTTTCCAATAGGATCTACCTCTAGAGTTTTCTCTTAACTTCTTAGAGTGTTCCCGTAAAGGTGCCGGATAGATATTAGGTTAGCCCTAGGAGTCTTTCCTATTATTTAAGGTTCCTAACTTTAACCTTTTTAAAGTTCTCTTTAAGAACGGCTTCTTTAAAGGTTAGGTCTACCCTATATTACTATTAAAGTACCCGCGCTTTTAGTAACCCCTTAGCTTCCTACTAGAAGAGGTCTGGTTTCTTACTATATCTTTAGCGTTTAGAACTGCTTGTTTAAAATCCGTATATATAGTAATCCGTATATATAGTAATCCGTAATAGGGCTCCCACGCACTTTATTTTATTATAAATTACTAGCTTAATTCTAGCTTAAATAAACCCAATCTTTTCCTTTTTATAGATACTACCGTTCTTATTTTTAAAGGGCTCTAGATCTATTTACTAAGTATAAGTTTCTATAAAGTTTATAAACTAGCGGAAGTTATAGCGGTCTAGTTATATCCCATTCTAGAATAGCTCTATATTATTATATTATATAATATATAGATCTTAAGTCTATTTCTTTAAAAAGGTTTATAGCTATAGCTATATAGTAATTTGCTTTTTATTAAGCTGATTAAGTATAATCTAGTTTAGTAATTAGTCTTTAATCTTGCTAATAATCTAGCGTATATGCTCTTTAGTATTATCTCGTATTATTAGCATCTTAAAGAAGTTATTTACCTTACAAACCTAATTATCTAACTGCTGGGTATTAGGTTAATAGCGGAGTTCTAAACTACTAAAGGCCTTAGCCAGTTAGTCTATATCCTTTTTCCGTTTATAGCGTAGATAACTCTCTAAGTCTTCTATACCTCCTTAGGTAGATACTAAATAGCTCCTAAAAAGCCCTTAGCCTTAACTAGGTTATAAAAGAATTTACCTAGCTTAGATTAGACCCTACTAGATCTAGATTTACCCTTAAAGGGTTCTAATATATTTATTAGTAGCTTCCTCCTATATAGCTTCTAAGAGCCTTATAATAGCTTCCTAATATCTATATTAAAGGAGATTAGTATAAGGCTCTTAACCTTCTAAACTTAGGCCTAGGGAGGCTCCTACTATAGAGGTAGTATTAGTACTAGTAGCTAGTATAGGCTTAGGTCTTAAGTTAGTAATTAGCTTATAAGCAGTCTGTGTACTACTACTATGCTAATTATAGGCCGGTGGTCTTCCGGGAGGGTTCTAGTTGGTTCCCTAGTTAGACGCGTTAGTATATTCCTTTAGCATTTTTAGCTTAAAGGAAGATCTTAAATTTACCTTTAGCGCTTAATCTTTTAATTAGCCTAGGTAAGGCTAGAGGGGTTTTAGCTACTTTTTAATAGTATTATAACCGTTATAGAGGGTATCTGTATTTTCCTTAGCGTTGTTAGTAACTATAGGTATGCGAGAGTCTTTAAGCTCCTAGAGCATCTATATTAGGAAAAAATTTAGCAGCATTTCGCCAGCATTTTTAGCATTTTGTAGCATTTCGTAGCATTTAAAACAGACTATATACATTAAGCAGCATCTAGGCAGCTATATATATATATTATATATAAAAAATTATTTTTAGATAGATAATTGGATATAGTATATTATATAATATACTATATATAATTATCTATCTAAAAACATTTTTTTTATATATAATATATATATATAGCTGCCTAGATGCTACTTAATGCGTATAGTCTGTTTTAAATACTACGAAATGCTGCGAAATGCTAAAAATACTGGCAAAATGCTGCTAAATTTTTTCCTAACGTAGGTATTAGGGCTTGTTTAGCTATCTTACCCAAAGGGTTATATTATCGCAATCTCTTACTATTAGAGGGACCTTCCTGCCTTTATACGACGGCTTTTTATAAGGTATCTATAGAGTTTCCGTTTAGGTTATTATAAGATTTTAAGGGAGGATAGTAGTTATAAATAAAAGATATAAATAAATAATCTGGTCCTTAAAGCCGACTACCCTTTTAAAAAAAAGTAGGAAGGATTTAAATATAAGGGGATCTTATAGATATAGGGCTATAAGGACACAATTATAGAATAGGATAGATTAGTAAGAGAGATAAATCCTTAAGGAGGTAAGGCCTCTAGGATTGTAGAGACTATATACTATAGGTATATACCTTTAGTACGTAACTAGTGACTATCTAAGGGGTGTTTAGGGGTTGTCCTAAGGGCAACCTAAGGTGTCCGCAATAATATCCCTTATACTTTCTTAGCTTATATTTTATTTTCTATAAGTTATCTTTCTTATTTATTAGTTTAGTATAGCGTCTAATATTCCTAGTTTTCTTTATAACTGTATAGGGCCTAAGCCCTCTATAGTTAACTTAAATAGGTTACTATTAGCTTCCTAGGTCTTTAATATAGGTGGCGTAATATAACTAGTTTAGGGGCGGCGTAGTATATAGATCTATTACGGGTTAAACTATATATCTTTCTTAAAGGCCTAGTCCTTACGTATAGTATCTGCCTAATAAATAGTATTAATCTAGGGCTGTATAAGGTTTTCTATTATAATACTAATTTCTTTTATAAAAGGAGGGGTTAGGGGTAGAATTTTAGGCTAGATAAGCCGCCTACTTTATATATTAAGCTATAAGCCTAAATAGGCTAGCTATTTTCTTTTTAAGATTATATTATAGCTTCCTAGGTCTATAATAAGGATGGGAATATTATACTGCCTTTATCCATTAATACGGAGGTAAATTTATAAGATAGTTATAATAGGTAGCCCTATTCGCCCATTATATTTATAAATAGGAATTAGTTTAGGCAGTTCTTTAATAAGTATATTTAAAAAGTTAGCCAGCTTTATAGTATACTAGGTATCTATTAAAGTAAAGGCATTTACTCTAAAGTTAGCTAAAGTAAATGTTAAAACTTAATATTTATTACGGAATAAAGTATAAGAGATAGTATAGCTTCTTTTACTAATTAGCTAACCTAGATTAACATATAATATATTAATCCCTTTTAACCCTAAAGAGGAGTTTTCTTTTAGAGTTCCTCTTTTTCTAACTTTATACTATTTTCCTGGATTAATAGAACCTTATCTACTTTTATATTTATTAGGTAATTATTTATATAATAGCCTTTCTAACTATAAAAGAAGTAAGCTCCTTAATTACTAAGGGCCTATATATAGGGGTTGCTATATATAACCCGAGTATTTATTAAACTTATAGTAGAACTAGCCGTATAGCTAGCTACTAAATTAGTAGTAGGCTATACGGGTAGTACTATAGGGGTTACTAATTATACTAGGGCATTGCAGGCCGTTCTTATATTACTTATAGTCTGATTTAAAGGGTTTCTAGCTTTATACTATTTAGCACGTGCCTTAATTTAGCGAAGGCCTTAGTTAATAGCTAAGCACTAGTCTATAAGTTCCTTTAGCGTTTATATAGTAGTAAAAACTAATAGTATAGCTCGCTATAGGTTTAGGGTAAGCTTATTAAATAGGGTTAGTATTAGATCTTCCTAGGGAATTTAAGCCTAGCTAGCTAGGTATAAAAAGCGGGTCTAAAAAGCTAAAAATGTCTCTATTATTTTCATATTTAGGCTTTTATAATTAAGTTAGGCGTTTTATACTTTAAAGGGGTCCTTATAAATAGAAGATAAGTAAATAATTATCTTTTCTTTAGAGAGGAAGGGATTTACTAAGTCCTATGCGTATTGCGGACGTAGGTGCGTTTATATATCCCTACCGGTACGGCCGAAGACGTAAGCTATTTTAGCCTAAGTAGTAGGGAAGTAGTCCGCATTAACTTTAAGCTTATTTTATAATTAAAGCTTCCAATTATTAAATATAGGGTTAGTTCTATCTATAAGTAATAGGGGGTTTATAACCTTCGCGAATCGTAATAATACTAATACTATATATTAGGCTAGGGTCTTAAGGACTATAGTAAGTCTTTAGGTGTTTAATAACTCTTTACTAGATATAGGGGGTTCTCTAGCTTTAAGCAGCTCTTAAAGTTATTTAATTTTAGTATTAGCTACTATAAGCTCTACCTAAGAGTTTGAGTTAGTTGCTATTTTACTATTAGAGGTATTTAAGGGTCCTATAGCTGCTTTACCGGCCGCTATATTTCTTAGTATAGTAATATAGTTATTAGGGTAACTTCTAGTAGAATTATATAGGGGTTCTAGCCTATGCGTATTCTATAGGTCTTATTATTCTTTTTTATTCTTTTAGTTCTATTCTATTCTTTAAGTTTTAGTAATAGTCTTTAGGTCTATTTCTATATTCTATTCTTATTTATAGTCCTATAGATATATTTAAGTTCCTTTTTAAGAAGAAGAGTAGAGGAGCTTTAGATAATATTAGCGACTTAGTTAATTAAGGCATGAGTACGGTAAGAGGGACGCGTAAGCCTATATAATTAATAGTTTATAAATAAGGATCTAAAGCTAAAGAAAGAAAAGGAGACGGAGGGTAGCGCCGCTTAACGTTGTATATAATCCTCTAGTTATATAACGGCAATTATTTATAACTATATAAAACTGTCTATAACTGTCCGCTATAATCTACTAATATCTATTAGCTACAATCTACTAGTTTCTACTAGTTTTTACTAGCGCCGTAATAACTAGAAACTTAGCACTAGTAATTAATTAGAGTATTCCTCCTCTTAGAATTAGATCCAAAAAGATTTGCAATAGCTATGCATTAAAAATCCTAAAATTTAAAGAAAATCACGTAGTTAAGAAGGCCTATATAGAAGAGATCAATAAGGATAGGGATGAATTAGCTAGTTCTAGTTCTAGTTCTAGCCCTAAAAACTCTACTATAAGGCACTTTCTACAGCTAAAAACTTAACTACTATCTCTAGCCTTAGAGTCCAGTAACTAATTTAAAATTAGAAAATAGAGAGAATCTCTCTAAAGTAGTAAAAACCGTAGTCTCCCCCTATTTCTGCATTCTTTTCTATCTTTAGGGGTAGTAAAGAAGAAGCTGTACAAGAATATTTAAGACTAGTAGAAAATCTACAGGAATCCCTAGAATGGGATTTAGTAGATATATACTATATAGATGGCTCTAAAGATGGTAAATTAAGTATAGTAGCTATATATAAAATAGGGGAGAGAAATAGGATTAAATACGCAATAAATTGGAATCTAAGGCCTTATATAGAAAGTATAGACGTAGAACTTTACGTAGTCTATAGGGCCCTAAAATATCTAAAATAATAAAGATTAGAAGAGAAATAAGTTTATATCTTTATAAATAGCTAAGTAGCTATTAAAAGATTATAGCTTAATTCTCTTATAGGGGGGCAAGAACTAGTCTTTAAAATTATATAAAGCTGCTCCTATTTAGCTAGTAAGGGTATCTTTATTAACTTCTATTGGGTTCCTAGCCACTTAGAAATCTATAGAAATAAAATAGTAGATAAGCTAGCTAAAAAGGGCCTTTTTAGAAAAAAAGTATAATCTTCTTATATATCCCTAGCCTATATAGGGAAAGCAGTAAGAGAAAAGATACTAGGATAGTAGAAAAATAATTAGCAATAAAAAAAATAAAGGAAAATACTATACTAGGATCTCTAGAGGAAACTACTTCTTTTCTCTTAAAGCACCTAAGGATAAATATCCTAAAAGGCTCTAATTAGCTTTCTTTTAACTAAAACTAAGAAAAGGCTTCTTTAAGTCCTTTTTTAGGACAATAGGGATAGATAAAGAAGGTAAATGCTTTAAGGACTATAGCGCTATATAGATTTCTAAGCACCTATTACTAGAATATAGACTATACTAGGAAGAAAGAAAAGAAATATAAAGATAACTAAGCTTTTTTCTCTCCCTAAAGATATAATAAAGCCTTATAGCAGGAACTATGGTAAACATATTAATAGGCTGGGTATATAGGTAAATAAGAAGTTAATAACGTAATAATAACTAGTAGAGTGGTTGCCTAATAGATTAACTCTAATTATATTCTAAGATTTACTATAAAGGAGAGAACTATTTAGGTAGGGACTGTGGTCCTTTAAATATACAACTATATTTTTAAGAAATCCCCTTTATACGTAAGGTACGTGTTATATATATTATATATACTATAAGGTGAGGATATAAATAGGGAGTCCAATGATAGAATAATAGGTATATTGTATAAACAGAGACGAATCCTTAAGGGAAAAGGAGGAGTCTATATGCGAGGTAGGAAGAGTTTTCCCTAGGTATATGCAGAGCACGTGCCTTACGGGCGAGTTACCCCTAGGTTGCCCTAGGGTCGCCTATACCTTACAGCTATATAACTATCTACTTAGGTTTTACCTAACAATGCCCCCCCCTTTAAAAAGGGTCGTCCCCAATCCTTTATATGCTTAAGCCTTAATAAAACCCTATAAAAAACCTTAGTAAGGAAAAAATTTGGAGGGAAAAGAGCGTCTTAATTTTGCGTATAGAGAGACGGGTGGTATACGTACGCGGCGTAAAGATGTTAAGGAACTTTAACCAGCGGTTAAAGTTGTCTAATTAGTTAGATTTGCCTTACTAAGACTCCCCTACATTTAACTAAGCTAGTAGCGATTTTATATACCCGGTATAGAAAATCCTAATTAGTCTATTTAATAGGTAGAGCTAGTGGAGCTTAATATTGTCGCCTAAATTTAGTAGACCAGAAATATTCCAAAAGCTCGCTTGTATAGGTAGGTCGCTAGTACCTCGCAGGTTAGTTATAGGTTACTTATATATAGCTAGGTTTAGGACAATAAGGCTATATGCCTATTAAATCCGCCGCTAACCTATACTTTAGCCTTACGCGTTATCTATAGCATATACGTGGAATAGTGTGAGTTATTAGTATAGGTTGCCACTAGCGGGTTACTAGTAGGTCGTAGATCCTAGTTAAATGGACTCCAGTTATAAATAGGCCTATTCTTTAATATATAAACAATTTGCTTAGCTAGTATAGAGTAATAAACTAGGTCTAGGAAGGGTGCTTTTTAAATTAAGCTTTATTACTAGTATACGCTATAGCCTCGCCTGCGAGTTATAGTAATTATTACTTATTCTTTAATCCCTTAAGACGTCCTCTGTTCCGCTTTAATGTAGGTTATATTTTAATAGCGGCGCTTACTTTTCGCCTGCGCTTTAGCTATAAGGCTAGGGTGTTCCACTTACGGTACTCGTCTAGTAGTTATTAATAATTCTTAAGTTCTGTCTTGTATTTCTATTTATTATACTTATTTAGCCATCTTAGCTATTTAATAAGGTACTATAGTTGTCTAGCACAATCCTAGTAGGTAACGATTACTTTTACTTCCTAGCTGCCTTTTTTAAGCTCTTTTACTACTAGGGGTTAAAACCTAGGGCGTAACCTATAAGGCTCTAGTAAGGAGATATAGAAGACTAGATAGAGCCGTACTATAGTAGGCAAGAGCTCTAGCTTATATACTTACTGCCCTACGCGCTCTAAGATCTAAAACGGTCCTATAAACTTGTAGTTAAGCTTTTTATAGGGACGTTTTATATAAATGTTCTTAGAGGAGAGTAGGACTTATTTACTAACGGCGAAGTGTTTAGCTAGGTGGTGACGATTATAGTATTTTACCTAAAGCTTTTAGGCGTGCATTATTAACGCCGCCGCTACCTTATATATAAGGCGCAGGCGTTATAGATATATCTCTACAAGTTAGACATTCGTTAACTTAGACCCCTCCCTACCTTATTAGGCGTCTTAGACGCTGTCCAAGACTCTATTTAGGACGTTTAGTAGCTAGCTATAGGCGAGCTTAATAGGGGAATGCTTTATTATAGTATGGACCTTAGAGTTATAGGTAAAGGCTGCTTCTTTAAGTAGGAAGGCCTAATTAGACTATTTCTAGTTTGTAAATATACGTAGGTATACCTTAAGCTCCTAGTTCTAACGCTCCGTCTAACTATCTATCTGTGGGTAGAATGTAGTGCTAAGTTTATGTTAAACGCGGAGATGGTAGTATATAGTGCTTTAGTACTTACTTATAAATACATTACCCTTATTAGAGATAATATTATCTAAAGGCCCTATTTGTGTAAAGACTCTAAATAAGAGTTCTACGAGTTGCGTAGCATTAATTATTTTATATACTAGATAGTAGCGTATTAGCTTTATAAAACGGTCTATAAGGATAAGAACGGAGTTATACTCTACGCTATTAGGAGTCTTAGACTCTAGGAGATCCGTAATAAAGTTAAGTAAATAATGCCACTAGGCTTAGGTAGGGGCCTAGAGAGGCTACAGCTCACTATAGGGTTTATAGTAGCGCGATTTAGAGCGTTAGTAGGTATTGTAATTATCTAGGTATTTGTGGAGGTTCTAGGTAAGGCCGTTCTAAGTATACTTTCGCGCGATTACCTTAAAGGTATAGTTAAAACTATAGTAGCCGCCTATAGGATTGTTATAATTTCGCTTAAGGATCTCCTATTATAGTAGTATATAATTTAGTACCTAGACCTTATTATTTTGCCTTAGAAGTCCTTAATTATTAAGGGTATAGTCCTTATTACTGGCGGGAATTTATTTTTAGGTTAACTAATTATATATAGAGCGTGTAAAGGCGTCCCTTTTTATATTTTATAAATAAAATTAACTAGTAACTTAGGGGGGTGTTCTGTAAACGCCGTTTTAGTTCAGGCAGCTACTACTACCTCTTGCCATGGCACGAGACTTTATGTAAAGTTGGTGCTAGCGAAGTAATATATAATATATAGGTGACTTACTAGGTCGTTGCGGGGGACCGTAGCCTAGGCTAAGGGGTCTTCCCTAGGGTTAAGCGCTATTAAGCCAGTTAAGGTAGTTTTAAAGAGAATAGTAGGACACTCTGGTTCGCCAGCGCTAAGTTTATAAGGGTCGCTCGTATACTACATACATGCTACTTACTGGTTTAGTATAGTAGCACTAGGGCCGCCTATAAGGCCTATAACCCGTAACTTTTACTGTAATATAGATAGTATAGTATTAAGGATTATCCTCTTACTACTATCTTTAAAGCCTTTAGTATAATCCGGGCGCTAAAATAGTATATTAGTAGAATTTATCTTGCCTAGCTTATATTTAATCTTAAAATTAAACTTAGCTAGTTCCTTAATATACCAGGCCTGGCGAGCAGATAAGCTTTTATTGGTTATAAAGTACCTAAGATTATTATAATTGTAGAGCACGCGCGTTACATACGCGGCGTATTTAAGGTAATGGCGCTATATCTTAAAGTATTGCACTACAGCGAGTAGTTCTTTATTATGCGTATTATACTATACTTTTAGGCTAGTAAGCTTCTAACTGCAATAAGCAATTAGGTGCTAGTGGAGTTAATCTCTTTACCCTAAAGGCTGCAGAAGTATACCGCTATAGGCATAATTAGAAGCGTTAGTAATTACTATTAGGGGTAGATTAGGGTTGAAGTAGCGAAGTAGAGGAGCCTATATAAACGCAGCGCGTAGCTTACGGAACGCCTACTACGCGTCGTCAGGCTAGGACCAGGGTTAATACCATTTAGTAGGCCCTTTTAACTTACGCTTCTTCTTTCTCTCCCTATCTAACGTTAGGTCGCGATGTGCCTATATAAGATATACATATAGGGGGTATACGGTATCTAAGTAGTTTTAGATAAATTGCCTATAGAAGTTAGCAAAGCTAAGGAAGACCTAGATATCTCTATAGGACTTAGGCTTAGGCTATTTCTTAATAGCTTTTACGCGGTTAGGGTCTATTATAATACCCCTAGGGGTAATAATAAAGCCTAGGAACTTAACGTTTTTAGTATAAAAGATGTATTTTAATAGTTTGGCGTATAGGCCCTAAGCGCAGAGCTATTGCAGTACCTGATTAACGTGCTTAACGTGCTTATCCTCGTTATTTAAATAAATGAGAATATTATCTAGGTAAACTACGCAGATAGTATTTACTAGGGTTTCTAGAGCTTTATAAATATAGCTCTAGAAAGTTATAGGGGCGTTAGTAAGATTAAAGGGCATTACTAGGTACTTAAAGTAACTATAGCGTGTCTTAAATATAGTCTTCTATTCGTCTCCCTTTTTAATATAAATCCTATAGTACGCATTATAAAGATCTAGCTTTATAAATATCTTCGCATAGCTAAGCCTATTAAAGAGCTCGCCGACCAGCGGTAGGGGGTACCGATTTTTAATTGTAATCTTGTTTAGGCGTCTATAGTTAATATATAGCCGTATTATACCGTCTGCTTTTAGCATAAAAAGGATGGGCGCTCTAGTAGGCGACTTACTGGGCTTAATCTAGCCTTTTTTAAGAGCACTATCTAGGTACTTTTATAGGATTTATAACTCTTTCTATAAGAGGTTATAGAGGGGTATTTATAGTGGCGTCTTACCTTCTTTTAAGTCAATCGTATGGTTGTACTTAGAGTTCTATAGTAGTATACTTGCTAGCTTATTAAAGAAGATATTAATTTCCTCCTTATATACCTCTAGTAGGCTAGGGGCTACAGAGGTTAAAGCGACTATTATATAGTAGTGTGCTTTTAGGAGCTAGTAGAGAGAAGGGTGCGGCTAATATACGTTTTATAGGTATGCTTATATAGAGAGTATATATAGCTCTACTGTAGTATACTTAATAGTTTTAGGGTTTTAATTACCTCCCCCTTACGTATAGGTGATCTGCGCTGGCACCGGAGGGTCTCTATAGGTACTTGCTGCCAGTGACGGTAGGTCCTTTACTATATTTATAACCGGTATTTCTATGTCTAGAGGGTCTGCATAGGTACTCGCTGCTAGTAATAATAGGTCCTCTATTATATTTACAACCGGCATAAAAAAGGAGTTTTCTAGCTATAGCGAATAGACTGTTTTGCTAGCCTTAATATCTACTAAAAGAGCGTTAAGGGTGACTATCTAGAGGTGTCTGGGGTCTAAAGTACCCTAGATAAACTATCTAGAACGGAAGCTAATTAATAGATCTGCTTCCGCGAGCTAATCCTATCTAAGAACTATATTATAACTATTAAATAAGCCGCCCTAAAAGGTCTGCTGGCTAATAGTGCGAGAGGTACCCTAAGAGTTGCTAGTGGTAACTATTAGATTATAAGCATCCTAAATTATTATCTAGTTGCTATTAAGGAAATATATAATAGGTTTACATAAACGTAGCGCGTAGCGTATAGGTAGGTTAAACCTATAGACAATATCTTAATTAATAAGGTTAATTTAGCACCTATTATTATATAAAGTATATAGGCGGACTTCGCCCTAGGGCGTATTTATTACAATATATACTATAATACATTTCTTCTTTCCCTCTATATTAGGCCCTAGTTATAGTTAAAAGAGATACGCTACTAGGGCTTTAGGTTTTCTAAAGCCTAAGCTAACTTTTCTTTATTGGCCTACTTCTAGTATTCCTTATAGTGGCCGCCTACGGTCCTTTAACTCGCCTACGTAGTACTAGCGTTTAGGGGGTCCTAAGCTATCTAGCTTTTAGGTGGTCTCCTTAAGAGTTTACTTAGAAAAGCGTCGCCCTTTTTAGGTTCTATTCCCTAAGCCTAACTCTATAAAGCCTATACTCCGACCGCGCTTCGTACGTAATGATTTGCCGCTACTACTTACGCGATCTTTCGCGGGCTTTATAGTATTAAGCAATTGCTCTATATAGCGGATTTCGTTAAAGAGGTCTTTAGCAGTTCTTACCTATTAGGCGAAGTTCTGGCGGAAGAGCTCTGCTTATAGGTAGGCTAGAAGATATAAGAACTAAAAGTCTACCTATTATTTAGGATTAGCAAAAGGGGTATATAAGAAGAGGTCCTCTAAGCTACGTATATGGGCTAGGAAGACGTTAAACCTCTAGTTCTCCTTTATAACAGCTATATAGTATATTATAGCGTTATTAAAGTGTCTTATTATAGGGTTCTTAATTTAGTCTTAAACTATAGTCTTAAATTTGTCCTATAGTAAAGGACCCTTATCCTTAGTGCCTAACCGGCGATAAACTAGTTAGGCGATTGTCTTCTCTTTTATAAGACCTTTAATGGCCTAGCGCGTGCGTTGCTTATAGTTATAGTCAGCGTTATTAACCTTAAATTAGTTCTTAATTGCGGCGATCTACCGGTTGAAATGCTGTTAAGTAGTACTGCTAATATTAGGTGGTGACTTCTTAACTAGGGCGTTAAGATTTGTTCGGTATATACGTTTACTATATAACTTATACTCTTTACTAGAGAGGCAATAGGAGGGCTTTATTAAATTAATAATACTCCGTAAGTTAGCTATTTTCTTAGCTAGCTTATTTAGCTCCTTTATATTAGCGGTATTAGGTAAGACGCTAGTAACTTTACTAAGCTTCTATTAAGCCTAGGTATATAAGTTAAACTAGTCTTTAGCGTTTATAGATATCTAATTATTTTAAGATTTAGAAAATGGCTTAAATGCTACTGGTGTACTTCTAGCGGTTTTATCTATACTAGATCTTAAGGCGTTCTACGGTCGCATCGCTAGCGTATTACTATTAGGTATAGGCATCGGTTTTCTTTTTAGAGGTATTATAGAAAAATTAAACCGGCTATCCTCCTAAGGGGATTAGTAAGGATTTAAATATAAGGTAAGAATGTGGATAGGGAGTCTAATAATAGAATAATAGGTATATTATATAGATAGAGACAAATCCTTAAGGGAAAAGGAGGAGTCTATATGTGAGGTAGGAAGGGTTTTCCTTAGGTATATATAGAGCACGTGCCTTACGGGTAAGTCACCCCTAGGTTGCCCTAGGGTCGCCTATACCTTACGGCTATATAACTATTTACTTAGGTTTTACCTAATATATACGTTCTCTTTATATACTATATATACTGTATATAATATTATATAACCTTAGTTACTATTCCTCGTTATATAGCTCTATTAGCTCTATCTTAGACTATACCTAAATTAACTAACTAGCTTCTTTTAACTCCTCTTTAAATAGTTATAATATTATACTTAAAGCGTCTATAACACTATTTCCCTTCTTTTTATCTTTATTCTTAAAGATTCCTAATATCTCTAAGTTGTTTACTAGAGGTATAATATCCGTCTAATTAATTTAGTTAATATTGTTGCTTATTATACCTAAGGCTCCTTCCTCTTTATAGGCGTAATATTGTACTTATACTATTGCTGCGATATTATCTCTTAGTGAGATTATACTGTCTCTATATTCTCGTTATTTAAAAGAGGGGTTAGTTTATATTGCGTTAGCAAGTTTATCTTCGCGATAACCGTTTTCTTGCTTAGAGTGCACTAAAGCAAATATTTATTTATTCTGTAACATTCGCTCTATCTCTAATACTAAATATATATAACCTATTACTCTTAATAGTCGTCTAGTTCCTTAACTAATTTGTTTTAGGGTTTCGTATTTAATCTGCTGCTATATAGCTAGATAGTAAACTATTTTAAGCCCTTACTAAGTTAGAACGTTCTTATAATATAAAGCAGAAGGCCCTTAAAGCCCGTACCACAGTATCCGCTCAGTTACTTCGTCTTAAAAAGGGTTATAAAAAGGTCTGTTTTAAGGAGTAAAAACTTATAGAATAAGGTTTATAGGAACTTAGCAATAAAATAATGGATTTTTTTCTAACTAAGAAGGAAATAAATCCGAGTAGTTTAGCAACTGCTCTTCTTAGGTCCCCCTTAGATAACTTATTTTTTAGTAATTCTTCTTTATTAATACTGCCTAACCTAATTTCTTTTAATACTTTTATACCTTTCTTATAGCGTTCTTTAAATTCTCTAGTAGTTCCTAGGTAGTCTTATTATAGCCTATCTACTTAACTTTATACTATATTTTATCGTTAATATCCTTATAACTAATAATCTTTAAAACTTACTATTTATTTTCTTCTTATCCTCTATATATATCTGCTTCGTAGACCAGTGGCTTAGTATTTTTATATACTAGCTCTAGCATCGCGATATACTATATAGGGTAGATCTTTATCTTAGCTAGTAGGTTTAACTTAAACATAACTAGTAAAATCCTTTAAATAATTTTAAAAGGTCCTAGTCTAACATAGTTTAACTTCTTGCTTAGCCGTTAACTCTTAAAATTTTTATATAGTAGCTATACTTTATCTCCCTCCTTAAGATCTAGTCCCTTAAATCTCTTAGTATTATAGTACTTTTTTATCCTTTCTTATACTTTCTTTACTAATTCTATAAGGTCTATATAAAGATTTATTAATATCTTTATTCTTTTTTTAGCTATACTACTCGTTTTCTTCGCTTATTATAGTGATAATAATATTCTTAGCTTATATCTATAATTTGCCTTAAATAGTAATTTGCCTAATCCTTTTTATAGTGTCGTATTATATATAAACTATATAACTAGTAATAGCAATACCTAATTATTCTGTATATAATTAATATAATATTTTAGATACTATTTTAGCGTTTAATTTAATCTTTCTATTTAACCGTCTATCTGCGGATAATATACGGTAGAAGTTGCTGCTTAAACTCCTTACTCTACTAAGAATACCTCCTAAAATATTACTATAAATCTTAAATCTCTATCTAATATAATCTTGCTTAGTGCTCTATATTTTATAAATACTTCTTTAACATAGATTTTAGCGATATCTTCCGCTGATATTTCTTCTATACATACTATAAAGTAGCCCTATTTGGTTAACTTATCTACTATTACTAAGATTACGTTATACTCTTATCCGGTAATAGGATCTCTTAACTTTAATAACTTAATAATAAAGTCCTATAATATAACCTTCTATAGTCTCTTTAGTATTTTAATAGGTTATAGCCCTCTATACGGCTTATGCCTTATTAATTTATTCCTTTAGCAATCTAAATACTCCTTTATTACTTTTTTAGCTATGCCCTAGATCCTATTAATAATATATTCTTCCTAAAGTCTTAACACTAAGCCTATAGCTCCATTGTATCCTTAAGTTATTCCCTTATAGAAATCTTCCACAAAATGCTCTGCTATGCTCCTTAGGATGTACTTTACTTCTTTATATTTATATAGTATTTCTTTTTCTAGATATTCCAACTATTCTTTTAGCTATACTTTAAAGATTCTTTATACCTAAAAGCTTTCTAGTGTCTTATAGACTCTTTCTAGTTTATTATCCTCTTAAGTTACTACTAGCTTAGGGTAATTATATCTAATTAATCTATCCTTATCTCTGTATAGCATTGCTCCTAATAGCTTCTCATTATTTTGTAGTTTAGCTTTTCTACTTAGTACGTCGGCTCTCGCATTTTTAGTTTCTTTAGTATACTAAATCTTAAAATAGTATTCTGTAAGTATCTTTACCTATTTAACCTACCTCTAATTAAGTTCTTTTATTGTTAGAAACCCTATTAGGTTCTTATAATCCGTTTTAACTATAAATAGTTTCTCTACGCCTTATAAGAATACTCTCTATTCCTTAAGTGCTGTAACTATACCTAATAACTCCTTATTATAGACGTCATAGTTTAACTCTAGTAGTGTTATTTTTCTACTATAGTATGCTACTAAATGCTATACGTCCTTATACTTTTATAGTAAGCATGCTCCTAATACGTAGTCTAATATATCCGTTTTTATAACCGTGTCTAGTCCTAGTTAATAGATTTTAAAGATTAGCTCCTAGGTAAACAACTTCCTTTATTTGTCTCCCTATGCCTATAGTTCCTCTTTTTTTATAAGCCTAGTAAATAGTTTAATATTCTTTAACCACTATGCTATAAACCTTCTATAGTAGTTGCAAAACCCTAAAAATAACCTTAACTACGTTATATTCTCTAGTTTATGCCAACTTACTATAGCTTAAATTTTCTTTGGGTCTATACTAATATAACCTAGTTTAATAATAAATCTAATAAAATCGGTCTTCCTTATAAAGAACTCGCATTTTTTAATTGCTACTAGCATCTGTTCTTTTTATAGTCTCTTTAAAACCTATTTAATATATTCCCCGTGTTCTTTCTTAGTTATTAAGTAGATGATAATATTATTAAGGTATGCCCTAACAAACTTATTAAGGTGTTCTCTTAATATACTATTAATTCGTTTCTAAAATGTTACTAGTATATTTATTAATCCAAATTATATAACTAATGGCTTATATAGTCCTTCTCTTAACCTAAAGGCTACCTTTTATTTATCGCCTTCCTTAATTCTAATCTAATGGTACGCCTATCTTAGATCTATCTTTATAAAGATTTGCGCGTTACCTATCCGATCCTAGATTTCGCTAATTAAGGGTAAAGGATATTTATCCTTTTAAGTAATACTATTTAACTGTCTATAGTTAATGCATAACCTAAGTTTTTTATTCTTCTTTAGTACGAATAGTACTGGATAACCCGCTAATAACTGTGATGGTCTAATATATCCCTTTTATAAGTTTTCCTAAATAAACTCTTTAAGTGCTCTAGGCTCTTCTTTAGTAAGCTTATAGGTTAGGAAGAACCTTAAACTTATTTCTAGTTTTAACTCTATCTTATAGTCCTATGCTATATAATCTGCTAGCTTTTTACTTTCTAGGCTCTATAGTTTCTTGCTATATTTATAGTATCTTTTTAGTATATAACTTAAGCCTCACTTAGTCTCTTTATATATTACTCTAACTTAATACCATATTAACTTAGTTTATTATTATATTTTACGGCGTTAAGTATTTCTAATATTAACTTAACCTATAATCTAATTAATCTTTAGATTATATTTCTGTAACTAAGGCATTTTTAATACTGCTTTATCCCGTCCTAATAGTAGGATATTAAAAGATATCTTAATTTATCTTCCTTTAATGGTTATCTAAATAGGTCCTATTTTAAGGTTAATAATCCCTCCTCTATAGGCTATTGGATCTCCTAAAATTATATCTAATAGATAAGGTTGCTCCTTCTGTCTATAAGGTAATCCTATTCTCTTAACTGCTACTAGTAAGATATAGTTCCGCGTTGCTCTACTATCTATTAGTGCTTTAAACTTCTAATCTTACCAATTAACTTATAAATTTAGATATTATCCTTAAATTCCTTTAAGGGTTTAAGGCTCTACTACTAGCTCCCTTTGGTCCTATAGGCCTCTACTTTTCCTAACTATTAGCTGCTTAATCCTTATATACTTAGCTTACTCTTTAGCTAATACCTAGTTCGCTTTTTATCCTCTATATACTATAGACACGTATTCTTTAGGTATTCCCACTACTATTATTTATCTAAGTATTCTTCCGTAAGGAATCTTTCTAGTTAAAGTATTAAGTCCCCTAACTCTTAAACTTTTATTAAATACCATCTATATATATATTTAGTATTTCTGTATTATTGCTTATCTAGCGCCTAATATATCCTTATAGGGTATTTCTAATTCTTTTCTTTCGGATTTTTATATATCTTGTATATATCGTCTACGCATATAATCTATAATAGCGTATAATATGCTAGGTGCTTTAGGTTAACTCTTAACTCGTCTTTATCTTTAAGTTTAAACCTTTATTATACTAATCTAAACATTATAACTTTATTCGCAGGTATTAAGATGCGTCTCTTACTTCTCTAGTCCTCTAATTATTTCTTTAGATCCTTTAACGTTATAATTAAGGCTCCTTTAATATAAGTTATGGCCTTCTCTATAATGGGGTGGTTTTAGATAACTCGTTTATCTAACTATATAACGTACTCCACAAGCGAGTCGGCCACCTTGCCAAGAGAACAGCTCCACTAACTTTCAGCTATTATGGATCAACCACGCAAGCCTCAATTAGGCTATAGCGAAGGGAAGATATCTCTAGCTATATCAGCTATTCAAAAAAGTCAACTCCAGAGCGTGCGACGTGCTGCAACAGTGTACAATGTCCCCCGAACCACGCTTCAAGACCGACGTGCTGGCAAGGCTTCACGACGCGATTGCGAGCCTAATTCAAAGAAACTCACAAAGCCTGAGGAATCAGTTATTATTCAGCATATACTCGACCTAGATTTACGTGGATTTGCACCTAAACTAAGTGCTGTACGAGATATGGCTAATTAATTACTCGGCGCGCGCGCTGCCGGCCAAGTTGGTATTAACTGGCCAGGTAACTTCGTACGGCGAACTCCTGAGCTTAAAACACAATTTAATTAAAAGTATAATTACTAGAGAGCTAAATGCGAGGATCCAGAGGTTATTAAGCAGTGGTTTGAGCTTGTACGCAATATAAAGGCTAAGTACGGCATTACCGATGACGACTCTTATAACTTCGACGAAAGCGGCTTCTAGATAAGTGTTATTTTAATAGGAGTAGTTGTTACAGGCTCTAAGAGACGTAATTGGCTAAAGGTTATACAGCCAGGTAACCGCAAATGGACTACGGTAATCCAGGGAATTAACGCTTAAGGGTGGGCAATTCCGCCGTTTATTATCTTCGCCGGAAAGTACCACCTCTCTATATAGTATAAAGGCAACGATATACCACCAGATTGGGTTATATTATTAAGCGACAATGGCTAAACAACAAATAAGCTTGGTATTAAGTGGTTGCGGCACTTTAAAAGACATATAAAGGACCGCACTGTAGGCACCTATCGTCTGCTAATTCTTAACGGCCATGAGAGCTACGACTCGCTTGAATTCCGAGACATTTGTAAAGAGAATAAGATTATTACGCTTTGTATGCCACCGCATTTATTACACCTGCTTTAGCCGCTTGACGTAGGCTGTTTTGCGCCAATGAAGAAGGCATATAGGCAGTAGGTTAAAGCCCTAATGCGCAATTACGTTAACCATATTACGAAGCTAGAGTTCCTACCAGCCTTTAAAGCAGCCTTTACTGCCTTAATTACAGAGAGTAATATCCGTGGAAGCTTCTAAGGTGCTGGCCTAGTTCCATTTAACCCAGATGCTGTACTATTAGAGCTTGATGTTCAATTACGTACGCCAACACCCCCCTCTACAGAAGATACCCCATGGGAGTCAAAAACACTAAGCAACCCTACTGAATTAGGGTCTTAATCAGCATTAATTTGTAATCGGATTTAAAGGCATTAAGATAGCTCGCCTACTTCTATTATTTAATTACTTAATCAGCTTATAAAAGGCGCTGAGATAATAATGCATTTAGCTGTATTATTGCACTCACAAGTTACTGACCTTCAGAAGGCAAATAAGGCTATATTAAAGCGTAGACAGCGCAAAAAAAAGCGAATTTAGAAGCGAGGGACTTTAATAAAGGCAGAGGGCTCTAAAATAATTGGTTAAAAGGACGCTGGTATGCAAATTAAGGGTGAAAGGCGTTAAAAAGGGTTATGCTTAAATGGGAACGCGAAGCAGCAAAAGCGCTGTAGACGCTGCGGCAAGACAGGACATAATACTCGAACGTGTCAAAATAATGCAGAAATTACTGTAGATTAGACTGCAAGTTGTATATAATTAATATTTATTGGCGTTATAAAGTTATTCGCGTGCAAAGCTGTGAAAAGGTGGTGAGGTGGCCGACTCGCTTGTGTGGCCGACTCGCTTGTGGAGTACGTTATAGAAATCTTCCTACTCGTTATTATGCCTCTACCTATACCACTTTTAGTACAGCTACTAGAGTGTATACGGCTTATCCGTAAGGAAGTATCTTCTTATTACTGCGTTGTAACAGCCTTTTATATATTATTCTTTAAACCTAGTAGGGATTCCTAGATCCTCTTTATTCTCTAATTTAGTAAGCCACTTAGCTCTTAGTATGCCTGCTCTAGGCCTATTAGTAATTCTTTATATAGGTGCTTTATCCCTTATACGGCCTAGTATACTAGATCTTTTATCTAGTTTCTATTCTTGCTATACGATAATCCTTTATCTAAATTCTTCTATAGTTTCTTTTAGTTTATATCTTATAGATAGATCCTTAAAGTCTTCTTACTATAACAAAGCCTTATAGCAGGAACTATAGTGGACTTATTAATAGGCTAGGTATATAGGTAAATAAGAAGTTAACAACGTAATAATAACTGGTAGAGTAGTTGCCTAATAGATTAACTCCAATTATATTCTAAGATTCACTACAAAGGAGAGAACTATCTAGGTAGGGACTGTAGTCCTTTAAATACACAACCGTACTCCTAAGAAATCCCCTTTATACGTAAGATACGTATTATACGTATTATACGTACGTTCCCTTTATACACTACATATACCGTATACAACGTCATATAACCTTAGTTACTATTCCTCGCCACATAGCTCTATCGGCTCTATTCTAGACCGTGCCTAAATTAACCAACTAGCTTCTTCTAACTCCTCTCTAAGTAGTCGTAATATTGTACTTAAAGCGTCCGTAACACTTACTTCTTAATCTTAGTATTAACTTTTTAATCCTATTGCTAAGCTTTACTCGCAATTTCTTTAATAGTCCTTATTTATGTCTAGAAATATTAGTTCTATAAAATTCTTAATCCTAAGCTTGCTTCTATCTTAAGCTTAGCTCCAGCCTTAGTTTAACTAGGCTTACTTAGTGTTCTTATCTTGTCTTAAGAGTCTTAAATCTCATTTATCTCGTTTTAAGAATCTTATACCTTTAGGAAACTTCGTCCTAAGCTTATTTATATATTACTAAACTAAGCCGTTACTCTGCTCTATTGGTTATTATCTATTATAGGTCTTTAAGCTTACCTTATCTTATCTTAAGAGTCTTAGTTATCTCGCATCTTATCTTAAAAGTCTTAAGCTTGTGGCCTTTTACCTTTATTAAGTACTAAAGTGGCTTACTATCCTACTTCTCTTACGTCTTATAAAGTAATAGACATTATATCTAGTGAGGTCTTAATCCCTACTAATATTCCCTATTCTATAGTGGAATTATCCTCTACCTTTTATATCCCTTGCAACGTTAAAATGTGCCCTATTCTTATCGATAAGCCCTAGCCAATTAGATTGTTAGGATCTTAGAGTCGTGATGAGGAATATGAAGCTCCAATAAAGGGCTCGAATTTGGGCAGCTGCCAAGGCTCCGGATGTTGTTCCTTTGCTATACAAGTTGGAGGAATGACATATTCGGTAGGTTGGACGATATCAGGATCAAGAAAGGCATGATTAGAAGGCATGATAGTTAATTAATTAATAATTAAATTATCTGCAAAGCCTTTACGCAGCTCTAATTCTAGTGTTCCGCACGGACTATCTGTAGTAGGACACCAACGTTACATGGGATAACATTTCCGAGGTCTATATACTTCTAGTAAGCTACTTTTATTACCTTATTGTTATAGAATATTTCGCCTACGTTAAATTTATTATCCTTAACGTCCGATCTATAAACTGATTTATTAGTTCCTCTATATTCTGCTAAGTATAGCTCTTATAGCCAATAGCTTACGCTATACTTAGCGTCCTTATAAATTCGGTATACGTTATTATAATAAAATGCAAAACTTTTAATTAAATATTCTTTTATTCCTTGTAGTATATTATTATCCCTTTATATATATATATTGTCTACTAGTCTTATTCCTTTTACTATATAGTAACTTTAACTACTTCTATAGTCTTTAACGTAATAACCCTATTTTCCGTAATTTATATAAGCTCCTTTTTTAAACTATTTTTTTTATTATAAAGTCCGCCTAAATATCTTCTGCTACTAAGATCCCTGGTTTAGCCTTTACTCCTTAGACCTTTAATTACTTAATTCTTATCCTCTAGGTTTCTATAATTTCTTATTCTATTTTTTAAACTCTTTAGTACTGCTTAGGTCTATTAGCTCTACGCCATACTATAGTTTTTAACTTAGCTTTAGTTGTTACGTACTCTGCGCCTTATATAACTATAGAACTTTATCCTAGCCTCTCTTAGCCTATTCCCTTTAGTAGATCTAATTATTAATCTTAATTACTTAATCTATTAGTTCCCGTAGGGTTTCCGCATCTTTTATTAGAATAATTATATTTTAGACTTTAGCCTTAAGTCCTTACTTATACTATACCATAAGCGCTTTATTATTCCACTCTACTTATATTACTAATATTTAGAACTGCGTTATATACTTAATTGCTAAGGTTTATTACGTAATATCTTAGAGTTTTTTTTCTACCGTAGTTACTGCCTTTAGGTCTTTAAATATCTATATAAGTCGCTCCGTAAACCCTTTCTAGCTTATAAATATAAACCGTACTTCTTAATTAGTGGTTATTATTCTATTTGCTTATATTTCTATAAGGTAAAGCTTAAACTATTTAAGTGCTCTTTCTAATAGGAATAGTCCCGCATATACTATTCGATCTATAGGTATTAGTAGCTTTACTTCTTCTTACGTAACCTTAAAGTATATTTATATAAGGAATCCTCTAAGTTTTAATCTTTCTCCTAAGTACCTTTTGATTAATAGTAACTTAATCTTTACTGCTCCTATCCCATTAATTCTATTTTCTAACATTATATTATTTTCTATTAACTAGTTAACTATCTCTTATAGTTATCTGACCGTTATAGGTTGCTATAAGTTAGTATTTACTATACTAGTATCGTTACCTAACCTTAAAGTAGTTGCCGCCGTTAATAGCATTATAGTGGCTGCTTTTAGTAGTATATTATTTAACTTTATTAATACCGTAACCTTAGTAGTAAATATATAATTAAGCCTTATAGTAGGAACTACGGTAAACTTATTAATGGGCTAGGTATATAGGTAAATAAGAAGTTAACAATGTAATAATAACTAGTAGAGTGGTTGCCTAATAGATTAACTCTAATTGTATTCTAAGATTTACTACAAAGGAGAGAACTATCTAGGTAGGGACTGTGGTCCTTTAAATATACAACCATACTCCTAAGAAATCCCCTTTATACGTAAGGTACGTGTTATACGTATTATATATACATTCTCTTTATACACTGCGTATACTATATACAATATTATATAACCTTAGTTACTATTTCTTATTACATAGCTCTATCGGCTCTATCCTAGACTATGCCTAAATTAACTAACTAGCTTCTTTTGACTCCTCTCCAAGTAGTCGTAATATTATACTTAAAGCGTCCGTAATAAAAGAAGCTCTTTTATATAAAGAAAGGAAAAGAGGCGCTTTTTTTATTTTTAAGTAGGACGAAAATAGCTACTAGAAAGTAGCTAATAGAAGTAAGACCTTTAGAAGGAGGTAACTCCTACTAAACTCCTAGTAAATAGATAATAGTAAGTAAAAGGATAGAAATAAACTATAAAAAGTATAGGGGCAAGTATTAGGACTCTTTTACCGTTTTCTTTACTATTTTCCTACTGTTTTAATACTACCTAATAGTTGTTATTGTTAGGTAAAACCTAAGTAGATAGTTATATAGCCGTAAGGTATAGGCGACCGTAAAGTAACCTAGGGGTAACTTACCCGTAAGGTACGTGCTCTATATATACCTAAGGAAAACCCTTTCTACCTTATATATAGACTCCTCCTTTTCCCTTAAGGATTTGTCTCTATCTATATAATATACTTATTGTTCTATTATTAGACTCCCTATCTATATCCTTACTAATCCCCTTAGGAGGATAGCCGGTTTAATTTTTCTAAAATGCCTTTAAAAAGAAAACTGACGCCTACACCTAATGGTAATACGCTAGCGATGCGACCGTAGAACGCCTTAGGATTTAGTATAGACAAAACCGCTAGAAGCATACTAGTAGAATTTAAGCCACCTTCTAAACCTTAAAACGATTAAACATCTATAAACGCTAAAAACTAGTTTAACTTATATATCTAGGCTTAATAGGAGCTTAGTAAGGTTACTAGCATCCTACCTAATACCGCTAATATAAAGGAGCTAGATAAGCTGGCTAAGGGAGTAGCTAACTTATAGAGCATTATCGATTTAATAAAGCCCTCTTATTGCCTCTTTAGTAAAAAGCACAAGTTATATAGCGAACGCATACGCTAAATAAATCTTAATACCCTAGTTAAGAAGTTACCACCCAATATTAGCGGTACTACTTAATAGTATTTTAACTGGTGGATCGCCGCAGTTAAGAACCGATTTAAGGTTAATAACGCTGACTACGACTATAAGCGACGCACGCGCTAGGCTATTAAAGGTCTTATAAAAGAGAAGATAATTACCTAACTAGTTTATCGCCGGTTAGGTATTAAGGATAAGGGTCCTTTACTATAGGATAAATTTAAGACTATAGTCTAAAACCAGATTAGGAACCCTATAGTAAGACGCTTTAATAATACTATAATATATTATATAGCTATTATAAAGGAGAACTAGAGGTTTAACGTCTTCCTAACCTATATGCGTAGCTTAGAGGACCTCTTCTTATATACCCCTTTTATCAATCCTAAATAATAGGTAGACTTTTGGTTCTTATATCTCCTAGCCTACCTATAAGTAGAGCTTTTCCGCTAGAACTTTGCCTAAAGGGTAAGAACTACTAAAGACCTCTTTAATAAAATCCACTATATAGAGTAATTGCTTAATACTATAAAGCTTACAGAAGATCGTATAAGTAGTAGTGGCAAATTATTATATATAAAGCGCGGTCGCAGTATAGGCTCTATAGAGTTAGGCTTAGGGAATAGAACCTAAAAAGGGCAACGCTTTTTTAAGTAAACTCTTAGGGAGATTACCTAAAAGCCGGATAGCTTAGGGGACCCTCTAGACGCTAGTGCTACGTAGGCGAGTTAAAGGACTATAGGTAGCCACTATAAGGAATACTAGAAGTAGGCTAATAAAGAGAAGTTAGCTTAGGCTTTAGAAAACCTAAAGCCCTAATAGTGTATCTTTTTAAACTACAACTAGGGCCTAATATAGAGGGAGAGAAAAAATGTATTATAGTATATATCGCAATAGATACGCCCTAGGGTAAAGTTTACCTACGTACTTTATATAATAATAGGTGCTAAATTAACCTTATTAATTAAGATATTATCTATAGGTTTAACCTGCCTATATACTATATGCTATATTTACATAAACCTATTACATATTTCCTTAATAGCAACTAGATAATAATCTAGGATGCTTATAATTTAATAGTTACCACTAGCGACTCCTAGGGTACCTCTTGCACTATTAGCCCGCAGACCTTTTAGGGCGGCTTATTTAATAGTTATAATATAGTCCTTAAATAGGATTAGCTTATAGAAGTAGATCTATTAATTAGCTTCCGTTTTAGATGGTTTATTTAGGGTACTTTAGACCCTAAACGCCTCTAGATAGTTACCTTTAACGCTTTCCTAGTAAACATTAAGGCTGGCGAAATAGTCTATTTGCTATAGCTAGAAGACTTCTTTTTTACGCCGGTTATAAATATAATAGAGGACCTGTTATTACTGGTAGTAAGTACCTATATAGACCCTTTAGATATAAAGATACTAGTTATAAATATAGTAGAGGACCTGCTGTTACTGGCAGCGAGTACCCGTAAAGACCCTTTAGTGCTGGCGCAGATTACCTATATATAAGGGGGAGGTAATCAAAACCCTAAAACTATTAAGTATACTACAGTAGAGCTGTATGCACTCTCTATATAAGTATACCTATAAAATGTATATTAGCTGCACTTTTTTCTCTACTAGCTCCTAGAAGCATACTACTATATAATAATCGCTTTGACCTCTATAGCCCCTAGCCTACTAGAGGTATATAAGGAGGAAATTAATATCTTTTCTAATAAGCTAGCAAGCATGCTACCGTAGAACTCTAAGTACGACTATATAATTGACTTAAAAGAAGATAAGACGTTACTATAAATACCCCTCTATAACCTCTTATAAGACCACACATGCAACCTTACTAAAAGGTGGCGCCGCACTTCTAAACTTACGCATACCCATCTTACCATCAAAAACTATCGTTTTCCTAACTCCTAAGACCTAACTCTGCCTACCTAGCGAGCTAGAGGTAGACTTGTTCCCCTTATTACCCCCTTTATTCTGCGATAGAGGCCTTAGTAAAAGGGGTCCTAGCGTATAAATAAAGCACGGACAAGAATACCAAAACTACTACTACTACTACTACTACTACTACTACTACTACTACTACTACTACTACTAATACTAATACTAAAACTATAAAATATAGACTTTTCCTAGGTTTTTCTTCTATAGAAAGTAAAAGCCTAATAAAATAGGNGGTGTAGGTACTTTTCTATATCTCNTTTAGTCAGACTTTCCTTAGTAAGAGGAGGATTGCCTTTAGGGCTTTTCTGCTAGCAAAAGCCTAACAAGTCCTTTTTTTAGTAGTTTTTTCTACTTCTAAAAGGAAAAGAAAATAACCACGCTAGTCTTTTTTAGCTAGTTTTTCTACTACCTTTTAGCCTAGTCTCCCTAGAAATCCTCTAGTAGGATTAATAAGGAGAAAAGGTAAAAAAAAAAGGATAGTAAAAACTAGCAAGGCTTTTTGCCTAGTTTTTTACCTCTAGGACTAGGAGATAAGAGACCTAAGGAGGTTATTATCTACTAAAAAAACTGGGAAACCCCCCTATAAAATGTTAAAGAATCCTTAGGCTACTAAGCCTAAAAAGCCTCTTAAAGACAATAATATAGAGACAAGCAATAACGAATTTACTTTCCTTTTCCCCTCTTACTCTAGCCTATTTAGGACAGGAGAACCTTAGGCTACTAAGCCTTCTAGAGGTAAAGACACTATAGAGATAAGCGAGGACAAACTCCTAGCTACCTTACCTACCTTCTCTTTCTCTTCTCTCCTACCCTCTCCCTGCCCATTTAGGGAGGACGTAAAGAAAAAGAATAGAAGGAAAGAAGGCAATCTTTTTCTAAAAATAGAAAAGAGAATTAAAACTAAAGAAGAAGGCTACTAATACCTAAGCCTATTTCGGCTAGTATACCTTCCTCTACCTCTTCTCTAAAACAGTACCTATAAATAGCTCTATATAACCTAAACCAGGCCTATATAGGGCTAAAAGAAGAAGAAGAAGAAGAAAAAGAGTAAGTTAAATTACTAGGGGACTACGTACAGAGTGTCCTAGTAGGAGAAAATCCCTTTATAAAAGAAAAGGAAAAAAAGGAAAGAGATGTCCTAAAAGGACTAGTAGAAGAAGTAAGAGCTCTCCGTAAGGAGGTAGCCCTAAAAACGCAAACCTATACAGAGAAGCTAAAGAAGGGCCTCTCTTCTTCTACTTTTGCTCCTTCTTCTTCTACTATCTCTTCCTCTACTACCTCTTCCTCTCCCCCTCCCTCCTTATTTCCCCCTACTAGTTCTACTAGCTCTATCTCTACTAGAGGAAAAAAGAAGTAGTTATAAGAAAGGAGACTAGTTCTAGTTACAGACTAAAAGGACTAGCCTTTAAATGTCTTCTCTCTACGAAATTAAGTTAATTAACTATTTATATCCAAACTGCAAATAGAGAAGCTAGTAATAGCTACCATAGCTAGAACTAGAGAAAAGTAGAATATTCTCCTTATAACTACAGAAGAATATAATGTAGAGTACTTAGTTAAATATAAGGAAATCTGGTCTAACTGCTTCTCTTTTAAAAGGGAACAAAAACTAGAGCCCTGGGCTTAGGTAATAGCTTACGGCGTCCCTATCTCCCCTTTCCTAGGAAAAGGAGGCTCTAAACTTCTAAAAGAAGAAATAGAGACTTTTAATCCTATTAGAATATAGGGATTACCCAAATAGATCTCACCTAGGGAAAAGAGATATAATCCACAAACTAGGTTCGGCTCTATAGTCTTTACTATAGAAAATGAGGAGAAAAGACAGGAAATCCTTAAATAGAAGGAAATCCTAATTGCAGGGGTAGCTGCTAAGGTAGTTAAATACCTAAAAGTCTCTCCTACTATACAGTGTCCAAGTTGCCAAAAATTTGGCTATATAGGAGATAAATGCTCTACCAAGGCCTGTCGATTTTATATAGCGGCATATTTATCTAAGGACCACTTCTGTTCCACTTATAATATAATAGGAAGACCTTACGAGCATACTACCCCTCTTTGCAGCAATTGTAAAGAAAATCACTTTGCTAATAGCAAAGACTGCGAGTCTCTTAAAGNAGCTAAGCTAGTATATNAATNAGTATAAGCTTAGAAGGTTCTATACAGGAAGAAGAAGAGATCTCTCTAGTTTCTAAAACTAGGGGAGAAATCTCCTTTATATAACACAATATAGGAAAAAGACAAGAAGTATAGCAAACCCTACTAGAAATAGGATTTAGGAAAAAAATTAATATTATTTTAGTACAAGAGCCTAGTACCTAGAAAGATAGACAAAAAGAATCCTACTTTTCTATTCCATATCCTACATTTAACCTAATCCTCCCTAGTAATCTAGCTATTCGACCTAGAGTAGCTATCTATATAAGGAAAACTATTTCTAGTATTCTATAATATAGAAATAGGGAGGATATCTNNAAAGATANAGATATTATAGTATTAGAAATCTATGGCCAACTTAAAAGATTTCTACTATTTAATATCTATAATGAGAGACAACTAGACAAAAACTCTAGAACCTAAAGAAGTAGTATAACTACTATCTCTAGGGCCATTCTAGAACTGGAAATAGATCTCCCTTTTATACTAATAGGAGACTATAACCTANACNATAAACGGTGGAACGCGCTAGCTAGGAACCNAACTAGGGAGGCTAANGAACTAGTANACTGGNTAGACAAATATAACTGCCAACTACTAAATTNAGANNAANAGGAAGGGACCTTCTATAGATCTAATATAAGGGAAAAGTCTATTATAGACCTAGCCTTCTACTTAGGAAACTTCTAAGAAAATACCTGGGATAATTAGACTATAATAGAAGAAACAGGATCTAATTATAAGACTATAGCATTCTCTCTATTTACTAAAGAGACGCAAAGATACCTAAACCCTCTTTAAGAAACTCCTTTCTCTATAAAAAAGGCAAACTGGGAGCTTTTCTCTACCTCTTTAAAAGAGCAAGTTCTAGAGCTAGAACTAGAAGCGAAACTTTTAGTACTAGAAGAACTAGTAGGAGAAAACCCCTATATAGAGATAGGAGAAAAGGTCCCCTAGCCTCTCTAGAAGATTTTTATAGACCTAGGGATAGAAGCTTAAGTACCCTAGTAGATAATCTAGTAATAGATCTTACTAGAGGTATAAAGCTAGTAGTAGAGAAAGCTATCCCTAGATCTAGAACCTACGAATTCTCTAAACTATAGTGGAATAAAGAGCTTCTAAAGAAAAGATAAAAAATGGCAAAACTAGGAAGACTTTAAGAAGAACAACCTACTAGAAGTTCTAGACTAGAAGCCTATAAAGAAGCTAAAAATCAATACTTCTACGTAATAAGAGAAGCTAAGACTAGCTACTAGAATAGCTTTCTAGAAAAAGCATAAGGAAAGGAAGTCTTTACTACCCTAAAATATACAAAGGAGAGAACATTGCGAATAATCCCTAGTCTATAGTATAGCAAAGACGGGACTACTAGACTAGTAAAAAGCTTTGAGGACCAGTGCAAAGCTTTTACAACTACTCTATTCCCTAAACCCCCCCTTCTACTAGCCCTATAGAGTGGAAGGACTATATAATAGACAATAAATGGGAATGGCTAGAACTAGAGAAAATAGAAGTTAAATAAGCAATTTTCTCTAGCTCTAATAAAAAGGCTCTAGGACCAGATGGAATATCTTTTACAATTCTATAAAAGGCCTACCCTACTATAGAAGATCTTCTATATAGAATCTATAGGATTTTATTTATCCTAGGCTATTAGCTAAAGGTCTGGAGAGAAGCTTAAGGAGTTATTCTCCTTAAAGCAAATAAGGAGGACTATTCCTTACCAAAGTCCTATAGACCTATCTCCTTACTAAACTGCCTAAAAAAGACTTTAGAAAAGATCTTTACTACTAAATTAGAATATCTAGCTAGTACTACTAGCTTACTTTAAGATTCTCAACTAAGAGGAAGAAGACAGCGGTCTGTAATAAACGCAGTCTTATTACTTCTAAATAATATCCAATCTAAAAATAGTAGGAAAAAAGCTAAATAAAGGATAGCTACTACGTTATTCCTAGACGTAAGAGGGGCTTTTAACCATGTCTCTAAAAACCAGCTTTTATCTATCTGTAAGGAACTAGGACTACCTATAGCGTTTANANAATNGGTAGCTANTTTCCTTAGCAATAGAAAGCTANAGCTNTCCTTTAATNGGNAAATANAAGAAAAAGTAGAACTAGAAACAGGGATACCACAGGGATCGCCTATATCCCCTATTTTATTTCTACTATATATACGCAATATCTACAGCATACAGACAGAAGGAGCCTACTCTCTTAGCTATATGGACGATTTTGCAATTATAGTTACCTTAAATTTAGCCAAGTCTAATTGTAAAAAGCTAGAGAGAATAGCGCTAGAGCTAATATCTAAAGCTAAGGAAGCTGCTATTAGTTTCGACGTTAGTAAAACAGAGCTTATACACTTCTATAGTAAACGCACTACTATAGAAGAAGGGTTAAAGCTAGGAGACGTAGAAATATCTCCTAAACCCCTAATTAGGTAGTTAGGGGTATTTCTAGACTCTAAGCTTACTTTTAAACAATATATAGAAATATAAATCTCTAAAGCAAAAACAGCCTTCTATTTAATTAGAAGACTAGGTAATATATAAAGAGGTCTATCTCTATAAGCCCTACGACAGCTCTATATAGCTTACNTTANCACTATAGCAGACTANNGTNTATAATGCTAGTNGAAAAGCAAATNTAGAGACTACCTACTANATAGGTACCAATCTCTATAAAATAAGGCCCTAAAACTAGTTCTAGGAGCGTTTAGAGGATCTCTTAGCTAAGCTGTAGAGATCGAAGCCTCTATTCCTCCTCCTAGAATTAAATTTAAAAAGCTTTGCAATAACTACGCATTAAGAATCCTAAAATTTAAGGAAAACTACGTAATTAAGAAGGTCTATATAGAAGAGATCAATAATAATAGGGACGAATTAGCAGCTAATTCTAGCTCTAGTTCTAGCCCTAAAAACTCTACTATAAAGTACCTCTTACAGCTAAAGATATAGCTACTATCTTTAGCCTCTAGAGTTTAGCAGCTAATTTAAAACTGGAAAATAGAGAGAATTTCTCTAGAATGGCAAAAACCGTGGTCTCCTCCTATCTCTGCATTCTTTTCTATCTTAAGGGGTAGTAAAGAAGAAGCTGCATAAGAATATCTAAGACTAGTAGAAAATTTATAAGAATCCCTAAAGTGGGACCTAGTAGATATATACTATACAGATGGCTCTAAAGACAATAAATTAAATGTAGCTACTATATGTAAAATAGGGGAGAGAAATTGGATTAAATATGCAACGAACTGGAATCTAGGACCCTATATGGAAATTATAGACGTAGAGCTTTATGCAGTCTATAGGGCCCTAAAATACCTAAAATAATAAAGACTAGAAGAGAAATAAGTCTATATCTTTATAGATAGCCAAGCGGCTATTAAGAGATTACAGCTTAATTCTCTTACAGGGGGGCAAGAACTAGTCTTTAAAATTACGCAAAGCTGTTCCTATTTAGCTAGTAAGGGGATCTCTATTAACTTCTACTGGGTTCCTAGCTATTTAGGAATCTATAGGAACGAAATAGCAGATAAGCTAGCAAAAAAGGGCCTTTCTAGAAGAAAACTACAATCTTCTTATACCTCCTTAGCCTATATAGGGAGAGCGGCAAGAGAAGAGATACTAGAATAGTGGNAAAATAACTGGCAGCAGAATAAGAATAAAGGAAAACACTATACTAGGATCTGTAAAGGAAGCCATTCCTTTTCTCTTAAAGCCCCTAAGGATAAATATCCTAAAAGGCTATTTTAAATCCTTTACTAAAGTAATAGAAGAGGATAAAGAAGGTAGATGCTTTAGGGAATATAGAGCACTACAAACCCCTAGATATCTACTACTAGACTGCAACCTATATAGGGAAGAAAGAAGAGAAATGCGAAAGAAACTAGGCTCTTCTCTCTCTCTAAAGAAGCTATTTTGTACATAAAAAGGAAGAGAAGCGCTTTTTCTATTTCTAAGTAGGATAGAAATAGCTAATAACAGCAGGATCTATAGGAGGTAACTCCTACTAGGCTTTTAGAAAAGAGATATTAGTAAGTAAAAGGATAGAAATAAATTACAAAAGGACAGGGAAAGGCGTTAGGATTTCTTATTTCTTATAGTTTTCTACCGTTTTCTTATTCCCTAGTAGTTGCTTATAACTTAGTATTTTACTAAGGAACTATAAACCCCTAGTTTAGGGGCTTATAAACTACTAGGACATAGTTACTAGTATATATTAAGCTGCCCTAAGGGATTTATGTATATAGGACTATAGCGCCATAGCCTAGAGGCTGCATGCGCAGTATTGTATATAGTATAATACAATAGATATATAATAAATAAATAAAAAACCTCTTATAAAAAGAGTTATAGATCTTATAAGAGTACCTAGATAGTGCTCTTAAAAAGGGCTGGATTAGGCCTAATAAGTCGCCTACTAAAGCGCCTATCCTCTTTATACCGAAAGTAGACGGTATAATACGGCTATACGTTAACTATAGACGCCTAAACAAGATCACAATTAAAAATCGGTACCCCCTACTACTAGTTAACGAGCTCTTTAATAGGCTTAGCTATATAAAGATATTTATAAAGCTAGATCTTTATAATACGTACTATAGGATTTATATTAAAAAGGGAGATAAATAGAAGACTATATTTAAGATACGCTATGGTCACTTTAAGTACCTAATAATGCCCTTTAGTTTTACTAACGCCCTTACGACTTTTTAGAGCTATATTTATAAAGCTTTAAAAACCCTAGTAAATACCATCTGGGTAGTTTATCTAGATAATATTTTTATCTACTTAAATAATAAGGACAAGTACGTTAAGCACGTTAAGTAGGTACTGCGATAGCTCCGCGCTTAGGGCCTATACACTAAACTATTAAAATATATTTTTTATACTAAGAACGTTGAGTTCCTAGGCTTTATTATTACCCCTAGGGGTATTATAATGGACCCTAACCGCGTAAAAGCTATTAAGAAATGGCCTAAGTCTAAGTCCTATAGAGATATCTAGGTCTTCCTTAGCTTTACTAACTTTTATAGGCGATTTATCTGGAACTACTTAGATACCATATACCCCCTATACGTATATCTTATATAGGTATATTGCAACCTAATATTAGATAAGGAGAAGAAAAAGAAGCGTAAGTTAAAAGGGCCTATTAAATGGTATTAACCCTAGTCCTAGCCTAATAACGCGTAGTAGGCGTTTTATAAGCTACGCGCTGCGTTTATATAGGCTTCTCTACTTTACTACTTTAACCCTAATATACCCCTAATAGTAATTATTAACGCTTCTGACTATGCCTATAGCGGTATATTTTTACAGCCTTTAGGGTAGGGAGATTAACTCCACTGGTACCTAATTACCTACTATAGTTAAAAGCTTACTGGCCTAAAAGTATAGTATAATACGCATAATAAAGAACTACTCGCTATAGTGCAATGCTTTAAGACGTGGCGCTATTACCTTAAATACGCCGCGTATATAATGCGCGTGCTTTATAATTATAATAATCTTAGGTACTTTATAACCACTAAAAGCTTATCTACTCGCTAGGCCTAGTACGCTAAGGAACTAGCTAAGTTTAATTTTAAGATTAAATATAAGCTAGGTAAGACAAATCCTATTAATATACTATTTTAGCGCCTAGATTATACTAAAGGCTTTAAAGATAGTAGTAAGAGGATAATCCTTAATATTATACTGCCTATATTGTAGTAAAAGTTGCGGGTTATAGGCCTTATAGGCGGCCCTAGTGCTACTAATTATACTAAACTAGTAAGTAGTATACGTGCAGTATATAAGTAACTTTTATAAACTTAGCGCCGGCGGATCAGAGCGTCTTACTATTCTCTTTAAAACTACTTTAACTGGCCTAATAGCGCTTAACCCTAGGAAAGACCCCTTAGCCTAAGCTATAGTCCCCTATAATAACTTAGTAAGTTACCTATATATTATATATTACTTTACTAGCACCAACTTTACGCAGAGTCTCGTACTACGGCAAGAGGTAGTAGTAGCTACTTTAGCCAAAACGGCGTTTATGGAATACCCCCCTAAGTTACTAGTTAATTTTATTTATAGAGTATAAAAAAGGGATACCTTTATACGCTCTATATATAATTAGTTAACCTAAAAATAAGTTTCTACTAGTAATAAGGACTATACCCTTAATAATTAAGGACTCCTAAGGTAAAATAATAAGGTTTAGGTGCTAAATTATATACTACTATAATAGGAGATCCTTATGCGGAATTATAACGATCCTATAGGCGGCTACTATAGTTTTAACCGTACTTTTAAGGTAATTGCGTAAAAGTATACTTAGAATAGCCTTACCTAAAACCTCTATAAATATCTAGATAACTATAATGCCTACTAACGCTCTAAATTGCGCCGCTATAAACCCTATAGTAAGCTGTAGCCTCTTTAGGCCCCTACCTAAGCTATTAGCGACTCAGTCAATTAAGACATAAGCACGGCAAAAGGGTCGCGCAAGCCTGTACAATTGGATTGTCTATAAACGAGAATCTAAAGCTAAAGAAAGGAAAGGAGAAGAAGGGGAGCGCCGCTCGAAGCTATATACGATCTTCGCGTCACGCCGCAATATGCGGCAATCTGTGGCAACTTGCCGGTGCGTAGTTCTNCNAAGTTCTGCCAGTGCCGTAACATTACCCCCCCCCTCCAAAAAAGCCTGCCCTTAGGCTTTGCCGCTAAAAGTCTTAGCAAGAGAATCTAACTAATTAGATAACTTTAACCGCCGGTTAAAGTTCCTAGATATCTTAACACCTTATATAACTAAGAAATTTCTAGGGCGTTCTTATCCTTATATTCTTTTAGTAGCTTATTATCTTCATTATGCTAGCATTCTATCCACTTATCTAGGTACTTTAGCGGTCCGGGTTTATTAGGGTAATAACTATAAAACTCCTAAAGCTTATAGGGGCTACCTATAAAGTTCTATATAGGGTACTAAGTGGGGTCCGGGTTATATCCTTTCCAACTAATATAATACTTTAACGTTCCCTTTACAAGTTTACAGGCTAATATTTCTTTAATTTCCCATTTATTATCGTCGTTAACTTAAATTAGTAGGGGAGGTTCATTCTTTTGTCCGGGTAGTAGGTTATTTATAGCTTTCTATAGCTTATCCGGTAAGAAGATAGGGTGGACTTTAATTAAGTCTAAGAGCTTAACCTTGTACAAGTTGCCTACTTTATTAAGGATCTTATACGGTCCTACTATCTTATAGTCTAGCTTACGGCTAGGCCGTTCTATCTTTTAGTTCTTTATTATAACCCAGACTATATTACCTATAATAAAGTTAGGCTCGCGCCTATACTTATTTACCTACTATTCTATTAATTTTTAGGCCTTTTTTAGGTTTATATAGGCTACTTTCTAAGCTTCTTCTAAGCGCTTAGCGTACTGCTGGGCTTCCTTATAAGATAGTTTTTCGCGTATAGTCTAGGGCCCTTCTAGTCTTTCCTAGTCAAAGCTTATACGGGGTAGGTAACCTATTTTTAGTTAAATAGGGGCAAATCCGGTAGAGTCGTGGGGTAGGGTCGCTTGGGCGTAGTCTATTAAGGGTAATAATTTAGCCTAGTTATCCTAGAAGTAGTTAACAAAAGGCCGGAGTCTCTAGTCTAAGTATTAATTTACAAATTCCGTTTAACCGTCTATCTAGGGGTAATATGCCGTAGAAAGCTTTAGCTTAATGCCTAGGATCCGGGTAAACTTATTCCAAAAGGCTAATATAAACTACGGCCTATAATCGGATATAATAGTATCTAGTAGTCTATAAATTTAGTAGACGTAATAGATATATAGTTAGGCTACCTCTTTAGCATTAATATTTTTATAATAGGGAATTAAGAACAGGCGCTTGCCAAAGCGGTTAACTAGGATTATAACTATATTATATCCGTTACGGTCTAGAGGTAGCTTATAAAAGTCTATAGAGATATATTACTAGGGGCGGTCGGGTATTAGGAGGGGTTTTAATAATCCTAGGGTCTTATCTTATAGGATTATAGACCTACGGCAGTCATTGCAGTTCCGTATATAGCGGTTAATATCTATAACCATTCTAGGCCAGTAGTAGCGGTCGCTAATAATCCTACAGGTCTTATTCTTTCTAGGGTAAGCCGTAGAGACCTAGGTATATGCTTTAGTAATAAGCTAAGTCCGTAAGTTCTATTCCTCTACCACTACTAGCCGTTCCTAATGCTTAAGTAATCCATTTTTGAGGGACTATAGGCTGGTAACGTTCTTTGCCTTTTCACGGTACTCCTATAGAGAAGGGGCCGTACGGTTTATCTGCAGTAATTTATTAATTAAGTTAAGTCCTAAAGGGTTAATAGGATACATCTTGGCGCCCGATAAGTCTATACTTAGTTCTGCCTATATCCGGGGGTTAAGGTGCTCTAGTTATAGTAGCGTCTAGGTCTATAATAAGATCTTTATAGCCGTATAGTTACCTAGGTCTTATTCGCGCCTAATAAGAGCATCCGTACGGTTTATAGCGCCTGGTTTATATATAATTAAGAAGTTAAACTAAGATAGGACATCCGCCTAGCGTGCCTACTAGGCCGTAAGGGCCTTAATTATTATAAAGTATTCTAGGGCCTTATAATCTAACACTACTTTAATAGGTTTAGGGGTCCCCTTTAGCTATATACACCAGTGCTAAAAGCTAGAGATAATAGCTAGCATTTCTTTATTATGGATATAGTAGTTTAGTTTAGCATCTATTATAGTCTTTAAGTAGTATGCAATAGGGTACCATTCTCCGTCCGGTTGCTTCTGGGAAAAAACACTAGCTATTACACCGTTTAAGGCATTAGTTTCTAGCATTAAGGGCCGTTCTAGGTTAAAGTGGGTAAGTAGGGGTGCTAACACTAGCTGTTTTTTAAGCTTATTAAAGGCCTGTATATATATAGCGTTAAAGTAAAAGGGCTGGTCTTTTCTAGTAAGGCGGTTAAAAGGCCGGGCAATTCTACTGTAGTTCTTAATAAAGCGTTAGTAGAAGTTATAGAAACCTAAAAACGATTACACCCCCTTTCCGGTCTGTAGGGGCGTCTATTGGTTAATTACAGTCGTTTTTTCTAGGTTGGCCTTAATTCTGTTTATACTGATAATAAAACCTAGGTACTTTATACGCTTAACACTAAATTCTAACTTCTTAATATTGGCCTAGAGGCTAGCTTCGCGGAGCCGTTATAGGACTTTATAAACATACTCCTTGTATTCTAATTTGTTCTCCAAGTAGATTATAATATTATCTAAATAGGCCGTATAGAAGTCGTTAAGGTAGTTAAAGAGTACATTATTTATATACCGCTGGTACATAGCTAGTCCGTTAGTTAGTCTAAAAGGAAGTACCTTATATTTATACGTCGGCCGTCGAAATCGGACTCTGCACCTGTACGTGGTGACGGCTACGAACCTGGTCTTCGAAGTTCAGATCCAGAGCCAACGCAGAGACGTCGCACAGCGTGCGGACAGGACCTGGTGGTGGTTGTAGGCGTTAAGGGCGGTGGTGAAAAATTTTCGGATGGTAAGATCTTAAAAACCACTACTGTTGGCTCTCTACAATACGACGACTACTACGCTGTTCTCCTATCTAGGGCACCTGTATGATCCAACATGGATGTACAGTTTTCGATAACATCCCCCGACCCCCAGTAGAAGGCATCGACGACCTCACATCGACGAACAAACAAACGCGAACGAACGAACGAGTAAATATACGGCCCCTCCCAACCCCTAGGTCAATCGCCCGCGGAGCATACGGTCACTCGCCGTACTGCCGTAATACTACTGAAACCGATAGCCGGATAACCCCGTACGGTTTTCCTTGTCTCCTCTCGACGGAGTGGTGCCCTTAGAGAGGGCCTAGTGACTAGGGCCTAGGCACAAAAGATACCCAGATACACACACACATCCCACTTTCGTCTTTTAGCATTAGGATGGTAGAACGGATGAATCCCCCTTACGCCTTCGATAGGCCTTAGGGGGGGGAGGCATGGCGTATATGGCAATAGTTAACAGAAGATAGTATACAGGGGGTGGTCAAGATATGGGACACAACTATAAGCATACAGCAGTCGATCGGCAAGGCCTAGCTAGGACGTAGTGAACCCTAGCTTTGGATAAGCTAGAGAAGGAAGCAGTGGTTCCTAAGGAGTTTAAAACATCCAAGGAGGAGGACGAGCAGTAGGCCCGTAGGGCCGCTGTTACGTGCAGGCATGGCAATTCGGGGTTTTTCATCCTACTGAGGTGGCTCATAGGGTTTTTCCTCCCCCCCAATAGTAAGGGGTTTTTCCCGTTAATATTACTTTCCCCTTATATACGGAGTAGTCTGCGTGGGCCTAGATAGGATCCGTATCAGACGTTAATCAAAGAATCTACTACTACTACTATATTTATACGTCCCGTAATAGGTTTAGAATATAGTAAGATCTTTAGACCCGGGGTCTATCCTAATTTGGTAAAAGGCCTAGCGGATATTAAGCTTTATAAAAACCTTAGCTCTACTTATTTAGGTAAAAGTCTTATTAAGTAAGGGTAGCGGGTAGCGGTCCTTGGGGTTATATTATTTAGCTTACGGTAGTTAATATAGAAGCATAGTCCTCTATTTGGCTTTTTAATAAAGAGAATAGGTAAGTTAAAAGGGGCTTAGCTAGGCTTAATAAAGCCCTTATTTAGGTTGTTAATAAGGTACTACTTTATAGCCTATAATTCGGCAATAAACTGTGGGTAGAGAGGGCTAAAGCTAAGGGTGCTTCCCTTATCTTGCTTAATCTCAATCTTGTAGTTATACGGTCGGTAGGGTAGAAGTATATTAGACGCTACCTTAGAGAATACGTCCTTAAATTTCCGGTATTAATTAGGCAGTTTTTACTCCACTAGTTCTTTATCCATAAGCCTACTTTCCTATCTACTAAGCTTACTTTCCTTTTCCTTAATTATTTAGTTAATTTCGTATAGGCTAGTCGTAAAGGCAATAGTATTAGGCTGAACTAGGTTCTAGTAAAATCCTATAGCGCTAATGTAGCAGATATTAACTGGTAGGAGGTCTATAGGTTTCTTTGGCGTCTATTAGGCCGTGGTTTACGGTATAGGGTTTATAGTCTTCCTCAGCTTACGTTCCATTTTCCATAAGTTATCCTTTCTATCTATTAGTTTAGTATAGCGTCTAATATCCCTAGCTTTCCTTTGTAGCTTTATAGGGTTCTCCATTAGGAACTTAGCTAGGTTACTACCGACTTCCTAAGTCTTTAGTGCGGGTGGCGTAATATAGGTAGTTTAAGGGCGGCGTAGTATACGGATCCGTTATAGGTTAAGCTATACGTCCTTCTTAAAGGCCTAGTCTCTGCGTATAGTATCGGCCTAGTAAATGGTATTAATCTAGGGCCGTATAAGGTTTTCTATAGTAATGCTGATTTCTTTTATAAAGAAAGGGGTTAGGGGTAGAGTTTTGGGCCAGATAAGCCGTTTACTCCGTACTTTAAGCTATAAGCCTAAATAGGCTAGCTATTTTCTTCCTAAGATTATATTATAGCTTCCTAAGTCCGTAATAAGAAAGGGGATATTATACTACCTTCGTCCGTTAACGCGGAGGTAGATCTATAAGATAGTTATAATAGGTAGCCCTATTTATCCGTTATAACCGCAAATAGGGATTAGTTTAGGCAGTTCTTTAAGGGGTATATTTAAAAAGTCAGCCAGTTTTACAGCGCACTTTATATTAATTAAGGTAAAGGCATTTACTCCTAAGTTAGCTAAAGCAGAGGTTAAAACTTAATATCTATTACGAAATAAAGTATAAGGGATAGTGTAGCTTCTTTTACTAACTAGCTAACCTAGATTAATATATAATATATCGATCCCTTTTAACCTTAGAGAGGAGTCTTCTTCTAGGGTTCCTCTTTTTCTAGCTCCGTACTGTCCTCCTAAATTAATAGGACCTCATTTATCTTTACCTTTATTAGGTAGTTCCTTATAGGGTAGCCTATTTAACTGCATAAGAAGTAAGCTCCTTAATCGCTAAGGGCCTATATATAGGCCAGGTATATACTAGGCCCGTAGTAGGGGTAGCTACGCGGCTAGCTGCTAGGTTAGCTATAGGAGTTACCAATTATGCCAGGGCACTACGGGCCGTACTTATAGTACTTACGGCCTAGTTTATAAGGTTTTTAGTTTTTAGCCGGTTGGCGCGTGCCTTAATTTAACAAAGGCCTTAGTTAATAGCTAGGTAATAGTCCGTAAGTTCCTTTAACGTTTATGCCGTAGTATAAGCTAGTAATATGGCCCGCTGTAGGTCTAGGGTAAGCTTATTAAAGAGGTCTAGCAGTAGGTCTTCCTAGGGGATCTGGGCCTATCCGGCTAGGTGTAAAAAGCGGGTTTAAAAGGCCAAAAAGGTCTCCGTTGTTTTTATATTTAGGCTTTTATAGCTAAGGCGGGCGTTTTATACTTTAAAAGGGTCTTTATAAATAGAAGATAGGTATTTAATTATTTCTTCTTTAGAGATAAAGGGGTCTACTAAGTTTTTAGTATATTACGGGCGTAAATGCATCTAGGTATCTCCGCTAGTACGGCTAAAGATATAGGCCATTCTGGCTCGGGCGTTAGGGAAGTAGTCTATATTAACTTTAAGCTTGTCCCGTAATTAAAGCTTCTAATTATTAAATATAGGGTCGGTTCCGTCTNTAAGTAGTNGGGGGTCNNCNACCTTTNNTAACCGCTTNNGTGCNATATNGGCCTNNNTNGATCNACTAAGGCNCTAGGATAGGGCCTAAAGGACTATAGTAAGTCTTTAGTTGTCTAATAATGACTTATTATTAGATATAGGGGTATCTCTAGCTTTAAGCAGCTCTCGCAATTGTTTAATTTCGGTATTAGCAGCCGCAAGCTCCGCCTAGGGGGTTAAAACGTTAATTATTTCTTCGTCTGAAGTATTTAAGGGTCCTATAGCTGCTTTACCTGCTACTATAGTTCGTGGCATAGTAGTAGGGGTATTAAGTAATTCCGGGTAATTTCTTTAGGGGTTCTAGTCTATATATATCTTATAAGTCCTTTCCTTAGGGTTCTGTTCTTTTCTTTTAGGTCCTGTCCTTATAGTTCTAGTAATATTCTTAGGGTCCTATTCTATATTCTTATAGATATATTTAAGTTCCTTCTCAGGAAGAAAGAGTAGAGTGAGCTTTAGATAATGTTAGCGACTCAGTCAATCGAGACATAAGCATGGTAAAAGGGTCGCGCAAGCCTATACGATTGGATTGTCTATAAACGAGAATCTAAAGCTAAAGAAAGGAAAGGAGAAGAAGGGGAGCGCCGCTCGAAGCTATATACGATCTTCGCGTCACGTAACCGCAATATGCGGCAATCTGTGGCAACTTGCCAGTGTGTAGTTCTACCAAGTTCTGCTAGTGCCGTAATATAAGCCTAGCGGCATTATTTACTTAACTTTATTACGGATTTTCTAGAGTCTAAGACTCCTAATGGCGTAGAGTATAACTCCGTCCTTATCCTTATAAACTGTTTTATAAAGCTAGTACGCTACTATCTAGTGCGTAAGATAATTAATACTACGCAACTTATAGAATTTTTATTTAGAGTCTTTGTATAAATAGGGCCTTTAAATAATATTGTCTTTAATAGGGGTAGTGTATTTATAAGCGAGTACTAGAGCACTATATGCTACTATCTCTACGTTTAACGTAAACTTAGTACCATATTCTACCTGTAGATAGATAGTTAGACAGAGCGTTAGAACTAAAAGCTTAAGGTATACCTATATATATTTATAAACTAGGAATAGTTTAATTAGGCCTCCCTACTTAAAGAAGCAGCCTTTACCTATAACTCTAAGGTCCATACTATAATAAAGCGTTCCCCTATTAAGCTCGCCTATAGCTAGCTGCTAAACGTCCTAAATAGAGTCTTAGACGGCGTTTAAGACGCCTAGTAAGGTAGGGAGGGGTTTAAGTTAATAAATGTCAAACTTACAGAGATATATCTATAACGCCTATGCCTTATATATAAGGTAGCAATAGCGTCAATAATACACGCCTAACAGCTTTAGGTAAAATACTATAATCGTTACCACCTAGCCAAGTATTTCGCCGTTAGTGAACGAGTTCTGCTCTCCTTTAAGAACATCTATATAAAATGTCCCTATAAAAAGCTTAACTATAAGTTTATAGAACTGTTTTAGATTCTAGAGCGCGTAGGGTAGTAAGTATATAAGCTAGAGCTTCTACCTACTATAGTATAGCTCTACCTAGTCTTTTATATCTCCCTACTAGAGCCTTATAGGTTACGTCCTAGGTTTTAACCCCTAGTAGTAAAAGAGCTTAAGGAAGGTAGCTGGGAAGTAAAAGTAATTATCGCCTACTAGGATCGTGCTAGACAACTATAGTACCTTATTAAATAGCTAGTATAGCTAAATAAGTATAATAAATAGAAATACGAGATAGAACTTAAGAATTGTTAATAACTATTAGATAAGTACCGTAAGCGGGACACCCTAGCCTTATAGCCGAAGCGCAGGCGAAAAGTAAGCGCCGCTGTTAAAATATAACCTATATTAAAGCGGAGCAGAGGACGTCCTAAGGAATTAAAAAATAAGTAATGATTACTATAAGAACTGCGGCGTATATATAGGGTGAAGTTTTAATTTATTAATATCCTATATAAGCCACACTCTAACGTAACTTGGCGATGCTGGTGACTCGTAGGCGAGGCTATGGCGTATACTAATAACAAAGCTTAATTTAAAAAGCACCCTTCCTAGACCTAGTCCGTTACTCTATGCTAGCTAAGCAGATTACATATATATTAAAGAATAGGCCCGTTTATAACTAGGGTCTATTTAACTAAGGTCTATAACCTACTAGTAACCCGCTAGTAGTAACCTATACTAATAACTTATACTATTCCACGTATATACTATATAGATAACGCGTAAGGCTAAAGTAGGGGTTAGCGGCGGGTAATGGGTATATAGCCTTACTATCCTAATCTAGCTATATATAAGTAACCTATAACCTACCTATAAAGTATATACGGCGCTACGCCAGTATAGCGTAAGGCTAAAGTAGGGTTAGCGGCGGATTTAATAGGCATATAGCCTTACCGTTTATAAATCTAGCTATATACGAATAACCTATAACTAACCCACGAGGTACTAGCGACCTACCTATATTAGTAAGCTTTTGGAATATTTCTGGTCTACCGAATTTAGGTAATAGTATTAAGCTCTACTAGCTCTACCTATTAAATAGACTAATTAGGATTTTCTATACCAGGTATATAAAATTATTACTAGCTTAATTAAATGCGGGGGAGTCTTAGTAAGGCAAATCTAACTAATTAGATAACTTTAACCGCCGGTTGAAGTTCCTTAATATCTTCGCGCTGCGTATATATACCCGTCTCTCTATACATAAAATTAAGACGCTTTTTCCCCTCTAAATTTTTTCCTTACTAAGGTTTTTTATAGGGTTTTATTAAGGCTTAAGTATATAAAGGATTGGGGACGACCCCTTTTAAAGGGGGGGGGCATTATTAGGTAAAACCTAAGTAGATAGTTATATAGCCGTAAGGTATGGGCGACCCTAGGGCAACCTAGGGGTAACTTGCCCGTAAGGCACGTGCTCTATACATACCTAGGGAAAACCCTTCCTACCTTATATATAGATTCCTTCTTTTCCCTTAAGGATTCGTCTCTGTCTATATAATATACCTATTATTCTATTATTGGACTCCCTATCTATATCCTTACCTTATAGTTATAGCCTAGTATTTTACTAGGAAACGGTAAACCTCTAGTTTAGAGGTTTATAAACTACTAGTATATATTAAGCTGCCTAGAAAGGATTTATATATATAGAACTATAGCGCTATAGCCTAGAGGCTCTATACGCAGTATTGTACGTAGTATAATACAATAAATATTAAATTTTTTTTAGAGCCATCTATAAAAAAAACTCTATAACCTTAAGGTATTTACCTTAAAGACTCTAATAGCAATATTACCTATAAACGAAATTAATATAACTGTATTTAAACCTAGCCTATTAAATATAAACCCTAAACTAGTAATAGTTACTTAACCTATATCTAGAATAAATTTAATACCTATTATAAAAACTATAAAGCTTTTTAACCCTTTAATATTTAATAAAAACTAAAATAATTTACACCTTTTTATAACTAAGTATAAGGTAAAGATATAGATAGGGAGTCTAATAATAAAATAATAGGGTATATTATATAAATAGAGACGAATCCTTAAGGGAAAAGGAGGAGTTTATATACGAGGTAAGAGGGCCTATTAGGATTTTTTGGCGTATTGTTGTAAGCAAAAATCGGGGTCTGCAAAACCTGCGTAAGTCGCAATTTTGGCAATTTGCGGCGATTTATAGCAATTTACTACAAATATATAGGCTACCTACGCACGCGCCTGCCCTATCTATATGTTTGTAGCAAATTGCTAATCTTATAACTTACGCAGGTTTTATAGACCCCGATTTTCGCTTATAATAATATACCTAAAAAAAATCCTAATACAGAGGCTTTGTATAAGGCTTTATATAAGGCTCTATATAAAGCTCTATATATAAAGGCTTTATATAAAGCTCTATAAAGCTCTATATAAGGCTCTACGCAAAGCTCTATATAAGGCTTTACGCGAAGCTTTATATATAAAGGCTCTATATAAAGCTCTATATAAAGCCTTTATATATACGCGTAATACACTACTATTAGATCCCTACTATATTCCTAATAGCCTTTATACGTACCTCTATAAAATATACCCCCTATATATACCTAGGTAGCCACCTTATTTTTTACCCTTCCTTATATCCTTTTTACCTAGGAAGACACTAGAATAACAGCTAGTAGATAACCGTTACTAAAGCTAGATAACTATTACTAAAGCCAGATAACCGTCGCTAGAGCTAGGCAACCGTTATTAAAGCTAGATAATTATTACTAGAGCTAGATAGCTATTGCTAAAGCTAAACAACCGTTACCGGAGCTAAACAACTGTTACTAAAGCTAGATAACTATTAGAGCTAGATAACCATTATTAAAGCTAAACAACTATTACTAGAGCTAGATGACCGTTGCTAGAGCTAGATAACTGTTATTAGAGCTAGATAACTGTTATTAGAGCTAAATAACCATCGCCAAAGCTAGATAACTGTCGCTAAAGCTAGACAACCGTTAGAGCTAGATAACCGTTATTAGAGCTAAACGACTATTACTAAAGCTAAATAACCGTCGCTAAAGCTAGATAACCGTCGTTAGAGCTAGACAATCGTTATTAAAGCTAGACAACCGTTGTTAGAGTTAAATAACTATTACTAAAGCTAGATAACCGTTATTAAAGCTAGACGACCGTTAGAGCTAGATAACTATTATTATTACTATATAACCGTTGCTAGAGCTATATAATAACCGTTTAAATAACTAGCTAGCGAACATAATAAATATTTAAATTAATTAATTAAATTAAGGTAATATAGACAGGTAGGCATAGATAGGTAGGTATAGATAGGTAGGTATAGATAGGTAGGTATAGATAGGTAAGTATAGATAGATAAATAGGTAAATAGGTAGGTAGGTAGGTAGGTAGGTAGGTAGGTGGATAGGTAGGTAAATAAATAGGTAAGCAGGTAGGTAGGTAGGTAGATAGGTAGGTAGGTAGATAAGTAGGTAGGTAGGTAGGTAGGTAGGTAGGTAGGTAGGTAGGTAGGTAGATAGGTAGGTAGGTAAGTAGGTAAGTAGGTTATTACGAACGCTTTAAGTACGATGTTATAACTACTGGGAGAAGAGTCGGAAGAAGCTAGTTGGTTAATTTAGGTACAGTCTAGGATGGAACTGGTTAAACTATATAACGAGGAATGGTAACTAAGGTTATATAATGTGCTATATATTAAACAAGAGGAACGGGAGGAACTTACGTACCTTATGTATAAGACGTATATTATGTATAAGAAGGATTTCTTAGGAGTATAGTTGTGTATTTAAAGGACTACAGTCCCTACCTAGATAGTTCCTTCCTTGTAGTAATTCTCAGAATATAATTAAAGTTAATCTGTTAGGTAACTACTTTACTAGTTATTATTACATTATTAATTTTAACTTGCTTTACCTATACACCTAGCCCATTAATAAGCCCACCGTAGTTCTTGCTACAAGGTTCCGTTATATAATTACTACCTAGTTATAGTAATAAGTATAGAAAGTCGAATAATATGCTACCAAAAACAGCTACTATGACGCCATTAATGGCGGCAACTACTTTAAGGTCAGGTGATACCAGTATGGCGGACACTAACTCTTAACAACCTATGACGGTTGGATAATTATAAGAAATAGTTAACTAGCTAATAGTAAATAATATAGCAATGGAAGAAAGGGTTAATGGGATAGGAGTAGTAAGAATTAAGTTATTATTAATTAAGAGATTCTTAGGGGAGAAATCTAAGCTTAAAGGATTCCTTATATAAATGCACTTTAAAGTTATATAAGAAGGGGTAAAGCTACTAATACCTATAGATCGAATAGCCTATGCGGGACTATTCCTATTAGGAAGAGTACTTAAGTGGTTTAAGCCTTACCTTATAGAAATACAGGCGAACGGAATGACGACTACTAACTAGGAAGTGCGATTTATATTCTTAAGCTAAGAGGGGTTTATAGAGCGACTTATATAAATATTTGGAGACCTAGAGGCAGTAACTATAGCGGAAAGAAAACTCTAGGACATTACGTAATAAACTTTAGTAATTAAGTATATAATATAGTTCTAGACGCTAGTAATGTAAATAGAGTGGAATAATAGGGCGCTTATGGCATAGTATAAACAGGGACTTAAGGCTAAAGTTTAGGACGCGATTATTTTAATAGAAGATGCGGACACCCTACGGGATTTAATAGATTAAGTAATTAAGATTAATAATTGGATCTACTAAAGGGAATAGGCTAAGAGAGGTTAAGATAGAGTTCTATAGTTATATAAGGCGCAGAGTACGTAATAACTAAAGTTAAGTTAAAAACTATGGTATAGCGTAGAGCTAATGGACCTAAGTGGTACTAAAGAAGCCTATAAGAGATAGAGTAAGAAACTATAAAAATCTAGAGGTTAAGGATCTAGTGATTATAGGACTAAGGAGTAAAGGCTAAACTAGGAATCTTAGTAGTAGAAGATATTTAGGCGGACTCTATAGCAAAGTTAATGGTTTAAAGACGGAGCTTATATAAATTGCGGAAAATAGGATTATTTTACGAGGAATTATAAAGATGGTTAGCAGCACTATATAATAAAGGGAACTTAACTAGTAGAAGATATATATATATAGAGGGATAATAGTGTACTATAAGGAATAAAAGAGTGTTTAATTAGAAGTTTTGCGTTTTATTATAATAACGCATACTAAATTTATAAAGACGCTAAGTATAGCGTAAGCTATTGGCTATAGGAGCTAAAATTTATAGAATATAGAGGAACTAATAAACTAGTTTGTAGACTGGATATTAAAGATAATAAATTTAACGTAGGCGAAATATTTAGTAACGATAAGGTAATAAAGGCGGCTTACTAGGAGTATATAGACCTCGGAGATATTATATAAGAGGTAGAGGATGATTCCACTATAGAATAGGGAATATTAGTAGGGATTAAGACCCTACTAGATACGATGTCTATCGCTTCGCGAGATGTAAGAGAAGTAGGGCGGTAAACTACTTTGGTACTTAATAAAGGCAAGAAGCTAAAGGCTTAAGATTTTTAAGATAAGATGAGAGACGACTAAGATTCTTAAGATGAGATAAGGTAGACCTAAGGACCTACAATAAATAGCAACCGATAGAGTAGGGTAGTAGCTTGGTTTAAAGATATATAAATAAGCTTAGGACAGAGTTTCCCACAGGTATAAGACTCTTAAGATAAGATAAATGAGATTTAAGACTTTTAAGATAAGATAAGAATACTAAGTAAGTCTAGTTAGACTAAGGCTAGAGTAAGGCTTAAGTTAAAAGTAAGCTTAGGATTAAGAATCCTATAGAACTAAGACTTTAAGTAATAAATAAGAACTATTAACTAGATTAGAGAATTTGTGGTATAAATAGTAACTAGACTAAGAAACAGATATATAGACCTAGAGGACTTACTAGGGGAATATAGTGTTTAGCCTAAGGGTTAGAAGACTAACACTAAGATTAAGAAGTAGGAAGACTTTAAGGATCTATTTATAAGACGCGGAAAGAAAGAAACTATAAAAGAATTTAGAGTAAGAATTACCTTATAGCAAGAATAGAAACTAGATAAGAGATCTAGTATATTGGGACGTATAAGGGACAGAGTACTTATATAAAGAATTACTAATAGGCCTAAGGTAGGCATACTAAGAGCTAAGTGGCTTACTAAACTGGAAAATAAAGAGGATTTAGGGATTCTAACTAGGTTCGAAGAATAATATATAAAGGGCTATTACAACGCAGTAATAAGAAGATACTTCCTTATAAATAAACTGTATACACTCTAGTAGCTATATTAAAAGTGGTATAGGTAAAGGCACAATAATAAGTGGGAAGATTTCTATATATAGTTAGATAAGAAAGTTATCTAAAACCACCTAATTATAGAAAAGGCGATAAGTTACATTAAAGGGGCCTTAATTATAACGTTAAAAGATCTAGAAGAATATTTAGAGGACTAGAGAAGCGAAAGGCGTATCTTAGTACCTATAAATAAAGTCGCGACGTTTAGACTAATACGGTAGAGGTTTAAACTTAAGGATAAAGATAAACTAAGAGTTAACCTAAAGCACTAAGTATACTATATATTGTCTTAGACTACATATATAAATAATATATATAATATATATAAAGCACTAAAGGATAAGTATTAGAAATACCCTATAAGAATATATTAGCTAGCAGAAGAATAGAGGTATTAAAACGCTAAGTATATATATAGCTGGTATCTAGTAGAAGTTTAGGAGTTAGGGGACTTAATACTTTAGCTAGGAAGATTCTTTACAAAAGAATGCCTAAATAAATAATAGTAGTAGGAATACCTAGAGAATACGTATCTATAGTATATTAAAGATAAAAAGCGAACTAAGTATTGGCTAAAAGTGGACTAAGTATAAATAGGATTAAGTAGCTAATAGTTAGGAAAAGTAGAGGCCGATAGGACTAAAGGGAGCCAGTAGTAGAGCCTTAGACCCTTAAAGGAATTTAAGGACAATACCTAAATTTATAAGTTAAATAGTAAGATTAACAGTTTAACGCGCTAATAGATAGTGGAGTAACGCAAAACTATATCTTACTAGTAGTAGTTAAAAGAATGGGGCTACTTTATAGACAGAAGGAGTAACTTTACCTATTAGTTACGATTTTAGGAGATCTAATAACCTATAGAGGAGGGATTATTAGTTTTAAAATAGGACCTATTTAGTTAACTATTAAAGGGAGATAAGTTAAGATGTCTTTTAATATATTACTATTAGGAAATAATAAGGCAGTACTAAGAATGCCTTAGTTATAGGAATATAATCTAAAAATTAATTAGGTTATAGGTTAGGTTAATATTAGAGATACTTAACGCCGCAAAATGTAATAATAGGCTAAGTTAGTATAGTACTAAGTTGGAGTAATATATAAAGAGACTAAGCGAGGCTTAAGTTATATACTAAAGAGATACCATAAGTATGGTAAGAAACTATAGTTACTAGAAAGTAAGAGGCTGTTAGAGTATATAGTATAGGACTATAAGATAGAATTAGAACTAAAAATAAGTCTAAGGTTCTTTTTAATCTATAAGCTTACTAAAGAAGAAGGTAGAGCATTAAAAGAGTTTATTTAGAAAAACCTATAAAAAGGATATATTAGACTATTATAGTTATTAGCGGGTTATCTAGTACTATTTATACTAAAGAAGAATAGTAAACTAAGGCTGTGTATTAACTATAGATAGTTAAATAGCATTACTAGAAAGGATAGGTATCTTTTATCCTTAATTAGCGAAATCTAAGATAGGATAGGTAATGCGTAAATCTTTACAAAGATAGATCTAAGATAGGCGTACTATTAGATTAGAATTAAGGAAGGTGATAAATAGAAGGCAGCCTTTAGGTTAAAGGAAGGACTATATAAGCTATTAGTTATACAATTCGGGCTTATAAACGCACTAGCAACGTTCTAGAAGCGTATTAATAATATATTAGGAGAATACTTGGATAAATTTGTTATGGTATACCTTAATGATATTATTATCTACTTAATAACTAAGGAAGAATACAGGGAATACGTTAAATGGGTTTTAAAGAAACTATAAGAGGAATAGATGCTAGTAGTAATTAAAAAATACGAGTTCTTCACCAGGAAGACAGATTTTATTAAATTTATTATTAAACTAGGCCAACTTAGTATAGATTTAAAGAAGATTAAGGCTATAGTAAATTAGTAAGAACTAAAGAACGTTACGCAGTTAAGATTATTTCTAGGGTTTTATAATTACTATAGAAGGTTTATAGCGTAATAGTTAAAGGATATTAAGCTATTTATAAGATTAATAAAGAAAGAAGAATTATAGGTATAGGGAGAGGAATAATAGGAACTTTTTAAGAAAGTTAAAGGGTTATTTACCTAGGAGCTAGTTCTTAAGATCTATTAACTAGGACTAAAGACGGTTATAAAAATAAACGTATTAGATTATATACTAGGGGTATACTTTATATAAAGGCATCTAGATAGATGGCACCTAGTAGCATACTATAGTTAGAAGATGATACTACCGGAGTTAAACTATAACATTTATAATAAGGAGTTATTAGGTATAGTTATAGTATTAAAGAAATAGAGAGTATTCTTATAAGGTATAGAGAAACTATTTATAGTTAAAACGGATTATAAGAACTTAATAGGATTTCTAATAATAAAGGAACTTAACTAAAGACAGATTAGATAGGTAGAGATACTTACGGAATACTATTTTAAGATTTAGTATACTAAGGGTATAGATAATATATAAGCAGATACTCTAAGTTAGAAGGCTAAACTACAGAATAATGAAAAGCCATTAGGGGCTTTACTGCGAAAAGACGTAGATAAATTAATTAGGTATAATTACCTAAAAATTATAGCAACCTAAGAAAACGGAGAACTAGAAAGAGTTTATAAGATACTAGGGAGCTTTTAGGTATAAAGAATTCTAGAAATATAGCTAGAAGATCTATAGACGGATATATATAAAAATCGGGAAACTAAGTATATCCTAAGAAGTATAGCAGAACATTTTGTAAAAGATTTCTATAAGGGAATAACTTAAGGACATAATAGAGCTAGAGGCTTAGTGTTAAGACTCTAAGAGGAGTACATTATTAATAGAATCTAGGGACTAGCGTAAAAGGTTATAAAAGAATATCTAAATTGCTAAAGAAATAAACTAATAAGGTATAAGCTATATAGAGGGCTATAACCTATTAAAATACCAGAGAGACTATAGGAGGTCATATTATAGGACTTTATTATTAAGTTGCTAAGGTTAAGGGACCTTATTACCGGATAAGATTATAACGTAATCTTAGTAATAGTAGATAAGCTTACGAAGTGGGGATACTTTATAGTATATATAGAAGAAATCTTAGCGGAAGACGTCGCTAGAATTTATGTTAAAGAAGTATTTATAAGATATAGAGTACTAAGTAAGATTATATTGGATAGAGATCTAAGATTTATAGTAGCATTTTAGGAGGTATTTTTGGCGGAGCAAGGAGTTAGAGCAGCAACTTTTACTATATATTATTTATAGACAGACGGTTAAATAGAAAGACTAAATTAAACACTAGAGTAGTATCTAAGACACTATATTAATTATATACAGAATAATTAGGTATTATTATTACCAGTTATATAGTTTATATATAATATAACACCTTAAGAAGGAATAGGTATATTACTATTTAAGGCAAATTACGGATATAAGCTAAGAATATTGTTATTACTACGATAAGTAACGAAAATAAGTAGTATAGCTAAAGAAAGAATAAAGACGTTAATAAATCTTTATATAGACCTTATAGAATTAGTAAAGAAAGTATAAAAGAGAATAAAAAAAGTACTATAATACTAAGAGATCTAAGGGACTAGATCTTAAGGAGGGAGATAAAGTATAGCTACTATATAAAAATTTTAAGAGTTAACAACTAAGTAAGAAGTTAGACTATATTAGACTAGGACCTTTTAAAATTATATAAAGAATTTCACTGGTTATATTTAAGTTAGACCTACTAGCTAAAATAAAGATCTACCCTATATAGTATATTGTAATGCTAGAGCTAGTATATAGGAATATTAAGCCACTAGTTTACGAAGTAGACACATATAGAGGATAAGAAGAAGATAAATAGTAAGTTTTAAAGATCGTTAGCTATAAGGACATTAACGATAAAATATAGTATAAGGTTAAGTAGGTAGGCTATACTAAAACTACCTAGGAGCTACTAGAGAATTTAAAAAACGCTATAGGAAAAGGTATAGGAGTATTAAAAGAAATTAGGTTAGGTAGTATTAATAAAAAAGGATTATAAAAAATATAAGTCACCTAAGGGGGACCTAAGAAGAGTAGTTGCTAAACTACTTAGATCTATTTCCTTCTCTATTAAAAGAGAATCCGTTCTTTTATTACCAAGTTCCTATAGACCCTATTCTACAAGTTTCTACTTTTTAAAACGCACCTTTTTATAAACCTTTTTAAGACGGAGTAGGCGAGTAGACGCCGCAATGCGAGCATTTAGGGCCTTTTATTTAGCATCTTAAGAACGTTTTAATTTAGTAAGGGCTTAAGACAGTTTACTATCTAGCTGCGTAGTAGTAGATTAAATATAAAACCCTAAGATAAATTAATTAGGGAACTAGACGACTATTAGGAGTAATAAGTCGCGTATATTTAGTATTAGAGGTAGAGTAAACGTTATAGAACAAATAAATATTTGCTTTAGTGCACTCTAAATAAGAGGACGGTTGCTATAAAGATAGGTTTACTAACGTAATATAAACTAACCCCTTTTTTAAACAGCGAGAATACGGAGACGGTATAATCTTACTAAGAGATAATATCGCAGCGATAGTATAAGCACGACGTTAGGCGTGTAAGGAAGAAATTGCTTTAGGTATAATAAGTAATAATATTAACCAAATTAATTAGACGGATATTATACCTCTAGTAAACGACTTGGAGATATTAGGGATCTTTAAGGACGAAGATAGAGAGGAGGGAGATGGTATTACGAACGCTTTAAGTACAATATTATAACTACTAGGAGAAGAGTCGAAAGAAGCTAGTTAGTTAATTTAGGTATAGTCTAGGATAGAACCGGTTAAACTATATAATAAGGAATGGTAACTAAGGTTATATAATATGCTATATATTAAATAAGAGGAACGGGAGAAACTTATGTACCTTATATATAAGACGTATATTATATATAAGAAGGATTTCTTAGGAGTACGGTTGTGTATTTAAAGGACTATAGTTCCTTCCTTATAGTGATTCTTAGAATATAATTAAAGTTAATCTATTAGGCAACCACTCCACCAGTTATTATTACATTGTTAACTTTAACTTGCTTTACCTATACACCTAGCCTATTAACGAGCCTACCGTAGTTCTTGCTACAAGGTTCCGTTACATAGGTAGGTAGGTAGGTAGGTAGGTAGATAATTTAGAGCCTTTATAAGAGGCTTCCCCCTTAACGCCTAAAGTAGATAGCTCTATATTTTATATAGTTATAATATAAATATATTTAAAAGTATATTATAGAAATTTATAGGAATATATAATAATTTAGTTATTATATAATATAATTATAATTTATATAGTTACAATTTGCATAGTTTTTATAATTTGTATAGTTTTTACAATTTATACAGTTTTTACAATTTGTACAGTTTTTACAATTTATATAGTTTACGCGCTATTTATTTATAGGGTAGTATTTTACTGCAATTTATTTATAGGGTAGCGTTTTGCCGCAATTTGCTATTAGGTACTGCGATTTTATTATAAAATATGCGTTTTGCGTAAATTGCTATCGACTATATATATCTGCCGCGATTATATAGTTTGCGGCAATTTGCCGCAAACCGCAATAACGACCCCTAAAAAAATCCTAATAGAAGGGTTTTCCCTAAATATATATAGCGCATATACCTTATAGGTAAGTCACCCTTAGGTTGCCTTAGGGTCGCCTATACCTTATAGCTATATAACTATCTACTTAGGTTTTACCTAACAATGCCCCCCTTTTTAAAAAGGGTCGTCCCTAATCCTTTATATACTTAAGCCTTAATAAAACCCTATAAAAAACCCTAGTAAGAAAAAAATTTAGAGAGGAAAGAGTGTCTTAATTTTGCGTATAAAGAGATAGGTAGTATAATATACGCGGCGCGAAGATATTAAGGAACTTTAACTGGCGGTTAAAGTTGTCTAATTAGTTAAATTTACCTTGCTAAGACTCCCCCGCATTAGTCTGTTACGAAATAAATTAAAATCTTTAATATGCAGATCCTCGATTTTTGCACCTAACCTAACGTATAAAACCGTAAGATAGCCTATTTTTACGTTTAACGCGCCTTATTATTAATATAACGTCTATTATTAGTTAGTAAGTTAAAGCCGACGTTGCCCTACTATTTGCCTTATCTTAATACGTTTCCTAATATTATAGTGCCTTATATTAGCCCTGCTCGCCACGTAAATATAGTCTATTTACTTAAATTAGGCTAGCGGCTAGATGCTATTATAAAATAGCTATACGTTAGTTAAGCTATTATATATAACACTAAACGTAACCTTATATAATATAGCTAGCCTATTAGGCCTTATATATAAAAGGCTAGCCAGCTAGCGGCGTTAATAAGATTTAATAGAGAGGCTCTCCTTAAACTCCTACTCTATAATAGTTGGAAATATCTAGATAAAATTTAGTATAGGCTCTATTACAAACATAATCTTAATATTACTTATACTATAATCCACTATATCTTAAAAAAGAAAGGGTAGTTAAGGAAAGCAATTAGGCGTATAGTATAAGGCTATAGCTTATAACTTAGGGAGCTCTATTATAATAATATAAGGCGGTTTTTAGCAAATATTATAGTATTCCTTAATAAGGCTATTTTTAACAAAAAGACTAGCTAGTAGACGAAAGGGCGTGCTCTAGTTAGTAAGAAGGCGTGCTATTAAGGCGATCTTTAACAAGGTAATACTTAGAGTATTTACGCGGCTATAATAATTAACGGCCAGGTCTACCACCAAGCCTATAAGGGCTATTTTAATATTAATAACTTTATTAGGTAGCTATACGGCTACCTATTTCCTATACTTTATAAGCGATATCTAAATTAAACTATAGTAATTGTAATAGATAACCTTAAGGTTTACGTTAACGCGTAGATTCCAGCTGCTATTAAAGAGGAGGGCTATATTATTCGCTATCTATTACTATACTTACTAGACTTTAATCTAATTAAGCTTATATAGGCTGTCTTAAAGGTATAGATCTGTCGCTAGTATCTATATACTTAAGAACTCCACTATAATTATAGTGAGTTTCTTAAGCGAGCTATCCGCGAGAGTAGGTGTAATTTCTTCGCCTAGTAGTAGTTTTAATACGCCGTAGGAGGAATATATATAGAATGGGCTAAGTTAGGGCGTTTACAGCGTTAATTGGAGTAATTTAAGCGTGGTATTAAGGTTTAAGGGCTAGAAAAGTTAACTATAGCCTTTAATATCGCTATAGGCACTTACTAGGAAATCGTCTAATATTAAATTACTATAGAAAGCACCCCCTTCTACCTAGTTTATATATCCTTTATCTACCTATAAAGTCTCCTGCTAAGTCCATAAGGGCGTTCGCCGCTATAGTAGCCTTTTACTACCTATAGTATACTTTAAACCTATAGAGTTAGCTAGCTATATTACTAATAAAGCTATTAGCGGCACCTAACTCTAAAGCCCTACCAAATTTACATAAATTTTCGTTTTTTATAATACGTAGATTATCTAAACTCTACTATTGTTCTAATATAATATCCCTAAACTGTTTTAGTTTCTCTTATATTATAGCGTTATATATCCTCTCTAGCTTCTAAATAAATTAACGCTAAATAATATCCGTATCCTCTTTATTAACTAATATAGGGCTTAAGCGTAGGTAATTGTTAATACTGCATATAGGGCTGGGGGAGGCGGTAGTAGTAAAGGGCTAACGGCGGGGGCGGCAGCTTAGATTTAAGGTTAAGTAGGTAGTTAAGCAAGCGGCGGTATAGGTAGTTAAAGCTGCTGCGATAGCAGGTAATAAAGCACTTAATTCTACGGATACTATATATAAGAAGGGCCGGCGTAGTGTTAAGAATACGTAAGCAGCTGCTAATTGAAGCTATATAGAAACATCGCTATCTACTACTGCTGTCTCGGCATAACGACTAAACGGCGACATTCCTCTTATTCCTTACGCCGTTCTTTATAGCACTCCTCCCTTTCTTTTTCTCTATTCTCTAATTAACGTCTATAGGCCTCTATCTGTAATTCTTAAAGCTTAGCTATGCAGTTAGTTGCTATATAAAGCTTAGCTATAGCCGAAGGTTTATAAGGTTATCAACCTAAGTGGCTAATTAGACCGTCTACTATAAGAGCGCGGAAAACCTTTATAGGCGGCTCCTTATACTAAGCGTTGCTAGAGGTAATAGTATTCGCCTAGGCTTTATACTAAGCAGCGTTAATAGCGTAGTATTAGCTATTAAATATATAGTAGAAGTTCTAATAGTTACCACAGTTTATATCTATATACTTAATCTATTTCCCTAGGCGAGCTTAAAAGTTAGCGATATCCTTATACACTACTTAACGGCTTAGATTCTGCTATAGTAACGGCTTTAGGTATAATTTTATAAGTACGCCTTTGCCTAATATAAGAGTAGGACTCTTAGACTATAGGGTAACTAGTAGAGAAGATAGGATCTTAATAGATTCCTTAACGTCTTTAATAACCTTCCTCTTTCTTCCTAACTTTGTTAATGCCTTATAGTTAATCTTAACTTTAAAAGTTAATTAAATATTACTATTAAGGTTATACGCCTACTAGATATTAACGACTTTAAGTAGGCAATCGCTCTATTTAATGGAGAAGTTATTAATAGAGTAGTTAGCTTGTCCGCCGCGGCTAGAAACGTATTATATAACTATAAGATGTTTAACCTAGTTATAGATCTTACTACTAAGTTAATAGTCAATCTTATTTATAATGGCGTCTTTAATAAGGCTTAGGTCGTATAACTACTGTTTTTACTTAACTAGGTAGTCTATAGTAACCTTAAAACTATTAATATAGAGCTTAAACTAACTATGGATAGGATAGTTAACGGTTACCCACTTAGTTTAACGCTTAAGCAAACACCTTAACTTTAAATTTAATGCCTTTAACGTAGATCTTCCGCCTACCCTTTTAACGCATTTTTAATATTAAAGTCCTTATTATCCTAATTAACATGATCTAAGCTATAAGGGCCCTAATTAAGCCTCTCTAGATCTAACGGAACCTTTAAATTTAGGCCTTTAAGTCTCTTAATATCGTGCTCCCATCTAGCTTAAAGCTCGTCCCTCCTATACTCCTTCCTCGCCTTAACCTCCTCTTTAGTTTTATTATAATAGTGCTTGCGATAACTATAGCCCTCTAACGCCTAATACGGTGTAGCCTCCTTAACTTCCTTAATAGCCTTATCCTAAAACTATATACGCTAGCTATAGTTTATAGGTAGCTCTATATAAGTTATCTAAGTTACCTTTATTGGTTTAGCGCGCTAGCTAGGCTTAGGTGGCCCTAAAGGAGGAGGAGCAGACGGCTTTCTACGTTTATTTATAGTAGAAGCCTTAGGAGTAATACTAGCTATACGTAAATAAGCGTGGGTATTACTAATAGAGCGAGTACTGCTAGCTAGAGGAGCTGCTAATAGCGTTAACGTTACTAGCATTAATTTTGAGGCCTACTTTATAGCCTTCTTTACGGCCTTCTTTACGGGTACTATAACACTAGGAAATGTGTTAAGATAGGGCAAATAGTAGGGCGACGTCGGCTTTAACTTACTAACTAATAATAGACGTTATGTTAATAATAAGGCGCGTTAAATGTAAAAATAGGCTATCTTACGGTTTTATACGTTGGGTTAGGTACAAAAATCGGGGATCTGTATACTAAGGATTCTAATTCATTTTCTAATAGACTAATTTAACTAAGCTAATAGCGATTTTTATTCTTAGGATAGAAAATCTTAATTGGTCTATTTAACGCCTAGAGCCTATAACTTAACGTTATTACCTAAATTTAGTAGACTATTAGAAGTATTCCAAAGCTTACTTATATAGGTAGGTCGCTAATACCTCGCGGGTAGGTTATAGGTTATTTATATATAGCTAGATTTATAAACGGTAAGGCTATATACCTATTAAATCCGCCGCTAACCCTACTTTAACCTTACGCTATACCGGTGTAGCGCCGTATATACTTCGCGGGTAGGTTATAGGTTACTTATATATAGCCAGATTTATAAACAGTAAGGCTATATACCTATTAAATCCGCCGTTAACCTATACTTTAGCCTTATACGTTATCTCTATAGTATATACGTAAAATATTATATAAGTTATTAGTATAGGTTACTATTAGCGGGTTACTAGTAGGTTATAGACCTCGGTTAAATAAACCCTAGTTATAAACAGGCCTATTTTCTAATATAAACAATCTGCTAAGCTAGTATAGAGTAACGGACTAGGTTTAGGAAGGGTGCTTTTTAAATTAAGCTTTATTACTAGCGTACGCTATAGCCTCGCCTACAAGTCGCTTGCGAGTCGCTTATAGGTCACTAGTATAGCTTGGTTGCGTTAGAGTGTGGCTTATATAGGATACTAATAAATTAAAACTTTACCCTATATATATATGCCGTAGTTCTTACCACAAGCGTTGCTTATTCTTTAATCCCTTAGAACGTCCTCAGCTCCGCTTTAGTATAGGTTATATCTTAGTAGCGGCACTTAATTTTCGCCTACGCTTTAACTATAAGGCTAGGGTATTCCGCTTATAGTACTTATTTAATAGTTATTAATAATTTTTAAGTTCCGTCTTGTATTTTTATTTATTATACTTATTTAGCCATCCTAGCTATTTAATAAGGTACTATAGTTGTCTAATATAATCCTAGTAGGCGATAATTGTTTTTACTTCCTAGCTACCTTTTTTAAGCTCTTTTACTACTAGGGGTTAAAACCTAGGGCGTAACCTATAAGGCTCTAGTAAGGAGATATAAAAGACTAGGTGGAGCCGTACTATAGTAGGTAGAAGCTTTAGCTTATATACTTACTACCCTACGTACTCTAGGATCTAAAACGGTCCTACAAACTTATAGTTAAGCTTTTTATAGGGACGTTTTATACGGATATTCTTAGAGAAGAGTAGGACTTATTTACTAACGGCGAAGTGCTTAGCTAGGTAGTAATAATTGTAGTATTTTACCTAAAGCTTTTAGGCGTATATTATTAACGCTGCCGCTACCTTATATATAAGGCGCAGGCGTTATAAATACGTCTCTATAAGTTAGATCTTTATTAACTTAGACCCTTTTCTACCTTACTAAGCGTTTTAAACGCTGTCTAGGACTCTATCTAGGACGTTTAGTAGCTAGCTATAGGCGAGCTTAATAGGGGAACGCTTTATTATAGTATAGACCTTAGAGTTATAGATAAAGGCTGCTTCTTTAAGTAGGGAGGCCTAATTAGACTGTTTCTAGTTCGTAAATATATATAGGTATACCTTAAGCTCTTAGTTCTAATATTCCGTCTAATTATTTATTTATAGGTGGAATATAGTACTAAGTTTACGTTAAACGCGGAGATAGTAGTATATAGTGCTTTAGTACTCGCTTATAAATACACTACCCCTATTAAAGATATTATTATTTAGAGGCCTTATTTGCGTAAAGACTCTAAATAAAAGTTCTGCGAGTTGCGTAGTATTAATTATCTTATATACTAGATAATAGTATACTAGCTTTATAAAACGGTCTATAAGGATAAGGACGGAGTTATACTCTATACTATTAGGAGTTTTAGACTCTAGAAGATCCGTAATAAAGTTAAGTAAATAATGCTATTAGGCTTAGGTAGGGACCTAAAGAGGCTATAGCTTACTATAGGGTTAATAGCAGCGCGATTTAGAGTATTAGTAGGTATTATAATTATCTAGGTATTTGCGGAGGTCCTAGGTAAAGCTATTCTAAGTATACTTCTACGCGATTACCTTAAAAGTATGGTTAAAACTATAGTGGCCGCCTATCCCATGCGCTGTTGAGGCGTCTAGTAGATATAGCCCGTACACGAACACCAAAACATTAGTAAACACCCTAAGTGAAGAATTAATGTAATATACCGCTCTGTAAAGAAGGACCTTGCTAGCAGGAATACCTTGCCTTGATTTAATTATAATTAAAACAATAATATAGCAAATTTGAGATTTATTATAATGATTTAGAGCCTTATTAATTGATTAAAACTATAACCTTATTTTGCCAAGACCCTTTAATTTAAAGCCTTTGGTTGGCTTGTCTATCTAAACGCCTTTATTAATAGCGTATAGGATAGGATTGTTATAATTCCGCTTAAGGATCTTCTATTATAGTAGTGTGCAATTTAGTACCTAAACCTTATTATTTACCTTAGGAGTCCTTAATTATTAAGGGTGTAGTCCTTATTACTAGTAGAAATTTATTTTTAGGTTAACTAATTATATATAAAGCGTATAAAGGCGTCCCTTTTTTATACTCTATAAATAAAATTAACTAGTAACTTAGGGGGGTATTTTATAAACGCCGTTTCGGCTAAAGCAGTTATTACTACCTTTTGCCATAGCATAAGGCTCTGCGTAAAGTTAGTACTAGCGAAGTAACATATAATATATAGGTAACTCGCTAGGTTATTATAGGGGACTATAGCCTAGGCTAAGGGGTCTTCTTTAGGGTTAAGCGCTATTAGGCTAGTTAAAGTAGTCTTAAAGAGAATAGTAGGACACTCTAGTTCGCCAGCGCTAAGTTTATAAGAGTTACTTATATACTATATATATACTACTTGCTAGTATAGTATAATAGTACTAGGGCCACCTATAAGGCCTATAACCCACAAATTTTGCTATAATATAGGTAGTATAGTATTAAGAACTGTCCTCTTACTACCATCTTTAAAGCCTTTAGTATAATCTAGGCGCTAAAATAGTATATTAGCGGGATTTGCTTTACCTAGCTTATATTTAATCTTAAAATTAAACTTAGCTAGTTCCTTACCGTACTAGGCCTAGTAAGTAGATAAGCTTTTAATGGTTATAAAATACCTAAAATTGTTATAATTATAAAGCACGCGTATTATAAAGCACGCGCATTATATACGCGGCGTATTTAAGGTAGTAGCGCCACGTTTTAAAGTATTGCACTATAGCGAGTAGTTCCTTATTATACGTATTATACTATACTTTTAGGCTAGTAAGCTTCTAACTATAATAGGCAATTAGGTGCTAGTAAAGTTAATCTCCTTATCCTAAGGGCTATAAAAGTATACCGCTATAGGTATAGTTATAAGTATTAGTAATTACTATTAAGGGTAGATTAGGGTTAAAGTGGCGAAATAATAGAGCTTATATAAACGTAGTGCGTAGGTTATAAAACGCTTACTAAGCGTTATTGGGCCAAGACTAAGGTTAATACTATTTAGTAGGCCCTTTTAACTTACGCTTTTGCTTCTTTTTCCTATCTAATATTAGGTCGCGATGTGCCTATATAAGATATACGTGTAGGGAGTATACGGTATCCAAATAGTTTTAGATAAATCGCCTATAGAAGTTAGCGAAGCTAAGGAAGACCTAGATATCCCTATAGGACTTAGGCTTAGGCCATTTCTTAATAGCTTTTACGCGGTTAGGGTTTATTATAATACTCTTAGGGGTAATAATAAAGCCTAGGAACTTAACGTTCTTAGTATAAAAGATATATTTTAATAGTTTAGCGTATAGGCCCTAAGCGCGGAGCTNTTANAGTANNTACTTAACNTGCTTAACGTNCTTNTCNTTATTATTTAAGTAGATAAGAATATTATCTAGGTAAACTATATAAATAGTATCTACTAGGGTTTCTAGAGCTTTATAAATATAGCTTTAAAATATTATAGGGGTATTAATAAGACTAAAGGGCATTATTAGGTACTTAAAGTAACTATAGCGTGTCTTAAATACAGTCTTCTATTTATCTCCCTTTTTAATATAAATCCTATAGTACGCATTATAAAGATCTAGCTTTATAAATATCTTCATATAGCTAAGCCTATTAAAGAGTTTACTAACTAGCGGTAGGGGGTACTAATTCTTAATTATAATCTTGTTTAGGTGTCTATAGTTAATATATAGCTATATTATATCGTCTGCTTTCAGTATAAAGAGAATAGGCACTTTAGTAGGAAACTTACTAGGCCTAATCCGGCCCTTTTAAGAGCACTATCTAGGTACTCTTATAAGATCTATAACTCTTTCTATAAGAGGTTATAGAGGGGCATTTATAGTAGCGTTTTGCCTTCTTCTAAATTAATCGCGTAGTTATACTTAGAGTTCTATAATAGCATACTTACTAGCTTATTAGGAAAGACATTAATTCCCTCCTTATATATATTTAGTAGGCTAGGGGCTATAGAGGTTAAAGCGACTATTATATAGTAGTGTGCTTTTAGGAGCTAGTGGAGAAAAGGGTGTAGCCGGTATGCGTTTTATAGGTATACTTACACTAAGAGTATATATAGCTCTGCTATAGTATACTTAATAGTTTTAGGGTTTTAATTACCTCCCCCTTATATATAGGTACTCGCTGCTAGTAATACTAGGTCCTCTACTATATTTATAACCAGTGTCTTTATATTTATAACCAGTGTCTCTATATTTATAACCAGTGTCTCTATATTTAAAGGGTTTGTATAGATACTTACTACCAGTAATAATAGGTCCTCTATTATATTTATAACTGGTATAAAAAAGGAATCTTCTGGCTATAGCGAATAGACTATTTTGCAAGCCTTAATGTCTACTAGAAAAGCGTTAAGGGTAACTATTTAAAGGCGTTTAGGGTCTAAAGTACCCTAGATAAACTATTTAGAATAGAAACTAATTAATAAATCTGCTTCTGCAAGCTAATCCTATTTAAGAATTATATTATAACCATTAAATAAGCCGCCCTAAAAGGTCTGCGAGCTAATAGTGCAAGGGGTACCCTAGAAGTCACTAGTAGTAACTATTAGATTATAAGTATCCCAGATTGTTATCTGGTTACTATTAAGGAAATATATAATAGGTTTATATAAACGTAGCGCGTAGCGTATAAGCAGGTTAAACCTATAGATAATATCTTAATTATAATAATAATTCATTGCTTAACGTCCAATTTGGATCCCTATTAGGCCTACGCGGACTACTCCTTATATACATATAGGGAGAAAACTCTATTTAAGAAAACCCCGTAATCCATCTCCCTGCCTTTTAGGACTTGCCTATAAGGCGCCTATAAGTCACTAGTAGTGCTCCTACTACCTTACTTTTTAACCTCCTTAGGAACCACTGCTGCTATAATAAGCCTACGGACGCGCTAGTATTGTAAACTTTACTCTACTACTATAGAGTTATTAGGGGGCGCCCGTTACTCGCCTCCCCCGCCCTTTATTACTATTTCCTTTATAACCCAGAACTAGTTTAGTACATTTTAGCTAATAAGCTACTAGGTAACCGCCTTAAGGCCTTTTTATATTAAGAGTAGTATCTTATAGTTCTCTATGCCAGCTACTAAGAGTATTACTTCTTAGTTAGTGTATAAGGGGCATAACAGTATTATATATTTTGGTGTCTGTCTTAGCTAGCCATATTCGTATCTTAGGCTACCTACTAGGACACCTACCTAGTAGAGCCAGTCTTTTAGTCCTATTATTCCTATTCTTAAGAGTATTACTATTATATTTTCTACCTTTATTAGGCCTTCTTAGAGCTCTAAAGTGTTTACCCCCTATAGCGTTAACTATGCTACAGCTTAGGTTCCTCTTGCCTTAGTCAGCCTCTATACCTTTAACTCCTATATACTTCTCTAGCATTAGTTTAGCCAGTATTATATTGCAATAAATAGTTTCCTGGCGTTTTTTTATACTCTACTTTAGCTCCTTTCTCTCTTTTGCTGTTATCTTTACTGGCCTCTTACACGTTTCCCTTCCTCCTCTATATAGGCCTGGGCCCTAAAGTAGCGCCATTTTTCTTTTACTTTCTTTACCTATTTCTCTAATATATCTTCCCTACTTTAGGGTTATTAGTTTGTTCTCCTATAAGGCGCCCTAGGGTCCCTCTATAGTTTATTTAGGCGTATCTTAATATACTTTATAACATTAGAGTTACGTTCCTTTTATACCCTTTATATTGCAGTAGCTTTAATATATAGTTATAGGGGGGGAATATTAGCTTCCTTCTTAAGCAGTGCTGTGGCCGTTTGCTTATATCCGCCTGTTATACTCTAAAGGTAAGCTATTTAGACCTTTTAGAGTAGTTTAAGGAGTGATTTAGGGGGGCCTTTCTTAGATTCTCTAATGGCCTAAATACTGGACCTATATATTATGGTTGGCCGGATAACTGCTATATATAGTAGGCGTGACCTCTAGAAGCATAGACCCTATATAGAGTTAACGATCCTAGATAATATAATATACTATACTTAGCCCTTACGGGCCGCTTGCGCCATATATACGCTCCACTAGAGCTTACTATCTACCTATACTCCTAATACTCTTAGGCTCTAAACTAGTTAACCCCTAAAGCCTTAAATGCGAATTATATACTAGAAATCTGTAGATTAGTTATGTTTTTTTATAAAATGGATTAGCTGGTATTTCTCTAGTAAGAATTAAACTCTATATTATCTTGCCTATTCTATATAGGTATTATAAGCTTTCTTTAGTATTCTATAATTCTTTACGGCTATTAGCCTGTATATAATTAGGTTTATATTGTTAACGAAGCCTATCCCCTAGGTCGCCCCTTCTTTAAAGGAGTTAAGTAGGTTGCTTATAAAAAAAAAGGAAGAGTATAGGCGAGAGGGGTAATCCTTATAGTATTCCTATTATAACTATAATAGGGGGGCTTTAGTATCCGCTAAAGACCAATAATGTTTCTTTTTAACCTATAAACCCTTAAACAAATTATATAATCTATTTTAGGAAGCCTTTTGCCCTAAGGATATATAAGAGACGCTTATAGGGTATGTTATTATAGGCGCCACTAATATCTAGGCTAAGTATTAATACTATAAAGTCCTTTCGCATCGCCTATGTAGATTTAATGGTGGCAGCGAGTAGCGTAAGTGCTGATAATATTAAGCGGTTCTTTCTTGCCCCTATTTAGCTTTATAGTAGTAGGGCGTATTCCTTAGCCGTATCTATTATGCGATCCGCTATTACCCTTTCTAAGATCTTGCTAAGGGTATTCTCTAAGGCAATAGGGCGGTAGCTCCCTAGAAATAAGTAGTTTGCTTTGCCTTCTTTATATAAGATAAATGTTATTATAGCTCTTCTAAGTCTTAGATAGTAGCCTATTATAAAGTATGCTCTAGCTATATCTATAAGCTAAGGTGCTATTAGTGGTCCGTAGGTCTTTAGGGCTTTATTTAGGATCCTATCTAGTCCTAGTGCTATATTATTTAAAAGGCGGCTAATAGTTCTGGTTATTTCTTTAGTTATTATATTGCTATTAACCCTTAGGCGAGTTACTAGTGCTTTACCTATAATATTACTAAGGTCTGCTAAAGCTAGTTAAGGGAAAAATCTTTCTATAAGGATCTTTACCTTTTTATTATTGTCGTTTATAGCCAGTAATTTACCTAGTCTTCGCAGGGGCGGAAGGTATAGGTCTTCTACTAGGCGTCCCGCTTTTTTCTTTATCTATTTTGCTATCCTCCAAAGACCTTTATTATAGGGAAGGCTTAGGTTAGTAGTATACTTATTTATAAACCGTCTCTAGCTATTCCTTACTTTTTTTTTTAGGGTATTCTTTAGCTGGTTTCTTATATCTTTATATTATCTCTTATCTTTAGGATTATAGCTACTTATATATTTTCTTTTTGCTCGTTATTAGCTGGTAATAAAAACCGCGCATTATGCGGACTATACGTGTTATGTATAGGGGCCCGGTTTTAAGACCGGGCAGTGCTCTTTTAGCCTATTTTTAATTACTGCCTAAATACTTTCTAGTTTTTAGTTGATTTCCTTAGGGGTAGCTAATAAGCCTCGCTTATTTGGTATTGGGTGGATTTCTTCTAGGTTTTAAAGTTATTATTTAACTATGCTAAGGAAGCTGTCTATCTTAAGCTTTCTTATTACGTATCTTTTACTATTAGGTTACGCCTTAATATTTAGATCTAGCTGTATTTAGATAGGGATATAGTCTAAAGCGAGTACCTATTCTTCTTTAGGGTTACACCTTTTAAGTCTCTAGTATAGGCCTTCGTCTATAAATGTAAGGTCAATTATACTTCTAGCAGTGCCTTATTGCCATATAATTGCTTCTAGGGGGGTGGCTAGCTTAAGGCCCTAGGTGTCTATAGCTCTTAATAGGCACTCTGCCTATTATTTAGCAGCAATATAAATACCCCCCCCCACTATAGGTGGTAGAGGTTTATATCTCCTAATAGGATAAACTCTGTGCCTTTAGTTTCTAGTAAGCTTATTATTAATATAATGTTCTCTATTTATGGGACCCCTTTAACCCTAGGGTTATATACATTAATAATCTATACTGGTCCCCTATATATCTAAATTATTATAACTATAATATCTAGGTTAACTGCCTACTATAACTATAAGAATAGGCTAATAGCCTTACTAATTATAAAGCACATATATATAGCTGCTTTTAGTTTATATAGAAGCTAGAATCCTTAGGGGCAGTATGTTAATTATATATAGGCATTATAATACGGCTCTTATATAGCAAGGATATAGTGTTTTTCTAGGTCTAGGCTGTTTAGTAAGGGCCTTATAAGACGGTAGTTTATATTGCCGTAGTTATACTATATAATAGATAGGTGGCGGACCCCTAGCAAGGGTCCTTTGCCTCTCCTTTATTCCTTACTTCTTCTATTTCTACTTTCTTTAGAATATTTAGAACTTCTATCTCTTATATTTACACCCTAGTTGCTACTTATTTTATATAAAGCTTTCTATTTCTATATCTTATATTCCTACTAGCGCTTTTATATCTAAATCTGTTATTATCTCTAGTTCTTTCCCTATTCTTACTAGTTGGCTATATACCCTTTAAGAGTTGGCTACGAATATTATATTTACCGCGTTAAGTCTAATTCTTAATTGTCCTAGTCTTAAGCTTACTATAGCTGTCTATAAGGGTCTTTCTATAGGGCGTCCTCTCCCTTATATCCCCTATAACCCTTATATCCCTATACGGTCTAGTGATATTATATAGCGTTACTTCTAGCCTGTTAAGGCTTAGGATAGCTAGCCTAGCCCCCTAGTATTAAAGGTAGGAAACGCTAAAAAGGTACCCGTGCCCCCCTAGCTTATTACCTATTATTTCCATTTATATAACCTAGCGTGTAGTTATTCCTGTAGCTGTTAAGCCCTTACCTTCTATCTCCTGTATTTAATGCAGTTTACTCTCTTCCACGCCTTATATATGCTTTAGTGGCAGTTTACGCATTTTATTTAGTCTTAATTTAAGTATTATCTTATATCGTGGGGGCCTATATAGTGGCTGCAGCATACCTATACTGCGTATATGGATTGGGTGTGTCCCTATTATATATAGCGATAGTATTATTCTAGGCGGAGTCTGTAGTTATAGAGCCTTGCGTTGTATATAAGGCTATTTATAATAATACCTTTTTAAATAAGGAGTTTTTATATTCCTGGTGTATATATACTAATAATAAGGGAGCTATACGTTTGACCGACGTTTCCCTAGCAAGTCTTTAGCGACCCTTATATTCTTTTATTATTCTTATTATATGCTTAGTTTGCATTTTCCTATTAAAGCTATTAGATTTGGGTGATCTTAAGTCCTAGTATAAGGCGTTCCGTTTGTTTTACTATCTTATATATAGTTGCTATATTGTCCGCCTAGCGTCCCTTTTTTACCCTAAGGCTTAGGGGAACCACTAGGACTTTAACTAGGTAATCTTTACAGAGCACTTTTATACTAATATATTCTCCTAGCCTATTCTCTACCCTAATAGCTCATTCCTTTACCTATTAGTCCCTTAGGGTGACTCTAATGTCTCCGCTCCTAAGGTATTGGACTATAATAGTATTATAGACCTCTTTACGAATCTTTATAAGGACTTCTATTTCTAATTATCCCTTAAGCCCCTCTGCTTTTTCTATATTTAGTTATATTATAATTATATACCCAGATATTGTCTTTAGGGGGGTAGGTTCCCTATACTATAAATACGTAGCTATAGCGGCCTAGGTATAGTTCGCCGGTAAAAAGGGGTTTTATTTATTTTTAATTTTGCTTAACTATTAGAGGATTTAGTTAAGGGTTTACTAGAAGGGCGCCTAAGGTTTACTAAACTGGCGGAGCTATTCTGCTAGCTGCATTAGTTTATTATAGCTAATAGTTACTCCCCCACAACTGCGGATACTAGATACATCTAATAGGCTTTATATTTTATTAGATGCCTTCTTAATAGAGGTCTTTCCGCTTTATAGTATAGTATTCGCCCGTTCTTATTATAGAGGGCCATTACTAGGCGTGGTTCTGGTGGACGCGCGCAAGTGCAAACCACCGTCGTTTGACGTGTGCCTCCCCTGCGATGCATACATCTTAGGGGGATTCTCTAGGTGTTTTTCAGGGTTCTTTTAGTTGGTTTTGGTCTTTTTAGGCCGGGTGCAGCAAGAGCTCCTCTTATTCGAATTGGTAGTAATTCTAATATCTTAATTAATAAGGTTAATTTAGTACCTATTATTATATAAAGTATATAGGCGGACTTCGCCCTAGGGTATATCTATCGTAATATATACTATAATGCGTTTCTTTTTTCCCTCTATATTAGGCCCTAGTTGCAGTTAAAAGAGATACGCTATTAGGGCTTTAGGTTTTCCGAAGGCTAAGCTAACTTCTCTTTATTAGCCTACTTTTAGTATTCCTTATGGTGGCCGCCTACGGTCCTTTAACTTACGTGCGTAGCACTAGCGTCTAGGGAGTCCCTTAAGCCGTCCGGCTTTTAGGTATTCTCCCTAGAAGTTTACTTAAAGCGTTGCCCTTTTTAGGTTCTGTTTCCTAAACCTAACTCTATAGAGCCTATACTGCGACCGCGCTTTATACGCGATAATTTACCGCTACTACTTACGCGATCTTCTGCGAGCTTTATAGTATTAAGCAATTGCTCTATATAGTAGATTTTATTAAAAAGGTCCTTAGTAATTCTTACTCGTTAGGCAAAGTTCTATTAAAAAGAGCTCTGCTTATCCCTTAACCCGCCAAAATTCGTCCACACGTTATCGATAAGGACTAGCTAATAGGATCCATAGGATTAAGGCTCCGTGGCTATACGCGTACTTTTAATTCTGTTGTTCCGTACGGACCACCTACCTTGTAGACGTTGGCGGGTTAAGGGATAAGTAGGCTAGGAAATATAAGAACTAAAAGCCTACCTATTATTTAGGGTTAATAAAAAGGGGTATATAAGAAGAGGTCCTTTAAGCTACGTATATAGGCTAGAAAGACATTAAACCTCTAGTTCTCCTTTATAATAGCCGTATAGTATATTATAGCGTTATTAAAGCGTCTTACTATAAGGTTCCTAATCTAGTCTTAAACTATAGTTTTAAACTTATCCTATAATAAAGGACCTTTATCCTTAGTGCCTAACCGGTAATAAACTAGTTAGGCAATTATCTTTTCTTTTATAAGACCTTTAATAGCCTAGCGTGTACGTCGCTTATAGCGATAGGAGCTAAAAGGAGTAATAATAACGCTAGTACCCTAGAAGCCCCTAAAGTTATATATACCCCTATTATTATATAACCCCCCTATAAGCTCGGACCCCTAGAACTTGGCCGCCCCCTAAACTCGCCCACTTAAGCGAATCAAACCCTACCACTTTTAAAGCTATTTATACTTAATTAAATTAACTTAACCCCTTACCCCTACGTGCAATTTAATATATTGGCCCTGGCCTTTCTACCTAGCGCATTTTTAGGCTTTAATTTTAACTCCTTTGTCGTTATTTTAGCCTCTTTCTCCTCTACCTCCTCTATACCTTATTTAACCAATTCTATATTTCTAAATTCTATATTTAGACCTATAGCTACCTTCTATGAATTTTTAGACCTTTAAGGTCTTTAAGCTGCGATTGCGAGCTATATATTTAAGCGTCCTTATATATAGTCTCTACAGTAAGTTGCTTAAGTTAGTGACTTCCTTTTTAGAAAAGTAACTAAGTNTTTTAACTAAGTATATATTTGTTATAAAGGNTATAAACTACTTAATATATATTANAAGGCTTTTTTAGGATNTCTATAGTATTAAACTAATGACGGTTAGCTTATTTAAAGCTTAAAGCCTTTATTAAAGCCTTATTTTTAACCTATAAAGACTTAAAGCCCTTACGTGGATTCTATAGATAAATACTAAAGGTATACTACCTAAATTTAACTATTTTTGCTAAAAAGACCTTCCTTTTAGGCTTTATAGTTATACTTAGTAAAGCAGCACCCTTTAATTTAAGTTATATTATTAAGAAATATGAGCTTTATAATTTAGTCCTAATATTTTAATTATATAGAGGAGAAATACAATAGATTTAAGGGTTATTATATTAAATAAAGCAGTAGAAAAATAAGTTATATATTATATTATATATATTTTAATAAAAACTTAATTATATAGTGGCTTATATAGCTATTAAAAATAATAATTGGGCTTTATTGCTAAAAACCCAGTTTTATATAGTAAATTAGTTAAATATAATAATATTTATTCTTTTAACTATCTTTGAATATTATATATACCTAATAGAGTGTTTTTCCTTAGTAGAATTATATTAATTAAAAGTGTTTTCCTTTTTAAAAAAATTATAAGAAGTTTAATTGAGTAATTAAGGGTAGATATTATCCCTATAATAAATACCTATTTATAATTATTTAGTAACTATATAAAGGCTTTCTCTTTAAAGGTATCTTTGGTAGTAATTTAGTTTATATATACACTTAATATAACTTTAAATTCATTTATATATTAGGTGTTTTCTACTTATATATTAACCTTCCTTTATACTTTTTTATAAAGGTTATATCATTTTTAAATTTACTTTAGTTGTGACCTATTAACTTATATACTTTCTATTAACTAGGGGGGAAATTTTATATAAAATTTTTATTTAAAATACCTAATTACCTATATTTTACTTAGGGGCTTTATATCGCTATTTTAATTAAACATTTAGACTACTATTCTTTTATAATTATATATATAAGGGAATAAATATTTACAAATTATATTTAAGTACCCAATTAATAAGCAAGGCCACCTATATAGAAGTTAATTACTATTTATATTAGTGTATAAATTGCCCTAGTAGCATATCACTTAATTAATCGCTTAAAACCAACAAAGGGACACTGTATGCAAGTATAGCTTTTCGCGCATACTTATAAACACCAGATTTAAAATCTACAATAGCTATTTATAAGTTCTACTTATTTTGGTCCATATTGATTAATTCGTTGTGGAGAAAATAAGTTAACAAATTGGTGGTTTGATTTTGGTTCGGTGGCCGACTTCTAAAGGTGGCCGAGTTCTAGGGGTCCGAGCTTAGTAGATATTACCGTAATTAGCGCTATAGCGTTTTACTTTAATATATACTAAAAGGATAATAAGGTCTTTACAATAAGCCTATATAAGATTAACCAAATTATTAATAATAGAGAGGAAAAGCTAGCTAAGGAAACCGATAAGGAACTAGTTAAACGCTTCCTTTTTACTATTTATATAGATTATAAAAAATACATTCTTAAAAGTAGCCTTAGATAAGTTACCCCCTTATTAAACGTATAATTATAAGATTTAGTTAGAAGCTAATAACTTACTAGGTTATAGCCCCCTCTACTAATAATTAATGGATAAGCTAAAAGTAATAAAGTAGTACTTAATTAATAACCTAGATAAAGGGTTTATTAAGCTAAGTTAAGCTCCTTTTACTTCCCCTATCCTATTTATAAAAAAGCCTAATAGAGGCCTTTATTTTTGTATTAACTATTAAAAGCTAAACGCTATTACTTAAAAGGACTAGTATCCTATTTCTTTAATTAATAAGACCCTTATATATTTAAGCTAGGTAAAGATTTTTACTAAACTTAATATCCGCTAAGCTTTCTACTAAATTAGGATAGACCTTATATCTAAAGATTTAATAATATTTTATACCCGTTATAGTTTCTATAAATATAAAGTTTTTTTTAAACTAATAAACAGACTGGCTACGTACTAAAGGTATATAAATAACGTTCTTTTTAATTACCTTAATAAATTCTGTACGGCATACCTAGATAATATTCTTATATACTTAGATAACGAACTTAAGTATTAAGTTTATATTAAGAAGGTCCTAGAAAGACTATAAAACGCGGGCTTATAAGTTAATATTAAGAAATACAAGTTTAGGGTAAAATGTATAAAATATTTTAGGATTATCGTAACTATAAAAGAAATTAAGGTTAACCCTAAAAAGGTAGAGGTAATCTATAACTAGAAGCCCCTTTATATAGTAAAAGGAATCTAATCCTTTCTTAATTTTTATAACTTCTACTACTAGTTTATCCGTAACTATAGAATTATAGTAAAACCCCTTATATGACTAACTAGGAAGGATACGCCTTTTATCTTTAATAATAACTATATAGAATCCTTTAAAGAGATAAAGGATTAGCTTATCTCTTCCTTAATTCTTTATTACTATAACCCGGACCTTAAATTAATGCTAGAAATAGACGCTTCTAATAGGGTTATAGTAGGAATCCTATTACAGTTACATCTAAATAGTAAATAGTACCCTATTACCTTCTTCTTAAAAATAATAAACCTAGCTAAGTATAACTATAAAGTACATAATAAAGAAATACTAGCTATTATTTAATTACTCTTCTAATAGCGCGTAGAGCTTAAAGGTATAAACTCTTAGATTAAGATATATACAGATTATAAAGCCCTAAAGTACTTTATAACTATAAAGCAGCTTACTAAATAATAAGCCTAGTAGGCTAAAATACTTTTCTAATTCTTTTTTATAATTATATATTGTTCTAGTAAGTAAAACTTTAAGGCTAATATCTTAACCTAAAGAGAATAAGATATAGGACCCTAGGATAAGCTAAAGTCCTAATATCGGACTCGCGCCCTCCTCTATTTAGAATAGCTTAACCTATAGATTCTTAAGGAGCTAGACTCCTAGTAAAACAAGCTAGCACTAATAGAGGAGTCCTTAAATAAGCTAATAGGGCTAGTTAACCGCCTCCTAACTATAAACCGCACGGCTGACGCCCTAAGGGCCCTCCGTAATTAAGCCGCGAAAAAAAAACCCTAATTTTAAAATGGAGGAAGAATTGCTTCTATACTAGGAGCGGCTTATAGTCCCTAATATTAATAATCTATAGATGGAACTAATCTATAAAGCTTATTACTAAGGCTCTATAGTATACCCCGGTAAGAATAAAACCCATAAAATTATTAACTGCCGCTACTACTAGCTAAGAATAGTTGTGGATATTAATTAATATATATAGAACTGCGAGGACTACTAAAGAGCTATAACCCTACGAGATAAAACCCTAGGACTACTTAAGCCACTTCTAATACTAGAGCGCCCTTAGTAGTATATCTTTATAGACTTTTATAAACTACCTATAGACCGTAACAGATATAATATAGTTATAGTTATAGTTAACCGCTTTAGCAAACGCCCGTTTTTAATTCCCTATTACAAAAACATTAATACTAAAAATGTAGCCTAGCTATACGTTTATTACGTCTACTAAATTTACGGACTACTAAATACTATTATATCTAATTATAGGCCATAGTTTATATTAGCCTTTTAGAATAAGTTTACCTAAATCCTAGGCATTAAGCTAAAGCTTTTTATAGCTTACTACCCCTAAATAGGCGGTTAGACGGAGATTATAAATTAGTACCTAGACTAGAGGCTTAGGCCCTTTATTAACTACTTCTAAAATAACTGGTCTAAACTACTACCCTTAATAGACTACGCCTAAGTAACCCTACCCTATAACTCTATAGGGTTTGCCCTAATTTAGCTAAAAATAGGATACTTACCCCGTATAAGCTTTAACTAAAAAAGGTTAGAAGAACCCTAGATTATATAAGAAAAGCTATCCTATAGCGAGGCCTAATAGTACGCTAAACGCTTAGAGGAAGTTTAGATAGTAGCCTATAAGAACCTAGGAAAAGCCTAGAGATTAATAGAATAGTAGGTAAATAAACACTGTTAAAAGCCTAACTTTGCCCCTAGTAATATAATCTAGGTTATAATAAGGAATTGGAAGACTAAATAACCTAGCTATAAGCTAGACTACTAAATAGTAGGGCCGTATAAGGTCCTTAAGAAGATAGGCAACTTATACAAGGTAAAGCTCCCGGATTTAATTAAGGTGCATCCTATCTTCTCGCTAGATAATCTACGGAAAGCTATAAACAACCTATTACCTAGATAAAAGAATAAGCCTCTCCTACTAATTTAAGTAAATGGTAATAATAAATAGAAAGTTATTAAAATATTAGCCTATAAAATAGTATAGGGAATATTAAAATACTATATTTAATAAAAGGGCTATAACCTAAACCTAACCTAGTACCTTATATAGAACTTTATAGGCTACCCCTAGAAGCTTAAAGAGTTTTATAACTAATACCCTAATATACCTAGACCCCTAAAGTACCTAAATAAGTAAATAAAATACTAGTATAATAAAGATAATAAGTTACTAGAGGAGTATAGGAATAAGAACGCCCTAAAGCCCTAATATAGCTGTCTACCAAATTCTGCTATATTCTGCCGTTTTCTGCTAGTACCGTAAAGTTTTAAATATCTAGTAACTTTGACCGCCGGTTAAAGTTATCTAATTAGTTAGATCTATACTAAAACTTTTAGCGGCTACTCTTTCTAACCTAGTACTTTTACTTAACCTATAATTGCCTTTTATACTTAGTCCGGACGCACTTATATCCCCTTTTTCTCCTTATCTTATATTTTATAATCTTATATTTTATAAGCCTAGTGCTATCCTATTTCTAACTAAGCCTAAGGGCAGGCTTTCTTTTAAAGAGGGGGGTAATATAATGGCGCTATTGCACATTACCTGCCAAATTCTACTATATTCTACTAACCTACGATTAGCTTGCCCAAAGCTAGCGCCTTAGCGGCTTACCCTATATATTTGTTTATATCGGTCCTAGCGACCCCTTTTCCTTCTCCTTAGCTTAGTATCTTTGTAATACAGCATTCTACAAGCTTTAGTTTAGAGGCATTTGTATAAGCCGTAACACTATCTACGTTTAAAGCCATTATTAGCCATATATATATAAGTAGTAGAGGTATATACGGTAATACTAGGGAAAACTGTCTTGGAATTGACAGCGTAAAAGTCGTATATAAAATTATATAGAAACGTCTTATACCTAGCTATAAAAATTTTTTATATAAGATTGGCTAGAGACTTGAAATAGGATAGGGAAGGGAGCCTAAGAGGCGCTGCTATTCTTATTGTTGGGGTAGCGTTAGCTATTATTAGGATTGTATTAATTCTTTAAAACCTTAAAGTAGCACCCTTTTTATTAGCGGTCTGTTTATATATAGGCATTTTGTTATAAAAAGTAAGTCTTAAACACCCTGGTACTAGTATATTCTAATTCCAAATTTAAACAGTATTTCTTAGGATAGACTACTTATATTCTTATATATATATTAACATTTAATAGTTAAAGACTAAGCTATTATAGAATAACGTATAAGTTATATTAAAAGAGCCTTAATTATAACTTTAAGGGATTTAAAGAAATAACTAGCATATCTTAGTTCTAGTAAATAACTTTATAACGTTTAGATTACCAAGGATAAAGGTTTAAACTTAAGGAAAAAGATAGACCTTAAGTTAATCTAAAGTACCTGGCGTATTATATATTATTATATATTATATAACGTAGGTAATAGGGTTATAACAGTCGGCATAGTTATGACGGTCGGCTACTACCGCCTTCCTAATTAGGTTTACTGTGAGAATGGTTTGGAATATCAAAATACTGCCCCCCTTTTGAGATAACGGGTAGCTCCTTTTCAATGACCATCTTACCTGTATTTTTACACCCACATACTTGCTATCAGTGATGTCACTGGTTAGGTTACTTTATTGGATCGGTTCGGTTATACCAAAATTCAAAGCCTAACCGGTTAGACAATTTTATTGGCTTAATCTGGATCGGTTCTGAAGCTTTAGCGATAACCAGGTAACCAGGAACCAGTAAGGCCTTAGTGGTAAGGATTTGGGTAAGGGCGAACGTCACCTAAGGGAGCCAAGCCTCGTCTATTGGCTTAAAATTGCCGTGTAGCAACGCCCGAGTTAATCCGTTTGAGGCTTTGTAGATAATCAGATCAATTAGATATAGTTAATTTAATGGAGTTAATAAAGTTAAGGTAGTTATTCCTAACCGCGTTATCCCTATCGCGTCGCCTATATCACGTCGCCCATAACGCGTCACCTTTATTATTACTACCCTTACTACTACCCTTATCGCGTTACCCTTATTACTGCCCATATACTGCCCTCATTGTTTTATAATTAATGACTAATCGTTGTTTAACACCGTGCCAAGACTCGCGATAGTAAGTACGACGTTCTAATTTGCTTATTGATCGCTAATATCACTGCTGACGTCCTGCAAGCTTTATAGGATCTCTATATACTATTTCATTACTTTATACAACTCCTCCGTACCTTCCTTAAGCACCTTTACCGCTTTATACACTATATTACTCCAAAATCTATATATTTTATCCGGTTGATCTGGTTTAACCGGTTACATAACCGGTTAGTAGCCTAAATCCGAATTTTGGATCGGTTTTGGCCTCATTTTTGTAACCTAACCTAACCGCTGACATCACTGCTTGCTATGCCTTCCTTACGACATACACGGTGAGCAATTAGGAAGCAAATGAGACAGTAGATGGATGAGAGAATTAAGTAGTAAATGCGACTCTTAGAACCTGTCTCAAGCTAAGATCGATCTAGGAAATTGTTGAAATAGACGATTAAGGGGAGTCAAAAATAGGAGCAAACTTAATGCTTGATAGAGTAAGAAGCATATATATATATACAAATAATCAGGTGGCTAGTAAAAGCCACCCTATATTAGGCCCAGCCACCCGATTTTCAACAGAAATCAGTACATTACTAGAATAATCAATGCAATCAATCAGAATTAGATGGTGCGATTTCAAAATGCGCACAACACTGGAGAGCAATAACTGTCGCCCGACATGTGAGAAATGTAGGACGCGATTTTGTCGTTGTTTTGACTAACTTGGTGGGAGAAGTCTAACCTCTTAATTGAATGCGAGTTCCACGTCGCGGTTAATGTCTCATGTTGGGCCCGCTATATGCTACACATATTAGGAATTACGCTGCCCTCTGGTTCTCCCCACCGTCAGTGAAGTCTGTCTTAAGTTTCAGTCTACCCCAAAGAGTCCTCCAACTCTGCTGGTTAAGCAAACCAGGAAACTCTCTCCGATTTGCACACCGGACCAGATCCGGCAAGAGTTCTTGTGCTGGTGGCGCGGCTTCCGGATCATTGGTAGTCGGCTTCTAGGACAAGTCAGCCACGCCTATTAGAAGCGGAAATGAAAAATACCATTGGATACTTAAATTTCCATCCTTGTCGGTGCTTTGTAACGCGCCCTTCTAAGTTGTTGGGGTTTATGGGGTTTTCAAAGTGGAAGTCCCAGCTAACCAGAAGTATGTATATCCCATATAGAAGGCCTAAGCTGCATACTAATAATACTATGATTGGGAGAAATTCGATTCGAGTTCTTCGAGGCGTGCCATCTGGAGTTTTGGTGCAGAAGCACAGCATTATGACGATGAATAAGTGGGAGCTAGTGAATAACACCACTGCGAACCAAGTCCACAAGAGCCGTAGGAAGTTCCATGGGGATATTTGAGGCTGGACACAAGGCCGGATGCTGGCATGTCCCGAGAATTCACAGATTAACGGCTGCTCCTCAGAATTACCAGGCCTCGGGAGGCCGCTAGATTCTCCATTTTCTCTAGAGTCTTCGTGTGTTGAATGCCCACTCAATTCTGCAAATTGTTGAGTTTCCGTGGCTTCGGTGGCTCCTGTTGGTCCTTCAGGTTGATCTGGCTCTGCTGGCTGTCTAGAATTCGATGGAGCTTCAGTCACTCTTTGCTCATCCAACTCCAGGTTCCTAGTAGTTCGAGCTTCTACAATGCCTTGGCCGTCGGCGTTGCCAATGAATTGATGCGTTGTAGCTATTGACTGATTTGCGTGTTCGGACTTGGGGATGGACCAAAATGTAATTCCGAGAAGGACTGTTCCAAGGTTAATCAAACCGAGACGCTGCTTTGTATAGTGTGTTGCACGGCCCAGCTAAAACTTACTGCATAGCATGGAATGGCCAAAGAAGAATAGACATGTTGTGAAGAAAAGACCCTCCGGAAAGCCAGGGCGGATAGGGGTGAGTAATATCGCTACACAAGTTAAAGCTCCGTGGAGAAAGAGCGCCCCGCTTGGTGTCCCGTTTCCGTCCCATGCTGAGATACCGTACTCTGAACTCCCTTGAAAAATATCGTACTTAGGGAGTAATTTTTCCTTGGCAATTTGTCTTATGACTTCAACACGTTAGTTCAATTGATATGAATTACTAGTCTGCTTAGTCTCAATTACCTCTACTGTTAGTGAAGGTAACGCCGATGACGCTACCCATTGCAGATAATGCGATAAATATGGATATTGCGAACGAGACCCAACCTGGTATATCCACGCCAAAGCACTAAAAAATGTGTCAGTATAGTGCTCGGACTGCAGGTCGGCGGAAGGAGCCCTGTTGGCAGAGACTTTACCGCCATGAGGCGTTCTTTATCAGAAATCGACTCAATTTCCAATATTGCTAGCTTCAATCCACCTCGTTAGACTATCCCAACCCCATCAAAGCAACAGTACTTTACCATGAAGAGATTGAGGCAACAATAGGCCAGAGAAACCACACTGACTCCCAACAAAGCCCCCTTCCTCAGATTCCTTATGCGAAGCTCGGAAAATTCATTCGTGTGAGTATCGCGGCCCCCATATATCTCCGAAGCCACATAGTCTACCTGTTTTTAGTGGATACATCATCCAAGGCAGTCTTAATGTAGCTTACTTGCATTCTCCCACCCCGAGTAACAGTAAAGCACAAGTAAGATTGCTAGGGCGATGTCTAGAGTAGAACCTTCCTTCTCGAACGTTTTGGGTAACTCCGGGAACTCAGGTACTACATATCTCTGAAATGTGTATCCTACAGCACCTACAAATACCAAGAGCACTATAAGTAAAACCTTTGCTGTGCCTAAGATTCTATTTGCCCATATGATAAAAGCAGGGCACCGATAAGAAATGAAACTGATCACCACAATTAGAAGAGTGGCAATATACCTCACGAACCATGGATCTGGATGCTCGGCTTTCGCGGGAACAATAAATTGTGCAAAAGCCAATGAAGTACCAGCAGGTGGTGAGAAGGCAACGAAAAACCAGGCAAACAAGCACATAGAGATGATTGGTGGACGCGTTAGTGTCCTTGCAACCTTTAGAAAATGTTAGTTGGGGAAAGGATAGCCTAACTTTCAGAAACTGACGTAAATAAGTTCACCACCATTGAATGGCCAAACATCGCCATATCCAAGGTAGATGTAAATACTGGCACCTAGTCAGCCGGCTGGGAATAAGTGTGTTTAGGCGTATTTTAGAGAAAGTCTACCTGCAAAATGGGTATAAACTGCCAAAAATCCAGATCATCATGGCCACCATTTTATTTCCGACGAGTCGTGCCACGAGAGGCGGGAAAATGAATATACCACAACCTATCATCTTATTGATGATAAGGCAGGTAACGTCCCACGTGTTGATCGTTGAATTGTCAAGTGCGAGGCCCTGTTGCCCTGTTGGTTGACGTCTTCGGCACATTTTTCACGAGGCCGTACGGAAAGCTGCACAATCGTGGAATTCGAAGCGGCAAAGGGCACCACTATCTACAAAATCCAAACGTTAAGCGGACGAAAGACTAAGAAAACCGAGAGCTAACAGCGAGAGAGGGTAGAAAATATCCAGCTTAACACACTAAGATGGGGTGGGCTGAGGCTCTTCGAAAAAGACATGGCAGGACCAGCCCTTCCACACCATGGCTGTTGACGGCGGGGCAACAGCTGGAATCTGCTATCATGCAGCTCAAAGCCGCAGCTTTGGTCACATGGGTATAATCATGGCAGTGCATAAAGTCTTCAAGTCTCGCAGAGCGATGATGGAGAATAATAGAACGGGAAGTGTGCCTTGCCTCCCTTGTCTTGATACTCACCGAAGGCCTCACACAGGCATATCGAGGCGATCATTCATCTCTAAAATACCAAAGCAATATTCGATACATTGGATAATCGGAAACAGATACATTACGACTTCCCAACCACTTCTCATATTACGGGATGGCACGGGTAGTTCAAACAATATCCAGCCGATACATAACCGATAGGAAAATACTATTCGACTGTCTTAAAGAATTGTTTCCGAACAATTTTGAAATCAAAGTTCGTTCATCATCATCTGTGCTCCGTTTACAATACTAATTAAAAAGGAATGCAAGGACGATGAAGGATGGAGAGTTTCGGTGCCGCGAAAGTTATACAAAGTAAGGCTATGGTCTCGGGCCATTCTGCGTCGAAGGCTGACAAAAAACGTATTAAAACGAAGGATGAAATTGCGGAAATACAGGTTCGCTGCGAAAATGCACTCGGGGAACCAGGCTGAGCTGAGCTCGGAGGTGTGGATTAGTTTGAATGGTTTTGGCGAGCTTCTGCGGGCGCTTCTTCATATGGGCGGTTTGAGCGATGCAATGCAGAGAGAGGATGCTTTTTCAGTGATCTTGCCATCCCATATTTTGTTTCGGCACAGCGTAAAGGTGGGGGGCCAGACGGCCTCATTTGTCAGGTGAAACGCTCACCGTTCAGAATAGACTGGGATGTCATAGATATCACACGGACGGAAGCTCGGGTAGATTCAAGAGAAGGGTAGTATGAACAGCATGCACAGTGTGAACAGTATTGCCAGTGGGTTGAGGTCGCGTTTGGGTTGTAGCTTGAGTCTGGGCCGAAAGTTGAGCTTGGCTTTGCTAACCTATCCCAAAGAGGGCTGCACTTCAATAAGATAAAACGAAAACAGTGAGCATGAAACGAACATGCAACAAGGGCTGCGATATGGAATCCGAAAACAACCCACCTGCCCAATCATTCCTGAAATAAAGCGCTAGGTGCCCTGCGGACACGCCGCAAGGACTCCGTTACGGCTGAGCCAGGTCATCGTCGGGCGCCCTCTACGCCGCCAACGAGAACTCCATCCTGGGGCAATCACTTAGTGAAAGACAGCTCATCGGCCTCCTCTCTTTACGCCTAACTTCGCCCTGCTACGTCTTTACCGGTGTGTTGATTCTGCCTCAGACTCACAACATTTGCCTTTATGTTTTTGCCCGTCGCCTTGAAGGCAGGTATAAGCATAACCGTCCGCTCGTAGACCATCCTGGTAATACAGGGCATTCACATTACGCGAGTATGGGAAAACTAGATCCAGAGGCGATTGACGACTTAGCAAAATACCCATTTAACTTAAACCTTCCTTCTTTTTACGTTGATGCCAATCGGTGCGGCGCCCGGCTGTCTGCTGATGCAGAGCGACTGTTTGCTCCAAAGAAGGATAGCCAGTTATGGGCTCTCAAATTTGACCCTATCATAGGAAAAGGTCCTCTTATCTCTTCATCGTTCTCCTCACGGCTTACTAATTTCCGCTCTACTTCATATATTTGTGTGCCAAAATAACCGACAAGCTCATATTGCAATAGGCGAACCGCAAAACGTGCAGCTCATTAGGCTGAAGGGGTCCACTCAGCTTACCACTTTCCTAAACACAATTGGCCCAACAGCTGTTTTGTATGAAGATACCTAAAATGCGTCTTTTATTAGAGGTACTGACCAGCAGTGTTCAGTTCTATTCGCCAAAGTTTTTCTTGGAGTCGTCTTCAAATTTCTGAAGAAGACCTTCGACAGCTGTTTGCAAATCAGGAGGTTCATCCAAACTTTCTTGATATTGTTCACATATTTGGGGAGAAAACAGAGCCAATAGATGAGAGCTTTTCCACGTTCTTCTGTCATCCTATCTCTCGAACAGTAAATTTAGATAGCTTTTCTGCCAATGATGGCTATGGTATGCTGCTTCCGGTATTGTCGTGGCTTTTCACGCAGCTTAATATCCTTCAGAAATTGGCTACAATATCAAATACGTGGCAGGGCATGGCAGAGCATTCCTCAAAGATCCTTATTCAATCAGAGATACCGGGGTTTACCATAAGTACCGCCGTGACAGCACGACAGGGGAGTGTTGCAGCTGGATTCTCATTCATGCATCAGACGCTCTAGAGGAACGATTCAGAAATTCCTTTCAGATCTCAAAAGAGACGAGGTGCGTGCTCCAGTTCCAGATTCATGCCATGGTGCTTCTGAGTGTCTCCGAGAATTGGAGAGGTTACATCAATTATCTAGAAGAGTCCTTTAGAAAACTTGTAAGTTGATTTTCTTCCATCCGACTTACTTCTCTGACTGATGGCTCCGACAAGCGCGAACGAGGGTTCCTCACAAACATTAAGGGTCCGACAGGTGAAGGGGATATTGAAACAGACTTCTCCGATATCCGAAATCTGCAAATGCTCGCTGACAAGCTTCACCAACTCTGTCACATATTAGGACTTAATGTTCAAGTAGGAGTCCACCTGAAGGAATGTATACATCGTATAAGGCAGAGGACCAAGCCCGATTCTTCATTGGCCACGTCTTTCGACATGTTTGATTCTCAAGTTGAGCTGTTCCTGTTCCAACAACGGACTCACTCGGCGAGAATCACATGCTTAATTTCAAGAGCACATGGCGTCTCATCTTTAGTAAATGCTGCTGTTCACCCAATTTGTGCCCCATCTGGTAACAGACCACACCAGGTTCAGAATATTCACGAGGTGCGACAAGCTGATAATAGCAATCGATTAAACCACGCCGTCCGCGACATAACAGAACAGAGCATCCAAGAAAATAAACTTATCAAACAGCTCACGCATCAGTCAACTCTTGACACCAGATCAACAATGGTGATAGCTTTGATATCCGCAATCTTTCTCCCAGCAACTTTCGCTGCAGTATGCGCTCTCCAATAGTAATAAGTTATCCTAATCCTAACATAATCAGACGCTTTTCGGTTCGAATTTCTTCGGATTCGTATCGAGAGGCGACCATTACATGTTGCTAGTAGCTGAAAATATATGGATCTATCTTGTGACGGCTGTTGGGCTTTCGAGTCTGACAATATTTTCTTGGTTCTGGTGGTGGAAAAGCACTCGATTTGCGAACAAGGGCTTGAGAGAGTTTGATAGCGAAGTATTACTGTGAGGCTCTCCATGCACAGGGGAGATGTAGGCTGGGAATTTGTCCTGGTACTCGTCTCGCCGAATTTTATACCTGTTTTGGCTAACATTTTATAGGTATAAACAAGAATGAGTGAGCCAGTTGAGTACAGTGATCTTTTTGGACTGGGTTAAAGTTGGTGTGGAGTGGACTGCTAGCCTTAATAGGCAAGCGTTAGTCCCGTTTAGGAATAAGCTAAACTGCAAGTAATTTGGACTTGAGCTCAAATCCACTCTACTCCAGTCCAAAAAGATCACTGGTTGAGTAAAGTCCCGGGCCTCGTGCAATAGTTTAGTTTAGCGACAGATCTCCCATAAGAAATCGGCAATAAAGCAAGATGTTAGGACATGGGACTATTTTAAATCATTTCATTGACCGTCAATGTTTCTTTCACTCGCCATAATACCTTCTAACCGTGGAATTTTCTCTATATTTTGACTGTATTGGTGGCACGGTAGTTAACAGTCAGCTAGCTATATAATCCCTAACGCTTCGGCAGTATACTCTTATACTTTGCGAATGCAGGGTTAAATTTTATGTACAATGACAATTTGGAAACAAGTAGCCCCAGAATCCGATCTGCCGTATCAGTTAGGAAATCTAAACCATAACTTTGGATTCTCATTCTCCTACCTAAATTAAAACATTAATCTAATGATGATATCCTAGACTAGGTGCGGAAATGCCATTGACCTTGTCAACATTAAGGAGCTGCAGAGGGTGCACCAGCTGTGGCTCGGAGTCTCGATAGAGGTGCTTCTCATCACTTAAGAGTCTTCGTGAAATAAGGAAACTTCCTCTCAGCCTCAGCTCAATCGTCGCCACGATTCCAGCGTTGCGCCTCACGTTTTAGCTCGATCAGTTTATTGTCGAGTATTTTCAGCTCGTTCAAGACATTATTTCGCCCTGTAACCCGTTAGTCATTTCATGTGTCGAGTTAAAGTTCTAGTCAGTTTAGAACGGGTTTCCATGAGAGCACATATCACCAGTTGATAAAGAGATACGAAACTCACCATTAGCATCGGGAAAGTGGATAGAAATATCGTGGTCCATTTCATTGAGATCCGAAATAATATTATGCGACATGCCCTTTTCGAAATCCCTTTCAAGAACCGAAGCTTCTAAGGACAGCTCTGTAGGGCTTGGTCCTTCCACGCTCAGTTTGTATGTTTTTGTGTTACCGGGGACTTGAGTCCGTTAGCACTCATCTACATTGACTTAATGGGGCCGAAAACTTGTCTACCTGCGAGGAGGAATACTGAAGTAGTGATAATGGCTATCTTCATATTGAATGAGGATTGAATTTGCGAAATTTCTTCACTAGTCCAAAGCTGAATTTGGCCTTCGTGTGTTTTGGGTTCATAGTGGCTACGAATAAATAGGCTGAATATCCAGTTTCCCAGCGTAGGCTTTCTCTTGAACTTAAATGATGCTTGATATGAGAGACTTCAGATAACGTAGTCAGACAACAACAAATTAGAATACTTTAGCGCCTAAGCTGACTGACCTCTCATGAACATGGTAGTGGGTAAACTTTCTCTGAAACCGGAATGCGTCTATAACACCATGAGTACATAATAAACGTATCAAACAACAGTCCGTTCACCTTCGTTAGATCTGAACTGATAACTTTCAGTGGAGTTGTCATGGTACAAGAGCTTGATCAGCTTAGGGTCAGTACTACATGGTATAATTCCCATGATCTGTCGTGTAGGTTGACTAGTGTCCACACGGGGGGCTTTGCCGCAAACTATGTTTGTTATCGGTCTTGCAAACGCTGTTAAATTTACTATCAACACTCACATAGGGCTGAATGACTGTCTGGAATGCTCGTGTTGCCTTCTAGATAATAACAGAATGTAATCCGAAGGGCCTGATGGGTACCTCTCTGGTAGATGAAGATTCTGCATCTGACACGCTTTTCACGGTAAGAGGCACACCTAAAAGCATGATCAGTGAAAAAAATATTTATGACATTAGTACGAAAGATGTTCTACTTACAGATCGAGATGTGGGTCTCCTGAGGCTATCAACTGGTCTCTATTTTCATACCATATGTTCTTGTTCAACTTTGGTTGGGAGCTTGATGCCTGTTCGTCAGGATGACCCGATGCTTGGTGTATGAATTTTTCCAGCGTCTGGTGAACTTTCTTTGCTGAAGGCCTTTCTTCCGACTTTCCTGCGAGCATGTTTTCTATGAGGTTGAAAAGGTCTCTTGTGTAAAATCCGCGTTGCCAAAGACTTAATTCGTCAGGCAGCGCTAGAAGCTTTACATGCCTGTCCCTAACTGCAGTCTTCAATTCTCCGGATTTGTGGAGATAGAAGCACTTAGACTTTGGAATAAGCGACTCGTCGTCCTCCGACGATCGAGTATTCCGATAATCAATCAGACCGTCACGTCCCTGGATATCGGCAGCGGCAAGTTCGGAGAGCATGGCTCCCAAAGAGTAAACATCGTAGGCAGACTCTCCTTCATGTTTTCGAGGTGAATATATCCGTGCAGCAAGCAAAATCCTGGCTTCTTCAACATTCTCCGTCTCCTCGGTGTCTTGAGCTGATCCAAAGTCCGAAATTTTTATTTGTCCGTCTTGAATGAGGAGATTCTGAGGCTTCAGGTCGGAGTGGTATATCTTTGCCTCATGCAGGCAGGCAAGCGCCTTCGTGACCTCAGTCATTTGCTCCCATCTTGCTCTTGAAGTGAGCTCTGGCTCGTCGCTCTTAAGAAGTGTTTCAAACGTACTATCAGCACGCAAAAAAATAATAGAGAAACATTCACCATGAGAGAATGCACTTAGTGCTTGCATGAGATGAGAATTGCATACGGGATTGACAACGCGGACATAAATATCCCATTCAGCCTTCCCTGCATCGACCTTCTTGCCAGAGAATATTTTACGGACGAACCGGGGCCGCTTAATAATGTCAGATAAGAGATGCTGGAGTAGGTAGGGTAGAGCTTACAATCCCCTTTTTAAACTCCTTAAAACCGGTACCCTCGTAATCCCTGTGCGGGAACTCAAACCCTATCACCGTGCCAAACTGTCCCTTGCCCTCGATGGTATCATTGTCATGAATGGGAACAATTTCCTTCTTATCATACTCTAAGATTTCGGTTGAGACATTCAATTCTCTGATCTGGAACTTGAACTGATCCTGGAGAATCTTGCGTTGGAGGAAATCGGCTTCATTGGGTATGACGCCTTTCAGTTTATGCAAGAAACATAGATGCTCAGCGTCTAAAAACCCAGATCCATCTAACTTGACATTTCGGTTAATAAACTCGGTGATTAGCCCTGGTTTCGTATGAAGTATGAGCAGAGCAAATATCAACAGGAATTCCCCCAGAAGCTTCGTCTCAATCTCTTCAATGCAACTGGCTCGGTTGTCCGGCTTGTCCTCATTACCAGAAAGTCGTTTACATCTTTCGCAGTCGCATAGATAGATCTTTCTGGCCGATAACATTAACTCCTCGACGACCTTTTCTCTCGGAAAAAAATCCGTCGGACATTCCTGAGGCCGGTTTTGGTAACATTGAGTTACCATTTTCGTCTCGAGCTTTAACGCCGCCTCTTCACAGACTGATGGCGCCATGAGAAGAGACTGGAGATTGACCTAGCAGAAACAGCATGCTTTGGGTTTCAGAAAGGCTTTACTGGAGTAACGTTTACTAAATGAGTTATTATGAATTAGTGGGGGTGATTCTAGATGTTGGACGGTGGAGTTGGCTGTTTTGCCCTAGAAATGAGTATCGTGAACACAAAAATTTACCTCTTTGTAATCAAGGCTGTGGTTGTGTAGTATGATTGGATAAGCGCCTGTAAGCTTGATCGACCGAGGTCCTCTGCCTGTGGTCGCGAGGTCTGCGCCTTTCACCACAAAAGCGGTTGCGTCTACGCAGCAGGGAGATTTGCTGGGGAAAAGGTCGGAGAGATGCTACTTCCTTCACTTGCCCTTGAGGACTCCCCGAGAGCGGCTAGCCGCTCGGGAATCAGCCAACAAAGTGCGTTTTGATTAACGGGATATCATTTTAGACCCCTGCTCGGGAGGAGAATAGAGAACAAAGATACCCTTTTTATTGCAGAGATTCTCGGTATTTTCCCCCTTAGATATGTGCTTTGCGATTCGTGCGGGGGCCTTGACTGGCAAGGTCTCCGCTTATCAAGTAAAAATGTGCAACGTGGTAACCAAAGCACTGAGTTTGGGCGCCTGCATTAGCCGTACGTTGTTGGATTCATAACTCACGAAGCTTGCGTGTCATCCAAAAACCTTTTTTTTGGGAGGGAATACACTAAATCTTGGTAAATGTGTCGGACCAGCATTGCTGTGCCTGAGGATGTTCGTCGGGAGCATGCCATATGCTTAAGGCCCGACGGGTCGGGAAGCCTCCCAACTGGCGGCATATTTTACATTTGACCCATAAAAGACGGGAAGTACTGAGGGAAAGAGCATCAATAGTCGTGTTGCCGTTGGGCAGCTGTCGATGCTTTTCCGAGGCTACTGTCATGATTTCTTGGCACGCCACAATCCTCTGCTGTGGAACTCATACCTGTCACGTCTTACATTTCACATATCGCCATCGATTTTGTTCAAGACTGAGGGAGGCGATTGCGGAAATTTCCTACCTGGCAGTGTATATAAGCTGCGCATTACACACACTGCTTTGATAGAATACCTAGCTTTTAAATGTAAAGACTACGTGCTTGCCGATGTAGAACGCCCAAGTGCGGCCGACTAGTCTCCTGCATCTCTACAAAGTTCATGCTGAAGGACGAAGGATCGAAAACCTGGTATCGTCAAACCAATCACTAGGACGGGAGGCTTCTCGAGCATAACGCTTAACCTAGGTAAGCTTGGTGGCGTTCCGGTGAAGACTCAAAGTTGCCATCCTACCAAACGTTGAACCGACTGGCACATACCCCAAAGGGTTGTAGATGGTCAGACCAGGTACATCATCAGCTCATCTAAGATTTTCTGCTTTGAATCTGCATAACTGTACTTCCTAGACCATTTGCAAACCTATCTCTCTTCCTCACATCCCGCCCCTCGTCTCTATTATCTGAGATCTCGGATCTATATCGGAACGTTTTAGTTAACGCCACCGCGGGAAGGCTGGGATTCGTCTCTGAAATTATCTCTAGGGGACGCACCTTGATGGTCTCCGCTAATCTATTCATACCGTGTATACCTCTAGCAGTTTTCTTTCTGAAACACACCTCCCACACTGCACTTATCCTCCAACCGTCACAGCTGCATATCTGAGAGCGTCAGTAATACAAGGGGATCCAGAACGTACTAACAGGCCTATACTTTCCGTACACAAAACGAACCACAGCTCCCCATTCTGAAACCTCCATTCCACTCGCGGGCTAATGTACGCCAATCGACTGCGGACAAGAGCCGGGAGTCTTCACTGTTGATAGTTTGGATATTAGGTACTACATCCTATGCTCTGCTTGCATATTGCATTGTGCATCGAACCCACAATATGGTTTTACCAGCCTTGTTTATGGTCCCGGCGTATATCATACGTAAAGAAGTACCTTTCCTTTGAAGATTATAGATAGCTTGATATATAGTATATCTCTACTCTATATTTACACATGGCTCCTAGAACATTGATGATGCTAAAACTGAATAAGACGATTGAGAAACCTCATTAAATATAAGACATCAGCTTACCTAGCCGGTAGTGAGCGTATGGTTCTTCTATTTGATCGTTGCCTTGTGATATGGGTTAAAGCTCATCAATGTGTGGATCGGATTATGATCCTGAGTGTGAAAACTTCAGTTAGGCTTACTTCAGTTGTGTATGTATACCCTAATTTCCTTGTCTCTGTGCCAATCTTTCAAATTAGCCCTTTTGGATATTGAATTAAGCCCAAAATACATGGGGGCGAAGTTCCTGCACTAGCTCAAAATCGTGGGACATTTCGATTTTCCGTAATGCACGGGCCCAAGAAGATCAATACCGGAAATGCGCAAGGCGGTATTCCCATGGGTTTTCAAGCCGCTCCGCAATACGTCATCAGCTGCCTTCCCCACCCAAAATCCCGCCGCTTCCCCAATCCTAGCATGGGTTTTCAAGCCGCTCCGCAATACGTCATCAGCTGCCTTCCCCACCCAAAATCCCGCCGCTTCCCCAATCCTTGAAGACGAGCTACTGTCATTGTGAAAGACTGCTTTCACTACTGTCTAAGTCGAAGCTGTCAAAGCAATCCAATCTTACCGAAGTACGCCTAGATTCGCTCCGCATTTACAGACCTTTTAGATATATGAAGCACTAACGTTTCCCAACTAGGCATTTGGTTCGTTCAACGTCGTCAGAATGTCCAGCCAACAGCCCAAGAAACCATACGTTCCACCTCCCTCCGTAGGCCATGAAATAGGTGTTATATTTGGCTTTATCAGTACTTCCCCAATTGCCTTCAAGGCCTCCCTGAATTCCGGAAATTTTATGCTGACTATTGGTAGCATTTATGCTGCTCTGCATGATCGCCTACGGCTTCATCTGGCAAATTGGGAATAAGCGCAGCCAGAATAAGGAGGCAGAGCGCATCGAGGCGCTGCGCGCAAGCGGATTATTGGGGAAAAATGGCGTTGGGGAGTCGGGGCGAAGGGAGAAAGCATAAGGGTTAGGTGAAGGTAATTGATGTTGGCAGATGTGAGGGTTGGAGAGAAGCCGGAGGGAGCGGATGAAATACTGAGTTGACATACGATGGGAAATCCAAGAGAAGAACGAAGGATATCCTGTTTCATAGAATTGTATCCTTAGCTCTAAGTTTTGTAGGATAATAAGTTATAGTCTATTTCCCATGCAATGCCATCTTTTGCCTGATGATGATTTATTGAGTGTATTTACCATGTTTGAAAATATTTGCGCAGAAATGATATGAATATCCCACGTAAGTAAAAGTTTAAGTCAGTACGTGCCACAGCGAAAGCACATAAAATTGATTGGCCACCAAAGCTGGCCTCTGCATGGGAAAAATGAGTAAAAATGACAAAAGGGGTATGAAACTAGAGAAGATACTCGATTCAGACCCGTAATCTATATTCAACGCCGACCCAATCTATGAAGGAAACTTCTGAGCTATTCCAAACGGCCGTAAAAGTGATACGACAGTTATGTTATGCCATCTTAGCCTGGTCGGGGACCGGCATAAAGCCCGAGATAAAGCAATGAGCCAAGGAACAGGTGTCCTGAACGAGTGTGTATGGATGTCATGTACGCTAAAGATATTCGCCAGGTTTTAGCGGGACGGATCAACGTCTGGAGGCTAAATGAATCGCGGAGGTGATCCTCTTTAAGCGTTCGTGTGAAAAGGATTCAGGAAAAGGATGTGTTTGAGGCAGCTGCGATTAGAAGAGCACTTGGTATCTGTAAGAATCGATTAGTGAATGCCTGCATTCGGAGCTATTTTTAACAACTTACCTCTTCAGCGCAACCCCTAAGGTTGACGGGCTCAGTTCAGCATCGTCAGGAATCTCATCCATTACGGGTACCAGCCCAGCAAACTTGTCTCCTCCCTTGTAGGCTAGTATCGCTGGGACACCAGCAGCCTCCATCTCAGCGTCTTCATAATGGAGCTTGACGAACCGTGTTGCAGGATGTTGTTTTGCGAGTTTCTTCACACAATCCTCTACCATGCCGCTAATATCCGACTATCGCGACGTTAGCCGGGGTCATGAGAGGTAGATAGTTTCGCAAGAACATACCATGTCGTCGTATATGAAAACGACAACTACCGTTTCAGCTGGTACCTTCTCAATGGCGTCTAGGTAGCCATCACCATCCACCGTGATCAAGCTGCCGTAAAGCCTCTTGTTAGGGCTCAAAGTCCTAGACCTGATCCGTCGCCCTGTCCTTTGCAGCTCCTTTAGTCGAGACTGCCTCCACCGCTGCAAGAAACTCTCTTCGCCCTCCTCTTCTGAACTCTTTTCATCATTGTAAGAAGTAGCTCTGTAGTTGCTGGGGGCTGCATCCTTTGATCGCATGGTGAACCTCTGATCCCGCTTAGCCTGCTCGAAAGCATGTGCATCCGCAATAACACCTTTGGGGCCGGTATTTGCCTGTGACCGTATCGATGGAAGATAGTAATTTGACCGCATGTTGTCCACGCAAAGCTCGTCGTCCTCAGAGTCTTTCTCGGGGTAGGTGTCGGCAGGAGGTTCGGGTTCTGAGTCTTCAGACAGGGTAGTAGCGTCTTCAGGATGTCGGGATACTCTATATTTGTCTCGGAAAAGGTTGTCGTATTCGTCTTGAGCGGCGGACATTATGCAGAAGGGAAGCTTTCTTAGAAGGGAGGTCTGCGTGGTTATTTGTACACTGCCTGGCAACGGTCCGAACCAAACGATGATTGACAGCTGCAGGCGCTTCAGCCAGGTGGAATGGCAGGGATTGAGGTTTCAGGGCCTGATTGGGTGCCGCGCTGGTGGAAGGCTTACAAAAAGGAATACAATTGTGATGAGAGTGTGCTAATTCGCGGAAGTGGGATAATGTTTTGGATGAGCCAGGGACCAACAGGGAACTCCACCTGCAAATCCCCTGGAATAGCGCTAATTATTTTCTTCTAGGGCTGAGGTGAGGGTGCGTTCGACGAGGGGCCTGAAGGATATCCAAGGGTAGATAGGCGAACAGTCAGATGAGGTGAAACGAGAGTGCAAACAGGAGCATGGCATCGTGGTCGACGGGATGCGGCAAGATGCTGTCTTCACGCGTCCATGCTTTCACCGTCATAATTCTCTCCATCGTGATTCGTTTTAGATTGCGGTGGCCAAAACGACGGCACTTTCCTGCGCTGATCGCGGTGATCCCCCATGTTCGCTGCTGCGCTGGAAGGCCGAGTGAGCCTTGCATCCAGCACTGCCTTCGACTGAAACAAATCCGCAACACTTGGGACGCACGAGAGCCAACCTCGACTGAGCCGCCAAGCTCTCCATCCCATCATCATGCGGCGCCATCACGGCTCGCCCGCGTGCTCGAGTTCTCAATGTCACAATCACGGCAAGTTTGCTGCAAAGGTACAGTAAAAATTACTACATGGACACCTGCATAACCCCCACCATGCGTTATGGAATTCACGTGCAAGATCACTCGCATCCTTACACTCTCCACCGTGATGACTAACAAACTGCATGCGATGGCCACGACGTGTTAAAATGAGCTTTATTACGGTCTAGCCAACAATACGACCGTCACGTCGAAACACCGCATGAGCTTAAGAACTACGCAAATAATGAAGAAGCGAGTCTCTCCGTCGCCCATCCAGCGAGCGAAGTCGTACACCAAAAAAAAAGCCATCGAATAAAGGCTCGAAGGGAAGAGCTGTCGAAGCTCGAAGGATCCATAAATGCATGATAGAGGAAAACCAGGTATCGAGCCATCCTCACAAACGCTTTCCGGGTTTGGGAAAAGATACAGGAAAGGGCGCCGTGCGGAGGACGCAAAATTTGCAGCTTTTTAATCGAAGAATTTGGGGTTAAGTGCACACTACGGGGAATTGCAACCACAACACATATACGCAGAACAGCCGGCCCAGACATAGCAAGACATATGGGAAGAAAAGTAGAGGAATTAGAATAGGAATTTGAGTAATCCGAGCGCCCTGCAAAAGCTGTATGATGGCGCCGCCCCATCCGTTCCAATAGTCGTTGCTTGCTATATGTGACAATCGGAATGAGACATGACGCTTCGACGAAGGCCAGATATTTTTGGCGTCGATAGGTAGGGTATGAAGGAAAAGCATACACGGGGGATATTCTTCGTATTTTGGCCAGAGATTAGGGGGTGTGCCGGCACAAAGTCATCCTTGGTCTTGCAACATCACAGAACAACAGCTATCATGCCCAGATGCGTAACTAGTTCTTTGCGTTAGTAGAGCCATTTTGCTAGGAATGCCAATACAAACCATAGAGTCCCATGATCCAGTGCAGAGACTCATTGCGTCCATGCTAACGCCGAGACAGCTGACTCGGTTGTCATGACCCTGAAGCGTGCCAACGCGTTCGCCACGGAGAACGTCCCAAACCTGTGCACATGCTTAATATCAACTAGCTAGATTTCCAGGGGTTGGAAAACTCACTTTGCACTCAAAGTCATCGTAGCCTGCGAAAAGAAGTCTGCCAGAGACTGAGAAAGCGACAGAAGTTATGCCACAGACAGGCTCGCCAATCTAGACAGTAACAAAAATTAGCATTGAAGCGATATACTCAACATGGACCCAGTAGATAAGGAAGATCTGACTTACGGTGTAACTCTGGAGCTCACGGTCTGCTCGGATATCGAAGAGGCGGCAAGATGCATCATCGGAACCAGTACCAAAGGCATTGCCGTTAGGGAAGAATTGAATGGCGTTAATGTCCGAATCATGTGCAGCAAAAGTCTGCACACATTTCTGCTGTCGAATATCCCAGAGCTTTGCAAACGCATCACAAGCGCCAGACACGAACTGATTGGCATCAAGCGGGTTTATGCTCAAACTCATGACATCTCCTAGATGGTCGGCAAATTCGTGTACCTTGGATCCTGTCTCAAGATCCCAGAGGACGCAAGTCATGTCGCCCGAGGAAGTTAAAATACGCCGGTCACTGATAAATCTGCAGCAGCTGAGATACCCGGAGTGACCTGAAAGCTCCCTGGCGACGCGGGTTGGTCCTTCTCGCGCAGAAAGATTGTAAATTGAGCAGATGTTGTCAAGGCCACCGCAAGCTACATAATTGCCGCTCGGCGAATAAGCGCAGGTCATGACCCATGATGATCGCAACGGAATCGCGTGAACTTTGTTTGTTGTATATGCGTCCCAGATAATTAGCTTGCCATCCTGGGATGCTGAGACCAGATGTCGTCGATCGGTTGACCAATGCATCGCATAAATTTTCGCAAGATGTCCCTTCAACGTCCGCTTGGTTTTCATGGTCAGTCGCGGCAAGGCATCGACCCGTTGTCGTGCAACATCACGGACTATGCTCAAGAAATCAGCCAGAGAGGCTCTTGTAAATTTGAAAGAACCAAGTGAAAGGGAAAGGTTATGGGCAAGTCAGCGGCACTTACGGGTTGTGTCAGCCAACTCATCCTTCTTGCGTTTTATCCTGTCCTTGAGCGCCTCCGCATCGCGTCTCGCAATCTGAATCTTCTGCTGGATTGATTCGGCACTCATATCTGCCATCCTAATTGATCGGTGTTGAGAATGGATGTAGAGATTCGTCGCGCAGGAGGTCCGGACAAGGCGAGGCTAAATAGATCCAGGGGTGTGCCTCACACAAATGCGGAGAGACCGGACAAAAAAGGCTCGCGAGGCCGAGTCAGTCGCACAGAGAGTGAGGCAATCGCGACGATGCGCGGATCGAGGACAATTGCTGGGTTGGATGGGTGAGCTTTGCCGGAGTTGAAGGCCAGAGGAAGGGTGGGTGTTGTGAGAGGTTAGGACGAAGCTTAAATGGGGTCTTAGTAATCAGGATCCTCTCCTGAAAAAGTATCTCCCCGCGAATTCAAACATTCGAGAAGCTTTAGAAGCGAGTTGCAGGCCCGTCCACAACGCCATGACAGAACCGTGAGAGCCGACAGAGCTGCGCAATCGAAGAGCTCCGTACTACGAAGCAATTGGCCACCATGGCGACTCGTGGAGCTATTAACGCCGAATTTACAAGGAAGCTGCCCAAGATTGAGGTATAATTAATTCCGAGCACGCCTGACTCCGGCTGAGGACGAGAACTGTCAAGGGAAAACTCTCCCTAGTGACTTTCTCGGTTGCTAATCTGATGGCTCTGACAGCTTCATGCTCACCTCAGCGGTAGCATCAGTCGAAAATGTCTCCATGAGATTTGGGAGCAGAAGAAGGCAACAACCCCGAGCCTCGAGTTGGAGGATCCTTTTTCTGCTATCCCACCGGGCAAGGTGGACTATGACCTAAAAACGTATGCCTAATCTCTATGTGAGGTCCTTTGGTTAAATTGAATCCCTTAGTTTTTTTGCTTAAAACTTGGTGCCCTTTACGTCTGTCTATGCACATGAGGCGGTGACATTCCTGTGGTGCTATTGATGAATAATAAAAGTTCTCTCCATAACCATATACAATTTTGGTGTTATCCTTTCCTAGAGTTGCTGTTTCGAGCTAGATGCTTGCAACTTGTTTCACAAGCAGGGTCCACTGTTTTACGTCATGAAGCTGTCAGGCTCGGTGTTTCTTGGCTTAACGCTGAATGCCCTGGCAAGACATCTGTACGCACAGTACGCTGACCCTGATACAGATTCTTCCCACTCTTTTCGTCCTACATCTACAAGCTCTGCAGTGACCTCTCTAGTATCAGGTATGCCCTCGATCTGCTTCTAGGGAGGAACTTAAAGCAAATGCTGACACGTCTATGCTAGATACTCGACGAATTCCGTTCTGAATGACTTTCAGTCAGATGGAGTAGCCTACCTAGAACTGCGCACTACGCCGCGAACATATCCTGAGCATAATATATCTAAAGATATCTACATCAGGACGGTTCTTTCTTCTATTACATCCCATAATGAAAATTTGAACAACCAAATGCACACAAATCTTATTCTCTCTATTGACCGTTGCAATACCCTTCCCGAAGCGGAGGAAGTTGTCGATTTGGCAGTGAAATATCAATCTAAAGGCGTAGTCGGAGTCGATTTGTGCGGGAATCCTTTCAAGGGTGAAATTCGCATTTTCGGTCCAGCCTTCGCGCGAGCCAAAGAGTCAGGCCTGAAATTAACCCTTCACTTTGCAGAAATACCACTATCTGCGACAGACGACGAGTTGGATACCATGCTGAACTGGAAGCCAGATAGACTTGGGCATGTAATTCATGTTAACCAGGAGATTAGAGAAAGGGTCACTAGGCAGAAAATTGGCGTTGAGCTATGCTTGAGTTGCAATGTCCACGCTAAAATGATCACTGGAAGCTATCAGAATCACCATTTTGGATGGTGGATGCATAGCGGAGTCGGTGTTGTTCTTGGGGTAAGCTGAAATGCTTTATCGATCAAAGAGTTCGTCGCTAATTGCTACTCTCACAAAAGACAGATGATGTAGGCGTCTTCTGCAGTCCTCTATCCCAGGAGTACTATCTTGCCGCAACACATTTCAACCTCACCCTGTCACAGCTTAAAAAGCTGTGTGAAGAAGCCGTTGAGATTATCTTCGGGGGGCTAGAAGAGAAAGAGAGGCTAAGGGCACTCTATCGTCAGTGGGATGGTTGGGTGGTCAGAGAAATTTAGGGATTAATTTCAGGTATTCATTCCTCCAATTCGGGGTCTCCAACATAAGAGGATCAGCAGATAAGAAGAGCTGAACTTATATCCTTTTAGTTCAATTATCATCTCGATTAAGAGTGGAAAGGCCGCATCTCTGTACAAGATGCCAAGATGCATTTCTGACGGCTAGCTATTGATGTGAAGCACTTTGACGGATACTCAACCTGCTAGAATAACAAGACTGTGGCCTGCCTTCTAGCAGGTCGTGGGAGTGTGTGCATTTGGTGCCTGAGTGAAGATCTTGAGGTTCCCCGATGCGACGGAGCTAAAAGTTGTGTTCTTAGGGATCCTGGAAAATCCGCTTGAAGTTAGGCCAGTACTCGGTCAATATCCACTTCGCCAATGTTTCAACTACCCGGTGTAGGATGAAAGCTTGGAAGATACCTTTGGGGCCCCCGCTGTCATAAGGCCCAAGTATCGTCTATGAGCGACGTAATGTTAGTCCCCAATGCACAAATACAATAAGCAAGGTGTACTAACCACACCACCACCCTCCTCATTATATGCGAAGTGCAATTTCCAATCCGTCCCCACCGCTGCAAAACCAAACAGAAGAGTGTCTCCGGAATTACCAATCGATCCCGACTGAGACTGCAATTCCTCTAGTTTCTTCAGGCCAGCATAGCACCACACTCCAAGTTGAAGCGCGGCTTCGAGGTATGATTTTCCTGGCTCACCCACTTCCACACATCCGGGCAGCGTAAGACGAGAGACGCTGGTCTCGCTCATTTGACTCAACTGGATTGTGGGTTCTTTGGTGCGGATCTTGTGGTAGAGAGCCCGAACGTCCTGGTTAGTATTGGAAAGAGCGATGGCGAGATCTGCCTTTTTCGCGGGAATGGCGGTGTCGTTTACTTGAGGCAGTAATCTTTTGGAATTGATGTCGGAGTGTTGCCTAAGAGGGAGCATTTAGAGAATGGTCGTGGGTTGGATGCTATATGGAGAAAATACTCACACGTCTTTTACGCTTAGCATTCCTTTAAGCGCCGGCTGTGCGAAAACATGCTCAAGGACGTTGGTGTCAAGAGCAACCCAAGGAGCTTCAGGCTCATTCTCACGGAAGTGTTCCCGAGCCTTCTCTACTCGTGATATAATAAGATTAAATATTTCCTCGTCGGAGTCTGTAACGTCCGTTGCGGTTGCGTCAAAAGCGTGTTCCGGCACGTTCTCCAAAGGATATTTCGATTGGATGCGTTGCTATTAGAATTGCACAACAGTCAGTGATCGAGATGATAATTCAAAGCAGATATGGTATAGATACCTTAAGCCCAACAGGAATTACGCTGACGCCATTCAGTGGTAGGCTTTTGATCAAGTCCAGAACAAACTTTGGCGTGGTGTCATCGGGTGACGGACTGAACTTGAGCGGTGGAGTCGCGAACCTGTAGATTTCTCGAAGCTCACGGGAAGGACTGCCTGCACGCACTTTGGCCGGCAGATAGGGTGTTCAGACATCACTTAACTGCGAGGTTGAGCCGACATCGCTAAATGCTGACGTTTTCGAGGAGAATGCGACCCCGTGTGTTCAGCGCTGTCGAGAGAAGGGTTTAGAGCGGCTCGTTTATGCGTTTCAAATTGGGCTTTGCGCAAACTTGGTGGCTGCTGTTCACAGACTGATGGGGGAGAAAGCAGGTTCGGAGTGTCGGGGGTAAACGGTAACAAGCTTGAAATATTTTGCCCTGGGGAAACCTCAGAAGCTTGCCCATGGTTTGAAGAGGTCAACGACGAGGCAGGGAGACGTTGTAACCAAAGCTCTGTATAGAATGAATTCCCTGGCATAGAACGGACGTGTAGAATTTTATGGGGAAGATAGCCTCATGAAACCACGTTGTGTCTGGAAACAATCGAGATATACTATGTGAGGACTAGGACGTTGCTTGGTCAACTGATAACGCTAAATCAACACCAAACAACCCCACATTCGAATATCTAACCAGGCTCAGGCGCATCACGCGGAATGGGGGGACTCTACGCACGGAAACTAGACGCCCACATCCACGCGACGCGACGTGTCGCGAATATATTGATTAACGTTAGCTTGCGCCCGGGGCGAACAAAAATTTATCTCTAAATTAGACCCTTCACGGGCACGGACAAACTGCTCCTTATTAACCAACGAATTTTCCACGAAGGGTCAAGGAGCTTATGGTGGCGATTTTGGGGTAATTAACCACTAGATTCTTACCACCTTCTTCTCGTCTGATTACTTTAAAAACAATATAAGGTAAAGCTCTCTATTTTCTCTTTCTACTCTATTATAGCTAAATTATATAAAAAGTTAGATATAGGCAATTTATTATAAAATTATAAAGATATATATATATATATAATTGTAAGGTGCAAGCTCTACGTCATTTGGCTTGACTTTTAATCCTACGGTTATCGATAAGAGCCAGCCAATAGAATCAATGTATTCCGGTGTTCGCGCACGGTCCAACTCTCGTAGGACCGAAGGGATATTAAAAAGGTAAGCGAGTATCTAGCATACTTGCTAGATACGCTGCGTAGAACAATACATAAGGCTAATACAGGTCACCAGCAGGTTATAGACCCTGGTTATAGACCTGTTATATACTATAACCTATCTCTTAATAATACTTTTATATGTAAAGAGGCCAGTAAGGCTTCCGACTGGAACGTATGGATATCTGATCGGCAGCACCGAATGAGTCATAGGTGGTTCGAATGCAGGGCGCACGTTGCGTGTTCAAAGGACAATTGCTTTCGAACCTCTTCTATTCAGAGACTAATCGGTGGTTCTTCTCTAGAGGAGAACCAGCTTCTTTTATGATCCTTCCGAGACACTAATAAAACCCCTCGCCCCTTATCCGCCTGACCATGTCCCCTCTAGGATATCCATCTGCCTAACCGTGCCTCAGCTGATGTACCTTTTAGGGAGAGCCCGTTACATTATAGAGCTATAATATATATATAGAGGATAATAATCACTTAAAGAACCTAATATATTTATTATGGTTAGGCAGTAATTTATAAAAAGGATTATTTTTTAAAAAAAACTTTTAGTTACTACCATAAGCTCTTAGACGCTCCGTTATAAAGTTTAAGGTGTAGGGGGCAGGCATGAGCGTATCCTGCCCCGTAACCGGGCGCGTGCTGGTCTAACTGGGTTCGGCTATGAGGTAAACTGCTTCCGCGACGAATATTTTCGTGCCGACGACGCCATCTACAATCTTATTAACCTATCTGAGTATCACAGCATTGCGTTTTCTCTATCTACATTCTTCATTACAATTGCTGAGTCTACTGCAGCTGATTATTGATGTATGACAGCCTTGGAAATTGAAAGACTATTCACCTAATTGCGAGCTTGATACGTCGGTTAGCTCTTGCTCCTAGGCAACTTTGCTATGATCCTGACGTGGATACCCTCCGATGCTTTCGCTTACAAGTCACCTTAGTTGCTAATAAAAATATTTGCGCAAACGGGGTTGTGCTCTATCATGAGATCCACAGCTCCATCGTCGCGTCGAAAGCGCCAAACACGACTAAATTTCACTCCCCTCCCATCGTCATCTCCCGCTGTAACGCACCATTCCCCACAATATCGAGATCACGCTGCTGCAAATACATATGACGGACATCCTAGCCCTTTGAAAAGACAGAGATTAAGAGAAACGAACACCCAGGACCCTATACCTGATATTGATAATGACACGGCGCTGGGGAAAGGTAGTTCACTAACAGACTTGGCGGATATATTCAGTGACAGGAGCAATAAAGTTGACGGCGCATTAGGCGATCTTCAAGCGCTGCCAACACCAGAACCCTCCTCCCAACTCAATACAACCGAGCTCGCTCGTAGCTTTGGATCAGGACGTACAGCACAGAGAGCCTTAGATTTTGTTGACAATGACGAGGACAAATTTGCCCAAGGAAAGACTGGATTGAACGATGCTCCTCCTATCCGGCCAAAGACTCGCCAGAGGTCCCCTATGTTTGGGAGCTCTGATCCTGAAATGGTTGAGTTTTCTAGTAGTTCCAGTAGTTCAGAGGATCTCCCTTCCCGCGCGCCAGTTCGCCGATCATCGAGGATGATACGAAATTCTATGGTTAAGGCTGGTGTGATTGACCAGACACTAGGAGACATCTCAGAGGCAGAAACTCAAACACGAATCAGCTCACGTCTACGATCTGCCCGAACGGTCACAGATATTGAACTAACGGCCGGAAATAACCAGAACTTTGCTGAGTCTTCTATTGCAGCAAGCTCAAAGAGAAAGGTTACACGTAGGCATCCTATCGCAATATCAAGCGACGAAACCCCTATTTCCGAGGACAGCGACGTGCAGGCAGAAGAGGAATATTCCCGGTTAACAAATAGCTTCCCCAACTCCAAGAAAAGCGAATCTGAAACGAGCAGTGACGAAATGCCAACTTCATCCCCAACGAAAAGGCGGCGTCGATATCCGACCAAGATCATTCGCAAGCATTCAAATTCTTTTGAAGGAGGTGATGATGAGGTCGAAGACACGGAAGAAGACGACTTCGTAAGCCCTCGCAAAATGATTAAACGCCCACTGAGGGAAAAGCCTCCAAATTTTGAGGATGAGGATGAGGATGAGATTGTGACTACGCAACGAAGACGAAGGCCCCAAGTACCAGATCGGCGTCTTAGCTGTCAGGAGAAGGAAGATCTGGATAAAGACCTCCAGTTCTTAGGGTCACCCGAACGCTTACCAACGAAAACACGTGGCAAGTCGGGGACACCAAAACAGAACGCCAGACAAAAGGCGCTCGAAGTTCTTAAGCGGCGTCGTGCCGGAGAGAAGGCAGAGCTTCCTGTTCCTGATGATCAAAGTAGAAAAGCACCTACGCGTGGCCTTTATGATACCGAGTCTAATACTGACGAAGACGACGAAACGGAAGTTGAAGAAGATAATGGCGATGATTACGATCGACCTCGTGTGTCAATTCGTAGTGCTGATGCGCTGGATATGTTCCAAGAAGATGATGAGGACGAAGGTTTTGTCGTTGAAGAGGGAGAGGAGGAAGAGGATACTTTAGGCGCGCCAGTCCAACTTCCTCTTCAGTTCAGCAATGTCAGTCGAATGAAAGGCCAAGATCTATTCAAATACGCTATTGAGTGGATGGTCCAGAAGAAAATTAATCCCGCTTTCGCCATTAACGATGAAATATATGACCTTGCGTTCCGCAAGCTAGATGACGAAGTGAAAGGTTTGGCTGGCTCTAAATTTACGTCCTCCATTTGGACTTCTAGCTTCACAAAAGCCTTGAAAGCTAGACCGAATATTGTTCTTCTGGAACTCTCAAAGGAATTTAGGGCTGTCGTGAGTCCACACTGCGAAGCCTGTAACCGTCGCACGCATCCTGCTACTTGGAGCATTCAATTCACAGGGAAACCATATCACCATTCAAATTTGGAAGAACTCTCTGATGATGAAGATGACGAGGAAGGTAATGAAGTGGCATACGATAGCGATGGGCGCTCGCTACCCGACGAAGATGTTACGTATGCCGTTGGACAGTAAGTATTCCCCTAGTTTTAGTCTTCGAAATGTTGGCCTGCGAAAATTCCTAGTCTATTGATAAGCAATTGTAGAGTAAACTCGATGCCGAAACCGTTTGATCTACTTGAGCGCAATAGAATTCACAACCAGATTGTCGTTGGAACAACCTCGCTAATTGTTAACAGGTTCTGTATGCGTAATGCACAAATGGCACACACCCTCAATCATTGGCGCTATCACCTTAACGAGCGTGTGGTGGACCACCTTGCCTTAGAAGGTTACTGTGCTCCCCACAAAATTGTCGAGAGGGATAATTGGAGTATTAGGAAGAGAAGAGATTATGCAAACAAGGTGGTTGATGAGATGGAGGAGAGGGGCGAGATCCGAAGATTGCACCGTGACTACCGTACTCAAATTGACTACGCTTTAGAGGCTAAGGTAGAGCTTGCCTTTGATTGATGTGCTCAATTTGCTGACATTGAGCCACAGGGACAGAAATTTAGGGGTCGTCGATAGGTTGATTGGGTACAATTTTTTGATGCGGTCAAAAGTTCTCCTAAGTAACGGAATCTGCCGCCTACTTTATCATGACTTACAGGAATAAATATGCTTTCTTGGCAGGCTCATTTTCTTAACTCCTCGGAACCTAGAAGAGGTATCGTGGTTCAGAGGTTTTAGGACTCGGCTGTATCAGTACTGGTCGCCTAATGGGTTGGGCCGGTATTTCTACAGTTGGGTATTTTGGCAACTTTTCATTAGGGATGGGCATTCTTGCACTTAGCTTTCTAAACGAAAGTGACTAATTGGGTGAATGGATAACGAAACTCCAAGTCTGGATGAGTGAATCAATGAATTCTCAGCGTTTTCAGATCTCTACAGTTTTAATAGAGGATGTTTGATCGTCAACCCAATATTCTTACGTTATGCGTTTGTGGCTAAAGCTGATCTATGGTCTAACCAAAAGCTGAGTGTGAACTCTATTCACCTTCTTTCCATGGCGAATCTAAGCTCAAATAACACCAATTATATTCGATCAAAAGATCTACTCAGAGTTGATCAATAGTAGCAACAGTTCTGCCTTGCCTCAACTCGATTCGTCTAATGCTGCATAATGCGTACATACTATTCCTACAGAACGGATTATCTGGTCCTGTGTGCTCGAAAGCTGATGCTTTACAACTTCAGTTGTAGGGGTTGCGATTCCCCTGTTGTGTTTTGCAAAAGTCAGCGCAAAAATAGATCCGATGGGTAAGAGCAGTCCTTTCAGACATGGAATTTGATGTGCAGGTGAGGACGCTTCCTGATGACGTTATTATCGAAAGCTCCAGGCTGGCCTCCAGACTTGGCTATTTAGCCCTTTCCTGAGCACTGGCAATATGAACCGCCCCATGGTTACCGCCGTGATGTTTCCCACGGTTGTCATAATTTCCACGATTGCTCTCCTGTTAATTTGAAAACCTGGTTCTCCCAAATCATCTGGGCAACCGGCCAACTCCACTCACTCCAACACCCCCTTTCAGCCTCAGCGCTATCTTCACTGGCTCTGTCGGCCCCTTTCGCATCAGCTCGTCGAGGCCCAAGTCTCGCCAGGCCGGCTCGCGCTGCTTCTGAGTGGCACGTTGGATGCCAAATGCCGCATGCTGGTCCGGTACGACATCATCTTCATCTTCGGGATTTAAAGGCTGGTGGTGCAGTGGCACGTAGATTTCTTCTGGGGAAAGGTGGGATCGGTTGAATTCTTCGAAAAGGTCGGCAATACGTGGGGAAGGAAGATGGAGGTAAGTGCGAGAGGAGTCGCGGGACTGGGAGAGCAGTAAGCTTAGGTTTTCTGGGGAAGAATAGAAGCCTCATTAGTAGATTTACCATTCTGGTCACCGTGCTTTAGAATTTTTTATTGCTCTTTGACGTTAACTAGGCTAATGTTGTTTACTTTACAACTACCTCGCGTGTCTTGTTCACCGTCGCGCCAAGAAATACCCTCGCTAAGCTCTGTTCCGACGATCTTCCGAGCCACACCGAAATTTGTCACCTCCACGATTTTCCTGGCGACGACGTTCAATAATCGCGCCAGCCTTCGCCTCAAGATATCGTCCGCCTGAAACGAGCACACTCTCCAAAGTCAGTGGCTTCCTTGGGTTCTAAAATTTTGCGTATCAAAGAACTGACAATAGGCATGAAGCAGCTCTATCTTCAAGCTTAACAACTCGCAACCATGTCTCACGAATCCGTGTGGTACTCGCGTCCCAGAACCTACGGAAAGGGCTCTAGGCAATGGTGCGTTCTAGACATCAATTAAGTCAAAGCCTACAAGTTCGAAAGATTTGGGAGAGACATGAGATTGAGACTTTGTTGACGAGGAATGGAAAGGAGGACAATGGACGGTTACTGACATTTTGGCTACAGTCGAGTCTGCACCCACAAAGCCGGTCTCATCCGGAAGTATGGTTTGAACATCTGCCGTCAGTGCTTCAGGGAGAAGAGTGCGGATATTGGTTTCGTTAAGGTGAGACTGGCTCATACCTACAGATCCTTCGTCTATCTACTAGGGGCACTGCTTGTATAAGGAGGAGCATCATGGAATTGAATTCTTCTAGTGGCGAAATTTACTGACACGTATGATATAGCACCGATAAATGGCATCTGTTCCGGGGATGTATGATTTGCGGTTGAAACTAAGGGTTACTCTTTGCATGCATAGGAAAGGTTCTCAAGACCGATTGAACAATAAAGAGTGGCCATTTGCGAGGCGGTGCTAGGTTCATTTCTTACTCGGGACTCTACTGGCGATGGAACAATTCAGGGCATGCTAGGTTAACGAATTTATCCTGAATGCTCAGATCTACACAACCACTCCCTAAAGCCTTGGGAATAACATTGAAATGCTGACCTTAGCCTACGGTCGCTCACCTTCGACCAACTTTATCATTCGTTAAGTTTCTATCCTGTAATATTATACACATGTTAAATCTTCAACCGCGCAGCCCCTATCGAATGCTGCGATTTAAGGCTATAACGCGCTGTCCACGTAGGCTAACCTCTAAATATGACATTTCGATCGCCGCTTAAATTCAATTTCATTCAAAACGCATGCCATTTATTCAAGGCTTATATAAAGTACAATGCCAGGCTCATCGCGAAAGAGCAATATTGAATCCCATGAATTCCACCCTCATGGTCACATCGTTATTCATATCTTTACAATATCTACCCTGGTCCTCTCAAATATCTTGTGTGTAATCAGATCCTTGTTCTTCTTAAAGGCTTCTCTACCTTCATCTGTAACGCTTGCTGGTAATATTGTCATGCGTGCAAACGTACCTGCCGCTTTGCGTTTCGACAATGTGCCTGGATTAATGACAAGGACGGACTCCACCACCTGTGTAGCAACTTATTAGCAAACCCATAATATAAACTGGCTTCAGAAGACTGACTTTAGCAAACGGATTCAAAATGGACGGCGAGATTAATACATCAGGCCGCACATTCAACCACTCTCCCAGTTTTAAGTAACTCGTATCAACCATTGTTCCGAGCGGCAAAAAGGAGCTCGGCGCCACGTTTTCTCCCCCATCACTTCCGTTTATATAATTCCCACCATCATTGGCCGCGCCAACGGCCGGTAAGCTTTCTCGGGCTGTTGGCGGAAATAGAGGTAAGAAACTTCTTTGCTCAATCACTGCCCTAGCACCTCGCTCGAGAAGGTTCTGCGTTTTTGCTTTGCCGCCGACACACTCTTCACGGCGCAGCATGTCCAAAATGTCGAGACTGCTCATACCTATTACGAACTCGTTCATCGTGAGCGTCATCGGGTTTGTCACAACAGAGACTTGACGGAGTCCGAGCTCTTTCTTCGGCAGCTTATCTTGGGGGAAGGCAGCGTGCCGTGATATAGCATCACGAAGCGAGGGGACAAGTATGATGGAGCAGGTGGGTAGGTGTGCAGTGAGGCTCTGGAGAGAGTTACTGATATAGTGCCGGAATACATCTGTGAGTGTGGCTTGGTCGGGTTTTGTGGCGCTCGGCGGCAGGTCGAAGTCGCCGGTGCGAATAAGGGGATGTTCGGCATCTAGGAAAGGACCAATGAGTATGAGGGCATCAGCAACACTAGAGACGGCAGTGTCAAGGAGGGCGTGTAATGGGGAGAAGTCGAGGCTGTTATCGGTTGTATACGGGCCGGAGGCGATAAGTATCGTGAGTGGACGGGGAGAGGATGGGTCAGAAGACGGCGTGTCGAGCAGACGGGCGTTGCACGCATCAAGTTCTGAGGGCTGAGATGCAGGTTGCGAAAGTAGAGGAATTGGCAGGACTTCCTTAACAGTAAAAAAGTCCCCGGAAGCATTAGTACCGCGTACAGCAACCATTTGGCCCGGGAAGAAAGAATAGGATTGTAAAGAGTCGATGCCGAGGGGAACGCGGAGCCCAGCGCCTGTGCGTCTTGATGTCTCAAGGACAAGGGAGGCAGTATTGAGACGACCTTCGTTAGAGTCCAAGGCGATACGGCCTACGACCATGATCTCACTTGTGCTTTGGCTCGCTGGGTTGCCAAACGCACCGTTTTCGATATTATAGTAGGCCTGTACTAGCTCTAGGAATTCATCTATGCGATCGTCGAGGACTTCTGAGGCCTCTGATAGTTTCATAGCCATTGTCTTATAAGAGAACTTGGCCATATCTGTGTTTGCTTTTAATTTGATCCTAGGCTCCGCCGGAGGTTCGTCGGGTGCTTCAGAGAGCTCAATGTGCCCATTTAATTGCTCGGCAATATCTCCTGCGTTTTCGCGGTTCGCGAAGACGAATGCCCTGAAGAAAGAAATGATCAGAATGTGTGCGTGAAAGCTGGTTTGACATACGTACTTTGTACTAGCCGCCTCCTCGTTTGAAAATGGTGTTTGAGAGCCGCTTGGAGAGCTCATTGCATGATTCTTGCTTGCTTTCGCAGCTGGAGTCTCAAAGTCCGATCTCCTCTTCGTGCTACTGCCATTTACCCCGTTCAGGATACTCGTTCTAGGAGTGCTCGGAACCATGCCATCAAGCCTTCAATAAATTCAGCATTCAATAGTAGAATTCGCATAAATAACATGATCTTACATGCCAAAGACATCAGCATTCTTCACTCCAGCACGGGGTGTTGGAGCAACAGGTCTCTTTTCGTTGCGGGCATAGGCCTTGCCTCTACTCTCTCGTTTCAATACATCTTGTATATCTTTCCTAAAGTCTCTTGTAGTCTTAAGATCGAGCTTCACTTCATCCCCACCTATCTTCATGCTGTAAGCCTCCCATTTAAAAAAAAGCTCTTCTGGAGACACAGAGCAAATGCGGAGGATCGATTGAAGCTCTCCAAGAATCTCAGGTCGCAATCCTGAGGATGAAGCAGCGTAGCGTTCGAAGCGCTTGTTGAGCTCAATCTCGATATCGTCCATTGTCGTGGGTGTTGTAGGTGATATAGAAGCTGTTCGCCTGATAGTTGCAGATGAAAGATTTACGCGACTGCCAGGAAACGCGACGCGCTTCTAGTGTAAAGCGGCCGGCAGATACTCGGGTAAACCTTGACAAGGACCAGGAACACGGAAACTGACATCTTAGCTAAGCTCGGAGTCCGATTGTAAATGTTTATAAGTACCAGATCAAGCGATTGAGAAGAGTTTTGCTAGTTTCTAGATTTTTGAAATACAATTCTATCTATTTCATATATTTCGAATCATGTCTACGGAAGTTGCAGAACCTGCTCCAGCACCGGTCGACAACCGGGAGCAAATCCTCAACGAAAAATCTTCCGTGGCAGAGACTACAGCTCCAGAAAATACAATCGATTCAAAGACAGCAGGAGGAGAAGACGGTATTCCCGCGCTAGACGAATCTACTGGACCTGTTAAGAAACCTCTTGCCCGGTCCGCGCCGAACTGCAAGCCGGCTCCTCGAGCAGAGCTCACGGCAGAGCAGCAAACCAAATACAACGAACTCCTTTCCGCTGTTAGCTCCTGGACGGATATTCCAGACACATCCGCACGCAATGCCCCGACCTCTCCCATCATAGACCGGGAACGCCTCTGGCTCACCCGTGAATGCCTCCTCCGCTACCTTCGTGCCACTAAATGGAATACGCCTGCAGCTGTCAAACGTCTCCTTGAAACTGCGGTCTGGCGGCGGGAGTATGGCGTTTACGGCTTGACAGCCGACTACATAGCACCAGAAAACGGAACGGGCAAACAGGTAATCTTTGGTTTCGATAACGAAGGACGTCCCTGTCTATATCTCAATCCAAACAAGCAAAACACGAAGCAAAGCGAGCGCCAAGTCCAGCATTTAGTGTTCATGCTAGAGCGGGTGATTGACCTCATGGCACCAGGTCAGGAGACCTTGGCGTTGTTAATCAACTTCAAAGATAGCAGCGCTTCAAGTAATCCAAGTGTGGGAACTGGGAAGCAAGTCTTGAATATTTTGCAGAATCATTATCCAGAAAGGCTAGGGAGGGCGCTCATATCGCACCGTAAGTTTACAAGTCTTTGTCCGCCCCTGTCGTGGTCTCTTTGAATTTCGTCGATTCTCAGCTGCAGCCGGACTCTTGGATCAATTTGTTTTCAACCCTTTGCTAACTCTGACCGCAGTCCCTTGGTATGTAACTACATTCTTCAAACTCATTTCGCCTTTTATCGACCCTATTACAAAGTCTAAAATGAAATTCAACGAACCCCTTACCGACCACGTTCCCGCGTCCCAACTCCTCAAGACCTCTGGTGGCGATATCGACTTTATTTACGATCACGATGTCTACTGGCCAGCTCTTAACGCCCTCTGCGAACAAAAGCAGAAAGAGTATCGCGAGCGATGGGAGAGAGCGGGCAAGAAAATCGGAGAGAGCGAAATCTACTTAAAAGGAGGTGATGAGGGCAGTGTTGAGACTGGTGGGAATGATGGGGATGCAGCAGTTCAGAAGTAGATGAGGAGAGGAGAAGGGAAGGTTTTCCGACATTTGGCTGAGGAGCATCGGCGTTGAGATTATGTTCAAAGAGTCTGTCTTAGAGCACAACGTTAAATCCATAGCATCATTGTAATACCAAACGCTTCAACGCTAACAGCGTCATATCCAATTGGGATATTTTATTTAGAAAATAATCCATTGAATCTAACGCTCAATCCGAAGCTCCTAAACCTCTCTTGCAAAAACCAAGGGATGAATATGCTCATGTGTATATGGGTACTAAATATCTCGTATTTACATTTCAGCTTACTTATACTAAACACTCTCCCCACCTTGAAATGAATCCACGAGCTAGGTGCATGTTTATCAACAACCCAAGTAACCTCATGCAGTTGACACAGATCGAGTTTGTGTTTTGCCATTCAGTCATTTTCAGGACTGCAACACATCTGCACAGGACTGTGGCTAGCGGACTCACACAATTACATTAGGTTTCTTTGCCTTTGAGCTTGAGAGGAATACGATACACGGTATTTGCACGAGCGCGATATCGGAGTTCCTCTCAATAATTAAATGGCATCCCGTATTTCCCATGGGAGAGCTAACAAGGGATGCAGACACGCAGAGTGCACACAATCGAATGCTCAAAGTAATACCTCAATTTAGATAGTTTAGGAGTTTAGTGATTAAAGGAAGAGTACAGTGTGAAAACCTGCCTTAAGGATTTCTAGTTCAGATCTCGATCTTGGCGTCGCTAAAGCTTAAGCTCTCTATCAAGACCTCATCATACTGCATTTCAACCTTCATAAACCGTGCCGTCGATACTACCACGCTGTACCCTTTCTCCCGACATACCACCTATAACCCTACCGCTTGAGTAGGTCGTGTCATATTGTCTTCCTACAGACACTATTTTTCACTCGTTGCCTATCATCGCGGTTGGAGCCTTCTTAGCATAGCTCACGAGGACAAACAGCTTAGGTATAATCAACCGTGCCGACCCTCACCCTTGTTTAGAACAATAAACGTTGGAGTCATGTCTTCTAGGAAGAAAGTTCTTCTAAAGGTACGCTACCCGATCTCTAAGACGAATGCTTTGCTCTGGTCTAACAACCTGCTCAAGGTTATCATATTGGGTGACAGCGGAGTAGGGAAAACGAGCTTAATGAATCAATATGTACGCAATCGCCATTCTTCGCAACTTCCTACGGGATCCGAAATCGTCTAGACTCCAACTAGATTATAAAAGCTTATCCAGCCATACACAGGTCAACAAGAAATTTAGCGCAAGCTACAAGGCAACTATAGGCGCGGACTTTTTGACAAAAGAAGTCTTGGTAGATGACAGGCTGGTGACAATGCAGGTGGGTATAGATATGTTACAAGTGGGATAAATTGCTAAGATTTGCCAGCTTTGGGATACCGCAGGACAAGAGCGCTTCCAGTCATTAGGCGTCGCATTCTATCGAGGTGCTGATTGCTGCGTGTTGGTCTACGATGTGAATAATTCTAAGAGTTTCGACACTCTCGATAGCTGGCGGGATGAATTCTTAGTCCAAGCTAGCCCAATGGATCCGGAGAGCTTTCCATTCGTACGTAGGATTTATTTGGGTGTACCTGAGTGCCTAGTTTACTCATGAATTTTAGGTCGTCATCGGAAATAAGATTGACGTGGAGGAGAGTAAGCGCATGGTATGAAATATCCTACCAACGTATGGATGTTCCTCACTCATCAGTGTAACAGATATCTTCGAAGCGGGCTATGACATTCTGCCAGTCGAAAGGCGGGATCCCGTATTTTGAGACCAGTGCAAAAGAAGCGATAAACGTCGAAGGAGCATTTGAGGGTAAGAGCAGGAATCGTCGAATATATCATTAACATCTAATCAATTTTAGTAATTGCACGGCAAGCGTTAGCCCAAGAAGAAGCGGGTGATTTCAATTCGGACTTCCCAGAAACCATCCCCATCGATTTGAAGAGTGATCAAGAAGGCTGCGCTTGTTAATTCGGCTAGGATACCCGCAATTTTTTGCTCTAGCATTGCAGTTCCTTTCATGAAGATGGATGGTACATATCAGTGCCTGCTAACATGGATCTGGAGTTTGGAGGTTTAAGGTTTCCGATTGCTGTTTTGCTCTCATTGTCTTTCCCCAGCGCCTAAATCATTTACTTTTCATGCTTCTCTTATGTTGGAGACTTTGATGGCAATGTAGATAAGGCCTACAATTTAAGCACACGAGATATCAAGAATCTTCTGAGAATGCGCGCTATAAAGGATATTCCGAGAGGGTGTTCTCTGCCCCGGCGGTGCTTCGAGCCCAACCCACCTGAGACCCCCGGTGGACCGTTGGTACGTGCGGGAATACTGCTCCTTATCACCAACGAAATCTCCCCGAGGGTCTGAGAGCTTATGGACGCAGCTTTGGTGGCAATGGAGCATCAAAATATACCAAGAATCCCCTTTTTCACTGCCGTATCTCGACACTTTTATAACGTTTAGTTATTATAAAAATACTACAAGATGGGGGCTCTTTAGCTTCTCTATCTATGGCATTAAATATCGAAGTCGTGGCTATATTATATAAAATATTAGATATAGGCAGTCGGTCGCATTTTGTCCAAAACTCGTCGATTAGTTTTAGTCTAGTTTATCACAAATTTTTGTCGCAATCTTGCCTCACTACTATACCTCATATACTTCTCTACGTCTAATTATCTCTAAAATACTATAAGCTAAAAGCCCTTTATCTTCTCTATCGCTGTAAGGGGTATTTTACCCCTTAGTCGGGTGCATCGCCCGAGGGCTGCTTAGGGGTAGCCAGGGCCTAGCCGAAGGCTAGGCTTGGCACCTCCTTATCCTTAACACGATGATTCGGGTCCTCAGGTTATTCGATAAGAACCAACCAATTAAATTAGCTAAATTCGATGTCCGTACTCAGGAATCTGGGCAACGGCCAGGGCTTAAGGCGGGGTTTTTTTGCACTTTAATTCGGCCTAACGTTATACTAAGTAGGCTGAACAAGGTCTATATCGATTCTGGTACGACTGGAAGGCATAGTAGTGGTGTAATCGCGTTATTGTGATTCTGGTGTTCGCACACGGACCACCTACTCCGAGGACCCAATCGTGTCAAGGGATAAGCAGCCCTCCTGCTCTCCCTATCGGTTTATCTCTCTCTCTCTGTACGAGGCTATTGCCATACTCTTTACCATATCGTCCTCTCTTCCATCGACTCTCCTGTGACTCATGCTCGGCTTGCCTGCTCTCTACCGTACACCTGGGCAATATGCCTTACAATCGCTTCTACGTTATCCCCGTCAAATTTTGTACTACGTTATCGATAAGAATCTGGCCAATCACGTAGCTTAGATATTTGGTCGTGCTGAGATATTTAAAGCCATTGATATTTGATCCTCTTTTAGCAGAAGCTCTATATAGGTCTAATCCTTGGTATTAAGTTAATTAAGATGAGGCTGCTAGCACATCATCTTTGCGCAGAACGGAATCCTGTAAATGTTGCAACCGTAAAGAGCCTTTGCCGCCCTCGCCCTGAGCACGATGCTTTGTTGTTCTATGCACGGATCATATTCTTATCGATAACGTAGGACGCTGACGGGTTAAGGGATAGCGATATCGTAGCTCTATTCTATAAGAAGTTAGATATAGGTAGTCGGTCGGTTTTAGTTCAAAATCTACAAAGATGCGTTTTAAAATCTAACTTACATTCTATAATAATATATCTCGCCCCTTAGTATTCTAGATATAGGGCTATCCCTTAACCCACTGACGTCCCATGGAGTAAGTGGTCCGTGCAGAACGCCCGAATCCAAACAATGCGTACGGTTGATTACGTTGATCTAATTGGCTAATTCTTATCGATAACGAATTGACGTATTTCAGCGGGTTAAGGGATAATATATATTTATAAAGATACAATTACCTAAAGAATTTAATACATTAATAAAATATATAATAATTCTCGTGGTCAGGACGTCGCTCGTAGAAATATACAAAATTCGATTTTTAAAACATTCAGTTTGTACCCATAGCTCTCAGACTCTCTGGGGAGAATTCGTTGGTTAATAAGGAGCAGTATGCCCGCCCGTAGTGCACGTACCAACGGTCCCAGGGGGTGATTTATCAGATAACCTGAGACAGCCGTCTGACAAACAGAGAATAATAATAGACACCAAATCACAATTCCATAACACTCACAACAATCACCAGAACCGCCACTTCCGCCGCCATGCTCGCGAGAGCATCTTTGCTCTTTATTCGCTCTCTAATGCCCTAAGTCCTTTCCCCGTGTGACAACCGGTATCAACTCTTTCAGTCACGGAAGGATCTTCAAACCGCCTGAACACCTCTCCTATACTACACCGCGAGAATAGCATCGAGGCTATGTCTTCAAGAGATCCGGGCTCGCCGGTAATGTCCCCAGCAAGTATAGTGAGCCTTTGGTCAGAGGGCAAGAAATCGCAACATAGCAAGTGGAGGCATACTCTGGGAATTATTCTCTTACTAGCGACAGTAGTGCTATGGACAGCGTCAAATTTCCTTTCAAGCGTGAGTCGCCTGAATACTCTCTTCATGGCTGCACCGAGGTTCTAGATAGACCGTAAAAGTGCTGGAGAGACTATCACCGAAGTGAATTGTGCCGCAAATATCCTAACAGCGTTCTAGACTATTTTCGCAGACAACGAATACTCCAAACCGTACTTCGTCACTTATATAGACACTTCTTTCTTTATGATACCACTTGTTCCCATGCTTTTGAAGCATCTATACGACGATCGGTCGAAGTTAAACAATCTACGAGGCCTTTTACAGAGAATGGTGGGGAAATACAAACTACTTCGTGATCAGGAGGAGGAAGAGGATGATGATCTGCCAGAGCCGGATAATACTAGTCAACATTCCTCACGGAGCAGATCCCCCGCTGCGCAGATGCTATTGGAAGATAATATGGGCAGTTCTCAGCGGCTAAGTGTCAGCGCGAGTAGGGGTCACGACGGATTAACCCTGGTAGAGACGGCAAGGCTAAGCTTCGAGTTTTGCATATTATGGGTGAGTTCTCCTAATTGTAAATTATATGTCTTACTAACAAAAAACCCAGTTTCTGGTGCGCTGGAGCAGTCCTATCTTTTGATCAGTCTCCTAAAGTAGAATACAGGCCAATTACTTTGCTGTCGCATGCCTTGAATATACCACAGTAGCTAGTTCAACAATCCTAGCGTCAACAAGTAGTAAGCAGCTCGAAAGGCCCCTGGTGTTCATGATCTGACGCAAACAAGGCATTTGGACTCTTCTCAGTGGTTCAGTAATCGGTGTAGAACGCTTTACGCTTAGAAAGCTCTTCGGTGTTCTTGCCTCTCTTGCTGGGGTTGTCTTGATTTCTACCGTTGACATATCTGGCGAGAATGACGAGAACCGCGGATCATTTCCTCACAAGACTCCACGAGAGCTTGCCACGGGCGACTCGATGGCTTTTTTGAGTGCAATCTTGTACGGATTTTACGCCGTGTTAATGAAGAAAAGAATAGGAGACGAAAGCAAGGTTAGCATGCCTTTGTTCTTCGGACTGGTAGGTTTGTTCAATGTGATTTTGTTGTGGCCGGGACTTGTTATTCTACATCTCACGGGCGTGGAAACATTTCAACTCCCACCAACAAAGCGGATTCTTACTATTGTTTTAGTAAGTCTAATCTCATACCTCCAATAATATCTGATGTGGTATTTAGAGCTTTCGTTCACGAATCCGAAGCTTGGCCGTAAATGAAGGGGGAGCTAACCAAACTTTCACCCGGTCCCCGACAAACTAACCGCGAACAGGTCAACGCCGCATTCTCTCTAATTTCAGACTTCTGCTGGGCCTATGCCATGCTTCTCACCTCCCCTCTCATTGTTACTGTGGGACTCAGCTTGACAATCCCACTCTCCCTTATCGGCCAGATGATCATCGATGCCCAGTACTCTAGCGCTGTGTACTGGGTCGGTGCGGTTATCATGTTTGTCTCCTTTATCTTCGTTAATCATGAAGAGAGCAAAGACGAGGATAGCCTAGTGCTAGCAAGTTTATGATAGCATTAGATAAGGATCCTAGAATTTCTAGTATTTCGGCAAGCTTTACGTTTTAAATCAATGTGTCAATAAGATGTAAGCTACTATGATCAGTACGCTTTTGACGCGAATTCTTGATGGTGGATTGATTGAGCGTTTGTAGGGCGTTCTGGAGTATAGTGGGGACAATATTTTGAGGGAGTCTTTAATTATGTCCAACTATCAGCTAGATCAAGGAAGGACTTTGAGGTTTAGTTAACTTCAGTTTTCCATTTTGGAATATAGTGTGCCGCGAGGGTAGCTTGGGCAAGATCTGTCCAAACTTAATGGTGCGGATAGTGTCCGAAGCAATTGATTTCCTGAGCAAAACTCTTTCTAAATTTCCGCTGCCTTATCCCCTTTTCGGTCATGTTTCCTCTCACAATGCTCATTATCCCTTCTTCGATTCTTATTCCAGTTCTTGACACGCGCTTGACCACGGCCCTCCAGCTCTAGTTCTTCATCTTCAGCCGAGGCATTTTCAGCTTCCCATCCCTCACTTGTCATAAAATCTTCTAGCGCACCCTTGACTTTCGGCCCCCAGACATTCTCACCTTTCTCTAAGTCCTCGTACTCAAGCACATTTCTTCCTAGCTCGTAGTCTCCTTGACGGTATCGTATTAGGGAACTCATTAGTCCAAGAGAGTCGACTGCAAGGCCGAGGTCATGGCACAGACTCCGGACATAGAAACCGGATGTTACGGTCATGCGGAGACAGGCTGCAGGCGGCTTGGCTTGGCTTTGAAGAAGGTGTGAGTCTGAGGATGCCGGGACGTTTCCTTTTATTGGGAGAGACTTTTCTGCTTGGGTAGTCCGTGGGTTTATTGGATCTTCCTGTAGGGCATTCGACTTTATCAAAGCTTCTTCAAGGGGTAATGCACCAGACATGACCGGCTCCGGTTCCATCTTCGGCCTTTTTAACTCAGAAGCCGTTTCAGAAACACACTCATCCATACCCTCTCTCCTCCTTTTTACCCCCTTTCCCCCCTTGGTGTTTCCATCCTTCACATCCCGTATGCCAACATCATTTTCTTCTCCTACTTCTTCCACACATCCCACTTCCTCTTTAGGCCACTGGAAGCCATGGCAACCGCCCTCCATCCAGTCCACCATTTCCAATTCCTTAACCTCAACCTCCCTCGCCTTGATTTCTGGCATCTTCACACCCGCTCTAGCTAACTCATACGACCTCTTACCACCAACCCTCAGCGCGCTAAAAACCGGGGGTTTCTGCATGATCTTGCCCCTAAATTTTTCCAATGCTTCCTCAACCTTTCCCCGCGTGATATGCGCATACTCGGCTCGTGAAACTACTTTGCCTACAGCATCGCAAGTGTCTGTGGCAGCGCCAAAGAGCACGACACATTCATATGTTTTCGTGCACTCAAGGAAGCGCTTCAGGCATTTTGTACCGCGGCCGACACCCACAATAAGCACACCGGTAGCTAGAGGGTCAAGTGTACCTCCATGTCCCAATTTCACTTGCAGTTGGTTGATCTTGTGACGCGAGGCACTGGCACCTTTGAGGCGCGCACGCTCGGAACGTAACCATGGGGAGAATATTACAGAAGGATTGAAGTGGGTTTGCAGGTTACGGAGGACATCGGCGGAGGTTAGGGTGGGAGGCTTATGAATTGCTATAGTATGTCAGTGGACATCAAAAAGCGCCGTTAGGAAATAAAGAATACCGAAGATGCCCTCAACAATCTTTTGTGGTTCTTTCCTTGTCATCATGATGTACGAACCACGGTTAGTGGGGCAGACACTAGAGCTGTCATGGACGGTCGAAGAAACTACGGAACAAGATGGGCCGGGTTTACCTCACGTGATGTCGTTGGTGCGGATTTTCAATCGGTCCGCAAGCTGACTAACTACATTTGTGCTGCAATGCCGGAATCATGTCAAAGATACTTTTCTAAGGGCGTGTTCGGTTGCAATCTGGAGCTTTTTCAATCTGACGTTGATCCATGCTTTCACCGGCGCCAATTAGGAGATAATTAGTGGCGCTTAATCTGGTGGTCGTACTCAATCTGAAATAAAGCCAACTCTTCGGTTGATTGTTCTAATAAAAAAGGCCTCGGATGGGGCTCCGGGATTAGCGACGTCTTCTACCTAGTCGGATCTGAACGGCGACAGTAATAATTAATTAAGAAGAGGACATCGCATAGGTCCTGCAGCTGCAGTAGTAATACTGTCGTCGGTAAGGGTGGTGGCGGTGGGGGCCTAGTGGGCAAACGCACGAGCAGAGCTCCAGATTTGACTTGACGATTGATATGGAGAAAAAAGCTCCAGATTGATCTGACGCCAAGAGCTCAAGTTCAACTACTATATACGGTAAAGCGTGCGAATTTGACGCGGTTGCCGATCTGGAGGAGCTCCAGATCAGAAAGTCGCCAGATTGACCGAACAGACACCTCCAGATCAGATTGAGGCTCCAGATCAACTCGGTTCTGAAGCCTCCAGATTCAATCTGGAGCTGCAACCGAACACCCCCTTTAGGCTGCGTTCGGTTGTAAAACCGTCAGATTGAATCTGAACTGAAAGTCCGGCAGAAAGGGCGTGTTCCTTCCTAATTTGTCACGCGCTCGTGGCTTTACGAATTGTACGGGCGTTTGCAATCTGAAGGCTTCAGATTGAATCTGGAGTTTCAAGCAGATTAAACTAACGCCAACGGAGGAAGAATGCTTTGCCTTAGCGCAATGGGCGAAAGTTTAATTGAAACGGGTAACAACCCGCAGCTTTTTGTTGGCGCCAACACCTAACCAAATTCATGGAGACAAACGCCAATATGAGGATTCGAAAGCAATATGTATGGGAGACGCAAGCAGTGATTTAGGATATGCTCCTGATTATATCAAAACAAATATTGTAATCCATTGGAGAATACGGCTCTATTCGCAGCAAACAAGGCCCGCCAAATGTAAGGGACTACTCGGTTGCAAGTTTTTGTTTCAGATTAGGTTGATTCTAATTCTGACGCGATCAATTGGTTAAACTCCTTAGAATTGGAACTTAGGCACAAAAATTTTAATGTCCCTTTTACTGCCAAAAAAACATGCTATAACTTCGCACCCTTAACTATATTAGGTAGTTAAAATAGAGCTTAAAGCTCCGTATTTAAATTCCATTTTAATCTAAAGCCTCCATATTGCATACGGCCGTGCCATAGGCGCGTGCCAAATTAGGAAGGAACGCGTTCTTTCTGCTGGACTTAAGTTTGGATTCAATCTGACGCCTTTGCAACCGAATGAGCCCTGAGCCTGTTGAGCCTCTTATGAAACGCTCGTCTAACTCGTTCCCGAACAGCCAACAAAATCATTACCACTGGCTCCCGTATGCGTAATCTCACCCGCTAGTTCACAATTTGTATTGAAAACAATACGATCTGCGCCTGGCGAGCCTATCGCACAAAAAATGCATTAGAATTTTCTTGCTTCCCATTATATTTCTCCCTCCCCCAAATATTTTTAAAAGGAAATAAAAGAGCTTACCTCCGCTATACACTCCACTCTCCAGAATCGGGAACTCCAAATATGGTCCACTAACACCGCCAAAGGAAAAACCTTCGTAGTCATTATAGTTTTCTGGATACTTTGAGTCACCCGCCGTCGTGCCATCTTGGTAGTACGAGCAACCCGCGTCTAAGGCCGCGCTGACTTGGTCGCTAGAATAGCAGTTGGAGCCGCAGGTTGTAGTGCAATCGCGAGCCTCGAGCATGGTAGGAAGAGAGAGTACTGGTGTGGCGAGGAGAAGGAAGATACCTGTAAGTGGCTTGAGCGAAGGCATTGCGACAGTCCGGACACAAAATTGAGACGAAGAGATTGATGTGCTGAGACGGTGAACGAGCGTATCTGTGGCGTTGCTGCTCTGGAAATGGTACCATTGAGGCGGACAGCTGAAGGAATTTATACTTTCTCCTCCAGTTATTTCCACTCTCCAGAAGAGGATGCAACACCCGGCGCAATAGCATCGTAGTCCAAGTTATCTCTTCGCCTGGATGTCTGACTTAGTCATTCAGTGTAACATGAAGCTCAGCAGCTGCAACTACTAAGCTCTTTCATTGGTCTCCTCCAACTGACGCTGATAGTACTTCGGCATGGAAATGGAAGGTCCCCAGTGATCGACATGGGCTTCGCTGGAGACTTGAGTGAGCTTATTAGAAAGGGAAGGTAAATTAGGCTTGTCGCAGCTACAGAACCGATCGATTTTGTTTCGTGTTCATAGGCTGGGGTATAAGAAGCGCTGCTTCAATAATCGAATGGGGTCGACAGAGTTACCATTGGTGGATGGTGATCACGGATCTGGCGTTAATTAAGTTAAGGGTCTTCATGTGTGGGGGAAGGGATATTTGCCAGGTAAGAGGGCGGTGGCTATGCCGGATTCGGCAGGTCAGTGTTTGTGGGTGGGGTCCAGTGCTTTTGGACGGTGATCTTGTTGGAGCGGGGTCTATTTGGAGCTCCGGGTGGATTGGGGCTTGATGTAGATTTGGAGTCGGGCTTCTGATTGGTGGATTGGAGTGGATCTAAGGTTGATTTGGCTCTTGGAGCTCTAGATCTATACCTAATTTAGAGTAAGGCTAAGGAGGAATAGAGCGCTAAGGAGTTAGTGCACGATATAAAGCTAATCGGCAGCTCTGACGGGTTTCCCGTTGACTTACAGTTGGGTGTCATAAGTGTCCGTGCTAAGCGAATTTTCAAGACAACCCACCCTATTAAATTATATATAACAACCATATAATTAATTTTAAAGCTTTAAAAAATAGCTGAAGTTTATATTATATATTAAATCTAGCTATTACAGCTTTTTTTTTTAGTTTAAAACCTATAACTCTTTTAGAAATCCTATTAGTTCCCTAATAAGATCTATAATATTTAATATATATTTTCTACTACTAGATATTAANTTTTTTTNNAANNNNTTTAATATCGCATAAAGATTTATATTTATTATAACTTAGTATATTTAGAATATTATTTTAAAAGTATAAAAGTTTATTATAACGTTATAAAGTTGAAAATTTTTAATTTGTATGGGGAATTTCATTTTTTTCTAATTTTTTGACTTTATAACCCTACAATAATTTTATATATATTTTAAACAAAATTTTAAATATAAAGAGTCTTAGTAAAAGCAAATCTCTATAAAATATTAAAATTTTAAGAAATATTTTTAATCCCTAGTAGTAGAAAATATATGCTAAATATAGTAAGTTTAGTAAAAAATTATTAAAACATCGAGACTTTTAATAAAGGACTGTAAAATATAAGACTTTTAATAAAGGACTGTAAAATATAAGACTTTTAATAAAGGACTGTAAAATATAAGACTTTTAAAAAAGTTATAATAGCTAGATTTTATATAGTAATAGGCCTTATAACTATTTTAAAGCTCTAGAATTAATTTTGTGGCTGCTATATAGTAATTTAGCAAAAAAAATTACATTTAGTGTGGTCTGGGCACGGACACTTATAACACCCCACTGTATTGTCTGGTAAGTAGTGTTTTAGCTATCCATTACATAGAATCTAGGACCCCTGCTTACTCTCCTTCTGCTACTATCGCTTTTACTATTATTTATCTATATCTATACTTACTATTATAGTGTTATATTTATACTCTAATAATAAGAGAAAGTTAAAAGGGCTTTTTAGAGTTTATATTTTAGGGCGCTTTTATATATAATAGGAAAGGCCCCTACTATTTAGGACCTAGAAACGAAAAAGGAGTACACTATTACCACTATAAAACCTATTAAATTTAACGCTAAGATAGAGGCTACCGCGAAGGAAGAGTAGGAGCTTATTATAGCTATAAGACGCATAGGATTTAAAAACCTTAGAGGAGTTAAACCTATATAGAAATAGGATAAAAAGCACAGTAAGCTTATAAGAGGTAATAGTAAAGGAATTAATTAGTATCGATATATAACCTTCGTTCTTAAGCTAAAGCTTATGCCCCTTACTTTAGCTTATAAAAAGATAAGACTTTGCCGTACGTCTCTCTTTATTATAACCTTTTTATAAATCTCTTAAACATTTAACAGCTCCTTTAATGCCCTAATTCGCCTAATATAAACATAATAGAGCTAATATAGCTTTACCTTATAAGAGCTACTACTAAGAAGGGCGCCCTTATAAATTTAGCGGTAGATTAAGAGGATCCCTTAGTATATTTAAGAGATAATAAGGCTTAAAGGAGCTAAAAAGTATTTTAAGGGCTTATTGCATATACCTTGGCGCGCAGGGCCTTTAGAACACTATATTTCGCAGAATAATTAGGAGGATATATTAGATAAAAATAAGGAGAATTTATAGCTAAAGCTAAAGCCAAAGGCTAAGCTAAGAAATAAGGTAGTAAAAAGCGCTACTAAAGCTGCTCTAGTTGCTATTTTTACTATATAAGAAGCTTAAGAAACGCCTTAAGATCTACCTTAAGCACCACGACAAAATTTACAACGTTGCCTTCTAAATAAGGTCCTTAGTAAGACGTTTATTAAGTCTAAGGAGCTATAGCAGCAGAAGCCGCAGTAGGCTAAGTTATTAAAGAGGCTATAGCGATGGGGTAGTAGGCGGAAGTAGTAACACCTTAATATCTAATATAACGTTATCTATCTACACTTCTCGTTGTAGAGAGCTAAAATCTATCTTCTACTCTAGCCTCCTTCCTAATTTGGAACGCTAAGAGCTAATAACGTGGCGTTCTGGTGGCTTTTTGGTGGCGTAGATATGGCCCGTCACTTTTAAACGCTGCCTCCGTACAGTAACGTAGTTTATAAGCAAGCGGGCCACCTAAGCATGTGGGCCACCTCACCAAAACACGACGCGTCACCTAACTACTACCCCAATGGCCATACCACAACAACGAGAAGCCCTCTATTAAGAGGGTAGAATTAATCTAGCTATTAATGCGCATAAGTAAGGCTAAATTATAAGCTTTTAAGCCGCTATTAATATATATAACGTGCCTAGAAGTATAGCCTAGCGACGCGTAAAAGGCATTAAACTAAAACGCAATTCTATCGCACTAAATCGCCATTTTACGCTAGTATAAGAAGAGAGCATTAAGCTGTGGATTCTATTATTAGATCGACGCGGTATACTACTACAAATTAAGACCGTATAGTAGATAGCTAGTATTCTAGCTACCTAGCGCGCTAGATCTGCTACTATATATATTACGGCGCTAGTAGGAGCTGGTAGAAACTAGTGGATTATAGCTAGTAAATATTAGTAGATTGTAGTGGACAATCGCAGACAATCGCAGATAGTTTTAGATAATTGCCGTTATATAACTAGAGGATTGTATATAACGTTAAGCGGCGCCACCCTTTATCTCCTTTCCTTTCTCTAGCTTTAGATTCTTGTTTATAGACTAACAATTATATAACCAACTACCGGTACTATGCCAAAACACCTGCGTATCACCTGCGTATCGACTACGTATCGCCTATATATCACTTACGTATCACGCTGTTTTAGTTACGTAGTAGTCTCCCCTTTCATCTTATTACCTGTGCCTTCCTCATGTATATAGAGAGGCTCTAGAGCTACATCTTACAATTAAGTCGCTTGTTTAATTCCTATACACTACAAAAGCTTACAGTTATAAGCTTAGATCGCACTACCTACTAACTAATTAATCAGATTAATCTACCTGTTGCACAATCTATTAAGCAGTCAATTTGCTACCTTATTTAAAAAGTTACTACTTCTACTACCTTTATAAGTGTCTTAAGCTTCTTTATCTACTAAACAAACGGACGATTAACCTCAAATAATAACCGTACCTAACTAACGAACGAACTAACGAATCAAATTAAAAGTTTGGAACGTTAAAATAAGGGTTTTGCTAAGACACCAATTAGACCCTACCTAACCCTATAAATTCTAAAATAACAACCATAAACGAATTAAAAGTCAACCTTATCCTTAACTAGCCATCTAACTAGATTTAATGGTTCTTTATTATCTAAGATATAGCCAAAACTAATAAGGTATGGGAGAATATTAACCTATTTAAGAAGAAAGATAAACTTCCAAATCTAGAACCACCGCATTAACCTATACTAGCGGACGTACTTCTTAATGCTATATTAATAGCTTAGCTAGACCAAATTAAGCTTATAGCCTATAATTAGCTCTACGCCGAATACAAAGATAACTTACGCGTATATTAAAAGCGAGAATAGGCTATAGACGATATTAGCAACTCTATCGTTTGCTTAATATCGGTAGCCTACCTCCCTCTTATTAACGGCCTAGATATGGTATACAAACGGCTATAGGCACTAAAGACTGTTCTTACCCCTACTACCTTAGGTTAAAAGCATAACGTCTTTAATTAATATACGGCTTTAAAAGACTATAATAAAAAGCAGAGTATTAATAAATAGTTAAATGGCTGGCGGAACGTCTATAAACTTATAGAATAATTAGAGCTACCAGATGTATAGGGATTTAGACTACACTACGATTTCGTTTAAGCTATTAAGCCTATCTCTTCTAGCTTTGTAGGAGCCCTAAAAGTAGACCTTATTTATAAGGAACGGAAGGGCGAAGATATACCATCTATTATTGAACCAATTGAGGATTTTAAGGAGCACTACCGTATACAGCAAGTAGCATCCTCTGCTACCACTGCTAATAGCTTTGCATTTGCAACCCTATAAGGCAATTCTAATTCTAATTCTAAGTGGAATAAGACATGCGTATACGGCCTCGTATATCGATTTAGCGACTATTACTACATTGCTAAGTATAAGCGCCCTTAAGGATAGAAACCAAACCTAGATATTTAAAAGGAAGTAGATAAAAAGATCTTATTTACACTTTAGATTAAACGCATTGTTAAACAGATTAAAAAATAAGGGGTGAAGAAGGATAATTAAAAGAGTATAGAATCTACAATTGATTTTAATTCTAAAACCTTACCTTCTAAAATACTAACTAGCTATACTGCCGTGTTTAGTACTGGTTAAATTTTATTTAAACTCTAGAATACCTAGATACTTAACCCTAGCGCAGATATATATGTCTACAATAATAAAGAAGACTTTACCTTCTTATACCTAGTAGCAGAAGATAACTACCTAATTGCTAGTGGAAATTTTGAAAAGATTTAAGCTTATAGAATAGTAACTATTACTATTAATACACCTACTAGGAGCTTAAAGATAAAGCTATCCTATATAGCATTAGTACCCACTATATTTATAAATATTATAGCACTCTTAAGAGCTACTAATAACGATATCCATTTCGACTTAGGATGAAACTTACTATACCGTCCAGTAACTAGCGAAATAGTATACTATGCGAAACGACTAGGGGGCCACTGGGCGCTAATATATAGAGATCCTACGCCTACGGATACCCTAGATTTAATAACTTAATTAACCTTCTTAATAAGAAGACATTAACTAAGTAGAATGGCCCGTAAACTAGTTAGAGCTATAGCTATAAAATGGCACAAAATACTTGGCTATATAGGACCTAATGCTATTAAGTAGCTTCCTAAGTATATTAATGGCGCAAAGCTTAAAGAGCTAATTAACGAACAAGTACCGCTTAAAGTCGAATATAAAGTTTGCTTATTAGCAAAGCACACGTAGTAGATCTCTTAAAGACGAGAATACGAATTTCCAGCCACTTAACTATTTAAACGGCTCGCATTTAATATTATTAGCCTTGGAGAACTAGGCTATAACAGCAATAGATATATTATATATTTCTACTACACGTATTCCAAATTAAATTTTATATATACCGCTAAGAATAAGGATAAAGCTACTGTCCTACCTACTATTCGTAAAACATATCGATTAATTAAATTACGATTTTACTAAGACGTCGTCTTCTTCTAGAGCGATAATAAACGAGCTTTTAGATAGATAGGAGATACTATCGGAATGTTAATCACGTGACGTGGTTATGAGACCACGAAGCGAGACTAGCTAATCTGACCTTGGAGCAACCCCTTACTTCTAGACATTAACAATCAATCAACTACCAACTTCAACACCGTATACGTATTATACAGTGATATTCGTGCCCGTTAATAAAGTGAGTATACCAACACTAATTAGTAGACGTATAGATTAGGAAATATGTAATAAGCTAGAGCTTAAGAACCGTACTGGTAACAGTACACGGATCACCTGGCCTTATCTATTTTAGTTATAGGAGAAAGCTATATTACCCTTAAAGCTCGAGACCACATATTAGCTTAACTGCTAACGCGTCAGATCGCCTAGAGAATTGTATCTTTACTTAGAGAAGATTACGACCTCCCTTAAGCTTAAGAGAATTTATACTGGCCTTATAGCTAATATAACAGATCGCTAAGAGAATAGCAATCTTACTAAGAATACTTTATAGGCCCAACGGCTATAGAGGACGTATATACTAAAGAGAGCTATACTACCCTTAAAGCTCAAGATAAACGTATCAGCTTAACTACTAACGCGTTAAATCGCCTAGAGGATTATATCTTTGCTAAGAATTATCTTTAGTCTTTAAAAATTGTAGATTTGTTAAGGGGACACGCACACACCCTTATATTCTTACCTTAACACCCTCACCTTAACACCCTTAACCTCGACCTTAACCACGACCTTAACCTTAACCCTAACCTTAACCTTAACCTTGACCTTACCCTTAACCTCTGTTTAAGCCTTAACCTTTAAACTCTTAGACTAAGGACACTCTATAGGCCCTAGGGCTGCAAAGAATACCTTAAACCTTAAACTTGAACCTCTAGAACCTCCACTTAACCTTAAACTATAACACACAAATATACCTTTTTTACGGCTTTCTACAGCCGTGGAGAACACACACATACACACAAAGACACGACAATATGGAAATTAATTGGAAGGAGAGAATTGCTAAGTATGGCTATGGAATTAATGTAGATGAGGCTACAAAGGACAAACTAGTAGAGTTCGTAGAAACGATGATATATAAGACACAAGACTTTACGGACAACGACTTATGGGCTATCTTTTAAAAGCTGTTTGAGGGGTTTATAGTTAAGAGCTTTAAGAAGATACGCATAGATATTAGATCCCAGCTACGAAGACATCTCCTTAAAAGAGGTGTTTATATAGGCAGACATAATAGCAGAGTTACTATATCTGAGCTGCTATTTAAAGTTGTATAATAAGAAGAGCTGCATTAGTAGACAGATAGGGAGATCGTAGCAACTATTAAGGAGTTAGCAGAACCACTGGCTACGAGAGCACTACGAGACAGGTTAAACTACACTCGTGACGGTCTATCAGGTCAGCCTATAGCTATAGCTGTAATACTACCTAGGTCCGCTGCCCCCGCTGCCCCTACTACCCCACCTAGTACTCCTTCTGCCCAGCATCTTCACCCTAGTACTGCCAATACCGACCCTACTATGCACCTGCCTATGTATAGTAAAGAGGCAGCGACTATTGCGAAGATCTATATAGATAACTAGAAGGCTTGTTAGGGAGTTCCTGCCTGCAGAACTGCCGTCTTAAACCCTAGAGAAGACTTGTCTCGGCAGCAGTATAACCCTCAGCAACCTACCTAACAGCAGTATACTGTACCGCAATCTACCGTACCGCAACCTACCCTATTACTAGCTGCTCCAGCCCTATCACCAGCTGCTCCGCCAACCCTACTACTAGCTACTCCGCTAATTCTACCACCAGCTACTCCGCCAATTCCACCAGCTATTCTAACTACTGCACTACTAGTTATCCCAATCGCTGCTCCGCCAGCTACCTCAATCGCTACCCCCGCTGCTCCCGCTAGTACTCCTACCCTACCTAGTGCTCCTCTTGCCTAGTATCTTTACCCTAGTACTGCCAATACCAACCTAGCTATAACACCGCCTGGAACGCAGATACCTACCCCTATAACACCTTAACTACCTATTACATTTATACCCTAGTAATCTGCCCAGCAATAGTATAACCCTTAGCAACCTGGCCAATAGCAATATCCCCTACCGCAGCCTACCCTACCGCAACCTACCCTATAGCAGTAATTAGACCTAGGGGTAGAAGGAACAGCTTTATACAATAAGGAAGCTATTACTATAGCAAAAATATATACAGACAGCCAGGGAGTTCCTGCCCGTAGAATTACCGTCTTAAACCCTAGTTAAGGAGCGTATACTACCTTTATAGACCGTAACTACTACAACCTAAATAAGGCAGAGGTCGCCTACGCAAATACCCTAAACCTACGGCCATAGCGGACACAGTAGATATTTCAGCATACCTGCAAGAGGACGTTCCCTTGCCTTAATTAGGCCGTAGGAGTGGGTTAAATAAATAAACTATTAGGTATTGCCTGGGTGTATAATAGGGGGTAGGCATTACCTAGGTGTATAGTAGGGAGTAGGCAATACCCTTATATAGGAGAAAGAGAGAGATAAACTAATAGGGGAGGAAGGAGACTATAAGCCTAAAGAGCTTATAGGGGGTGGCTAAGGCCTAGCTAAAGGCTACCCTTAGCAGCCCTAAGAGCTCCTAGGATATAGCTAAGATGGTATTATAGGACTACCCTATAACACCTTATATATACCTACCTATTTGTGACGATAGTGCTAGAAGAGTCCTCCACGTTCGTTGCCTGCTTATATAAGCAGATTCCCTTTGGTTCCTTTTTGGACGACGTCCGTAAGCAACCACTTATAACTCCGTAGGTATAGGCCTATATAAAGGCCTATATTCGTCGTAGATAGATTTAATAGATTTATTTATTCTTTTATCCTTAGATTTAGTTTATTAGGTTATGAGCGCCGGGTCGCTACTAAGCGCCACGGTTTAGCTGTTTAGAAGATTAACGCCTTACTATAGGTTGCATAAAGGGTTACCACACCCGTGCTAAGTTATTTCTTACTGTTCTGCATTAAAGGTTGCATTAAGGGTTACCACACCCGTGCAAAATCCTTTTTTTATTATTTTTTTATCAAATTTATTTATCCACGCACTACTATAGTATTCGCTACGCAGGCTATTGGGCTAGCTGCTATAGCTTTAGAAACAAATATTAAGGACTCCTGGATAGCCGATATATGCTCGAATATTTATATATGCAACGACATTAGGGACTTCGTGTAGTATAAGGAAATTAAACCTCTCCAGATCTATACGGGAGGTAACCTAATAAAGGCCATTGGTGTTGGATTAGTTAAGCTTATAGTTACCCGAACTAATTACTTGGCCTATATAATTATATTTACCGAAGTATATTACTGCCCTGGCTTCCTTACGAATATTATCTTGCTTAGAGTTCTATGGGGGAAGGGCGCCTTCTTTAACGATATCCGCAATATAATTAACTTCATCAAAAATTAGGCAGAAGTAGCCTATGTTCTATACATTAACGGTCTTAATTTATTTATCCTATTAGACGAACCCGCACGACCGCGCCTTATTAAGGAACTTCCTACTAAGGACACTGTACTAGAGGTCTCTCGGGCCCTGCAAGAAGACGAGGTCTCTTAGGCCTCGCAGTTGGGGGGTGCCTCTAGCGATCACGATATTGTATAGTAGCCCGATCGACCTTTACTTACTAACAACAAACTAAGTAGCGAGCCAGTTATAGACATCATTAAAAGATCGCAGGAGATAGAAGAGGTCTCTTGGTTACTATAGGAAGGATATAAGGCTTCTTGGTTACTGTAGGAAGAATATAAGGCTTCTTAGGCCTTGTAGGAAGAAGACAAGATCTCTTAGGCCTCGCAGTCAGGGGGTAACTCTTAGTCGGGGGGTGTTGCAAGCGATTACGATATCGCACCGCAGCCTAATTAACCTCCCCTTACCGACAACAAACTGAGCTATAAGCCAGTTGTAGACAATATTAAAAGATTTTAAGAGGCAGATGAGGTCTCTAGGGCCTTACTGTCGGGGGGTAACTCTTAGTTGGGGGGTGCTTTAGGCGATTATGATATCGCACCGCAGCCTAATTAACCTCCTCTCCCTGATGAAGAACAGGTAGGCCTTAACTAGCAAGAGCTACCTAATCTAGGAGACTATGTCTATTAGGAAGGGACTCCCCTAAGGGATATTTATTAAAAGGATTTGGAACAGATTTTAGCTAAGGAAGAGCCTAAGCCTAAACTAACCTAAACCTCTCGCGATATAAGCAGAAGAGTTAATATACGTGATATGGCGAACACGCGTACGCGATTAAAGCCACGGCTTAATTATACCATACTCTATAGGATAAGAAGGAAAAAGCTAGCCGCAAAAGCTATTTACCTTACCCCTACGTTCGACCACGTATTCGTAAATACTTTATTACAGTATTAGTAGATAAGAATAATTAAGGGACTACCTCCGGAGCTATGTGGATAAGAACAATGTAGAGCTTAAGACGGGTAATTAATTATAGCTTAGGGAGAGGTCAAATAGGACCTATAATATACTCAGAGGATTACAAGGTGTTTCTTTTATATATTATTAAGTTCAATACTAATTTAGGAAGGATCTGCTTCTGTTTTAGTAAAGTACTAGGGGGTGTAACAATGGTGCTAGAAGAGTCCTCTACGTTTGTTGCCTGCTTATATAAGCAGATTCCCTTTAGTTCCTTTTTAGACGACGTCCATAAGCAACTACTTATAACTCCGTAGGTATAGGCCTATATAAAGGCCTATATTCGTTATAGATAGATTTAATAGATTTATTTATTCTTTTATCCTTAGATCTAGTTTATTAATTTGCACCGCCAAGACACCAGTGTCTAATATCCATAATATCCGACATTCGCAATATCCGCAATATCCGTAATATTCGCAATATTCGACATCCGCAAGATCTGCAATATTCATAATATCCGCAATTCTCTACCAAGTCAGCTAAATTCTGCCATACTCTGCGGACCCTAAATTCAACCAGCTAATTAGGATTTTCCATCCCTAGGATGGAAAATCACTATTGACTTGCTTACCACTAGCGCCTTAGCGGCCCTCGCGACATATCGACCTACTACCCCTAACAATTCTTCTTCTTCTTCTTTTTCTCTTTCCTTTTCCTCTTTTTCCTAGCTTATTTTTAGCTTATTTTTACTAGATAGCAATTTATAAGCTATTGCGTATTATAGATAGAAGAGCTAGCTATTGCGTATATACTACAAATAGTCTAGAAGTAGACTTAACTTTGGAGTGTAGATTAGCCTTCCTTTTAGAGTTGCTCTAGTGTCGGAATGTTAATCACGTAACGTAGTTATAAGACCATGAAGCGAGACTAGCTAATCTAACCTTAGAGTAACCCCTTACTTCTAGACATTAACAATTAATTAACTACTAACTTTAACACCGCATACGTATTATATAGTGATATTCGTGCCTGTTAATAAAGTGAGTATACTAACAGATACCTTATAAACGTAGTGTGCAGATAAAGGTATTACCTTTAAATACTAAGCACTATATACTAAGGAATAAAATAGTAGAGCTAAATAATCTGGACGAACCCTTATAGAACAATTAAGGGCTATATAGCTGGAAGTATTCTTACCCCTATTTTTAGGACCAGAAGCCTTCCTTACTACTAGCTACGCACTTAATTAAACCCCAAATAAGCAACTAGGGTGGAAAACTCCGTACGAGATTGCCTATAGTAAGCCGCTATTACTTACCTATATACTAAACAAACGAGTTAAAAGGGGAGATAAGCTAGCTCCTTGTCACGGCACTGACCTAACGCATACTGTTTTATACTGTCTCGTACTATTCCCTACTGTTAGCTAGCCCACCACTAGCGACTTGGCGGCCGGCCCTACTATTTATATACAATACCCCCTTTCCACCTTCTTCCCCTCTTTATACCACAACGTAGTTATTCAGTCTACTTTATTGCAGCACTATGACAGTTTGTGGTATCTTCAATTTGCGCCCTATCGCGATCACTAATTCCCTATACCCTAGCCAATTAACCTCTGCCCTAGAGCAATCGCGACCTGTACGCGCCTCTGCTGAAACTGATATGTCCCTAGCATAGTCCTAAAATAATCCTTAGTTTTTACCTAGCGCCTAGATGGGCGACACTAATGATGCCGAAATGGCCGAAACCTAGAACCCCCGCGACGTTTTCGTAGACCTATTTATAGAGATATACCCTAATATTGCGTGGATAATCCGCCGCTCCCTACCGTACCCTAAGACCTTTGAGCCCAGTAAAGCTTACCTTACCCTTATTAACTATACTAATGAGTTCCTTAATAATATTAAAGTAGGACTACAGTGTATATATAACATAAATACCGCTAATAAAAAAGCTAATGAAAACCTTAGTACCCTTATCGCTTCCTAGACAGGAACTATTAACTCCTAGGTAGAGACTATTACCGTTCTAAAATAATTAACCCCTATAATAATAGTAGTAACCTAGCAGAAAAAACGGAGATCTAAAGACCCGCTAATATTTAGCGGAAAAGGTACCCCGCTAAAATAATAAGCTAATTTTAAGACCTAGCATATTAAGATTAAGGGAGTCTTCGACCGGGACTGGGATTACTTTAATACAGTTTAGTCCTAGATCCTTTATATCTCGGATATGCTAGAGGATAAGGCCTATAAGTTTATTAAGTAGGGCCTAGAGCTTATACACGAGAACCCAAATAACACATCTACGTGGAAATGGCCTACTAAGGAAGATATGCTTAAAGACCTTACTGCCCACTATGAGGTCCTTAATATAACCTAGGTCGCAAAGAATAAGCTTAACTATTTCCCCCAAGGCGAGCGTAATTACTGGTCCTAGAAGGGAGAGCTTAATAAGCTAATGGTCCGCGCTAAGAAGATAGACGAACAGAAGGTGGACCTACTCTGAAAGTTTATCTCTTTAAAGATAGAAGAGCTGGTACTTAGACTGGCCTATGAAATTAATAACAGCGATTATACAGGTTGGAGCAAGTAGATGGATGTGTTTACTAAGAACCTCGCGAACTATGCATACTAAGCCAACCTTAAGAAGAACGCTAACCACCGCCTACCTGCTTAAGCCTCTACCCCTATGTTAACCCTAACCCTAGCAGTAACTGGAGAACCTATGGACCTTAATGGAATCTTAGACACGGAGCGTAAGCGCTGCGTTAATAATAGACTGTGCCTTGCCTATAGCCTGCCTGGCCACTGGAAGGATGCCTATAACCCCGCTAAGACAGCAAACCTAGTCCTAATGCCACCCCGTTAAATGACGCGAATAAATAACCGCGGACGCGGTGACTGTGGAGTCTATTATAGACGCGGCGACCGCGGAGCCTATTATGGCCGCGGTAGACAACCCCCCCCCTTTAACCCTACGGCTTAGTTACTCTAAACCATGCCCTATATAGGAGCCTAACCCGTTAATAACGCCTAGTATTGGCGACTTTGCGCTAGCGAATACGAATACGGCCACGTTGTTAGTGAGGTATTGTTTTTCTATACCCTAACCGAAATAGAAATAGACACTGCTAGCTAGACGGATACTAGACTGCCCTGCTAAGATAGCTCCGTACCCCAGTTGTTAAAAGGTAGACCCTTAGACTAAGTCGCGCCTAAGGGTCTAAACTATATAAGGAGGAAGACGAGAAGATTAGGTCCCTGTTACTAGATTAATTAGTCCTTTCTATTANTAAACTNCNACTTAATCTTANATTAGCAAATAGTNATAAGAAATTAATNCTTATTTAAACCNAACTCTCCTTATTNTNTAACCTATACCCCTAAGTTTATATTAATATAGTAAGCCTAGTGGACTCCGGTAGTACTATAATGGCATTTACTAACGTAGAGTCTATTATAAGAAAGTATAACGTTATAACTAAGAAGCTGCTGGTACCTAGGCCACTGCGCCTTATAGATAGTATTCTAACTTCGCTTGTTATGGACTACTTTACTGCCTAAATGTTAATTGGCCTCTATACTAAAGCTATGCTCTTTTTTGTTACTAAACTCTCGCCTACTACCCTAATTATCTTAGGTATGCCCTGGCTTTAGAAGTATGAGCCCCGTCCTAGCTTTAGGAAACTTAAGATCCGCTTTAACTTAGACTACTGCTTTAGGTACTGCCTCCCGTAGGGGATAGCCGACGTTAGTAGGGACGCCCTATATGGATACTTAGCACTATTAAGCCTAGTGCCTAGGACTATATATAAAGCCTTAATAGTAAAAGACGTTCCTGATAAAGGGGAGCTTATATAGCTGTAAAGAAACAAGATAGTAAAAGACTGGACTAACCTAGTACTTAAGACTAAAATAACGGGCTAGCTAGCCCTACCGAGACCAAGGAAGAAGGTCTGCTTTGTGCTGCCACTATTAAGAAACCAACCCCAACCTAGGCACTATTTAAACCCTGGCTGCCTAGCCTAACACCCGGAACTAAGCTATATGCCATATACGTATACTATAGCTCGCGTTATAGTAAGGACTAGCTATAGAACTATTAAGACCCGGATAATAGAAACCGCGCTACTGTAACGCCTAACCTTATACCTGTCTCCCGCGCGTACCGTATAGGGCTGCCGCCTCGTTTCCGCCCCCCTAGGCCGACTGAGCTGTGCTAGCCCAGCCGTAGCACTAGAGAGCCAGATACGCCCTAACCTGGACGATATTAAATGCACCTATACTATTAATTTTACCCAGTTCTGTAAGCAAAAAGACATAAAGGTAATAAGGATCTATATGGTGGAGCTGGTAGAACTAGTTAAATAAGATAAGTACTAATAGCTACTTAAAGAGCTGCCTATAGGCCTAATAGAAGTACTAAACCTATTAGAAAGGTCTTTCCGCCGGCTGGTAGAAGGCGACTATATGATAAAGGAAGCCCGTAAAGCGCTCCCCCCCTATTTCTACGACTTCCTTAAGATAAATCTAAAAACTAAACCCAAGCTTTTACATTGGAAGATAGTTGACACCAATATTAAAAAATTCCTAAAAGGCAAACCAGGATTAACCCGTAAAGACATTCTATAACGCCTACTAAAGGAGTTTAGTAAATATATTGAGTACTTTCTCCCTAAGAACGTAGATAAGCTGCCCCCTTACCGACCATGGGACTATAAAATTGAGATCACCCCCGGAAACTAGGCCCCGTACTATAAAAATAGACTACTTTTACCTGCTGAACTTAGGTGTATAAAGAAGTGGATTAATAAGATGCTAGATAAGGGTTTTATCCGCGAATCGACCTCACTAGCTGTTGCACTACTCCTCCTTACTGCTAAGCCTGGCGGCGGTGTACGAATCTGCTATGACTACTAAGGCCTAAATATAGTTACTATTAAGAATTGATACCTACTGCCACTAATCCGCGAGATACTTAACGCACTTTGTAGCGCTAAGTACTTTACTAAACTTAATATAATTACTGCGTTTAACCGGATCCGGATTACGGAGGGCTATAAGTGGCTTATAGCATTTATTACCCGGTTCGGACTCTATAAGATACTAGTTATACTATTTGGCCTCTGTAACGCACCCGCTATGTTCTAGAACTATATTAACTATATTCTATATAATACCCTTAACGACTACTATACTGCCTACCTTAATAATGTCCTTGTCTTTTCTAAAACACGTGCTGAGTATACTAAGTATATAAATGAAGTCATCTAAAGACTCGGCAATGCTGGACTTTAGATTGATATTAATAAGTCTAAGTTCTACTCTACTAAAATAAAATACCTTGGCTTAATTATCTTAACTAATAGTATGACTATAGACCCTAAGAAGATATAGGCCTTATAGGAATAAAAGGACCTAATATTAATTAAAGAACTATAACAATTTCTCGGCTTCGCGAACTTCTACNNANNATTTATCTAAGGCTACTCTGCNATNGCTANACCTATAATAAAACTTCTAAAGAAGGATATTGGATGGCTATGGGGACTAGAACAAGCTAAATTATTTAAGGCCCTTAAGGGAGCCTTTACTTTAGCACTAGTACTAGCATACTATAACTATATAAAGAAAACAGTGGTAGAGACAGACGTATTAAATTGGGCTTCCGGCGGAGTCCTTTCCCAGTATAATAACGACGGAAAATTAAGACTGGTCGCATTCTTCTTTATAAAGTACTCCGCGTTGGAATATAACTATAAGATCTATAATAAAGAACTCCTAGCTATTGTTAAGGCTTTAGAGGAATAGCGTCCTAAGCTGTAAGGGACTGAGAAGCTATTTAAAATTATTACCGACTATAAGAACCTATAGACGTTTATAACTACTAAGTAGCTAAACTAGCGCTAAGTCTAGTGGGTAGAGTTCCTTTTATAGTTTAACTTTGTAATTATATACAGACCTAACAGCAAAGCTACGCTCCCTGACGCCCTAAGCCGGCTACTAGGAATAAGGCCTAAGGACGCTAATAATAAACGCCTCCGCTACCGAGCCTAAGTTATTATACCGCCCTAGAAAGTTGACCCTATAATCTTAGAAGAATTACTATATAAGTCCCGTAACTCTAATGACGTAGAGTTTATAGCCGCTCTAGACCCCGAAATAGCCGAAAAGTTACTAGATAAGTTAATCCAGCTAGGATACCAGGAGAACGAACTCGCAAGAGATATAGTGGCAGCCCTACGTGATTAGAAAGCTCGCCATTAGCTAAAGAAAATTAGGAAATTACTCCGTTGCGATAAGTTAGAATGTAGTATTATTAATGGACAGATCTACTTCTGCCAACGTCTCTTTATCCCTAACGCCCTAGACCTCTGCCTAGAAGTTACCTATTGCTCTTATAGTAGCGGCCCTGCTAGTTACCCCGGCTAGGTTAAGACTCTTAACCTCTTAAACCGAATATACTGGTAGCTAGAAATCTCCTAGTTTATGGCTACCTTTGTTAAAGACTATACCCTATGCTTTCGCACTAAGACCCCCTATTCTGCCCCGCCTGGTTTCTTAAAGCTACTAGAATTACCCACCCGCCCGTGGACCGATATCTTGATCGACTATATTACAACGCTGCTAGTATGCTAACGCTATGGTAAGGTATACGAATATATCCTTGTTATTGTGGACCGCCTAACTAAAATATAATACCTCGTTCTAGTAATAGGACTCTTAATAGAGGAGTTAGTTGATGGCTTTGTTAACAACGTATATAAGCTCTACGGTGCACTAAGTACGATTATCTCCGATTGCGGCATATAATTTGTTAGCGACTTCTGGCGACGACTAAGTAAACGCCTTAAGACAATCTTGTAACCAAGCTTAGCCTAGTACCTAGAAACGGACGGCTAAACTAAAATTATTAACGCCGCCGTAAATAAATACCTTTATGCTTTTGTTAGCTTTATATAGGACGACTAGGTTAACTACCTGCTGCTCGCTAAGTTTGCTACGAATAACCAAGTTAACGAGAGCATAGGCATCTCCCCGTTTTTTATAAACTATAGCTTTAACCCTCGCCTTAGAATTGAGCCTGCTAGCCCCCGCCTATTGACACTATTAGTATAAGCAAAGAAGGAGTTCTTTCGCGTAGACTCTGTGGCCAACTGCTTTAAGCGGATATTAACACAGCTTAAGGCCCTAGCCTGGATTTTATAGTAACGCTATAAAGACAATGCTAATACCCGTAGGGATAAGAGCGCGTTATTCTACGAAGGTGATATGGTTATGGTTAGCTTAGAAAATATAAAGATAAATAGACCTAAGAAGAAATGGGATAACAAATGGGACGGCCCGTACCCCGTACTCGCAGTATACTAAGGGGTAGTTATAATAGACCTCCTAGACTATATCTGAGTAAACAAATCCTTTTATATATCTAAGGTCCGCCTCTAGGCTGCTAAAGAGATCCCTAGCTAAGTAAATATTAATACCGTAGAGCGCCGTAATATATAAGGACGAGTGGTAAAGAGAGATGATGACGGCAATATAGAAGACAAATAGGAGTTTAAGAAAATCCTTAATATACACGATGAAGACCCCTAGGGCCTAACTTATGAGATTAAATGGAAATATTATAAGGATACAACCTGGCAGCTAGAGGAAGACCTAAAGGGTTACGAATAAGCTGTATAGCGCTTCTATAAGCAACACCCTAAGAAGCCAGGACCCCTAAACTGGGTATAAGATAAGGAAAAGTCATGCTAAGGTCGCGGCCGACTACCGCATTAAAATTTGTGGTGGTTGAGATGTTATGGAACTTTGACCGGCAGTTGAAGTTGTCTAATTGGCTAAATTCTTGCTAAGAAACGCCATACGGACTGATTTGGGTGGCGGTATGGAGTTCTACCGACCTTACTTACTAAACTAACTAATTAGGATTTTCTATGCCCGGTATAGAAAATCGCCATTAGCTTGGTTAAGGGCGGTAAGCGGAACTGATATCTTTGCGGTAGAAAATAGGCAACCCCGTATACTGCCTATTTTTAAGTTATCTATTTGGTTTGGGGACTAAACCGTCTAGGGGAGAGGAGTATTATTACGGCACTGACCTGACGCATACTGTTTCATACTGTCTTGTACTGTTCCCTACTATTGGCTAGCCTACTACTAGCGACTTAGCGGCTGGCCCTACTATTTGTATACAATACCCCCTTTCCACCTTCTTCCCCTCTTTATACTATAACGTAGTTATTCAGTCTACTTTATTACAGCACTGTGACACTCCTTATGCATTAATTGGATACCTAGTCGGCTATAATTTGACTAATATCTACTAAATATAGATTCTAAGCCTCTATAGGGTTATTTAAACTAAAGACCTTATATTTAATAAGACCTTATTCTATAACCCTAAGGGTTAAAATATTAACTACTTGCTAAGGGAAGTATTAAAGGATATACTATAGACAATTAGTCTACTAGAGCCTCTTGACAACGAATTTAAAGACGAATTTACCCTATATATAGTTAATTAAAGATCTACCTTAAATATAGATTAAACGACTATACTAAAATTAAATAATTCGGCAGAGCCTCCTGTAAAGAATACTAAGTAGTTACTAATTCCTAGCAGAACGGTATCTTTAGATTTGCTAGAAATAAACACTATACTAGGAGGACTTTAAGACGATATCTTGGATATAATTAAAATAGGTCCTACCTAGTTAAGAAGTTTAATAAAACCGTTAAATATAGCTTTACGAGCTAATAAAGTCTCGGCTAAACCTTCTGCCAACCTTATCCTACCAGAAGAATTAAAAAGAATTTAACGTTAAGTGTATGTAGCATTACTAGCCAATCTATCTACCCTATTTGGTTACTACGCTGGATTTACTATAGGACTAGTAAAGGATATTAGCCAAACTAGATCCTTATCCTTATCTTTATATTAGGATAATCTTCCTCCTAAACTAAAGAACCTTAAGGAGCTAAGAAAACATCTATTAACTACTAGCTTCTAAAAGGCTATGGGAAAAGAATATAATGACCTAAAACGCCGAGGGACATTTAAAATTGTACTAAAAGAAGAAGCAAGCAACGAGCAGATTCTACTACTAAAATAGGTCTTTAAATATAAGCTTAACAGCGACGGTTATCTTTAAAAGCTAAAAGCTTAACTGTGTGTCTGTGGAGACTTATAGATTACTAAAAAAGAGACCTATGCAGTAACCTTAGCTGCTTAAATATTCCGTGCTCTTATAGCTATAGCAGCCGCATTTAATTTGGAAATTCGACAGTATAATGCCGTAAACGTATTTATAAACGCTAAGCTTAGTAAACTAGTCTACTGCTACTGCCTAGAAGGATTTAGTCAATATAGACATGTCTTAAAGCTACTTATAGCGCTATACGGATTAAAAATATTACCGCTACTATGGTATAAAGAGCTTACTAGTACACTAGCTAAATTTAAATTAAAGCCTATCCTAGGTACTAACTGCCTATACACTAATAAACAACTTATTGTCTTCTTCTATATAGACAATATTGCCGCTTTATTTACTAAAAAGGACCTTTTAAGACTTAAAGAATTTAAAGCTAAGCTTTTATAACAATACGAGATCCGTGTACTAGGAGACCTATAGTAGTTCCTAGGAATTCGAATTAAACAAGATTAACTAAGTTGAAAGCTCTGGCTCTGCCAAGATTTCTATATTAAAAGGATAGCTAATCGATTTAATATTTAACCGCTAGAAAGATTTCCTAAGTTACTACTTTCTGCTAAAGAACTGATTCCGTCTAACCAGTAGACGAACCCCTAAAGAACACTAGCCTATTAGTAACGGGTTAGTTCTCTTATATACTTTGCCGTATTTAAAAGACCTAATATTACTAAGACGCATTTTAAGCTGGCTAAATTCCTTACTAATCTAAATTAAAAGCACCTTGATGTAGTAAACTAAGTAATTACCTACTGCCTTGGAATAAAATTTATAGCTATTAAATACTCTAGTAAAGTATTTGGAGCATATATATACTTTAGAACCCTTAAAGAAAAAGATGTTACCTTTTACGGGGTATTTAACGCGGTATTTATGGACTATAAGGAGACTAGACGGAGCTCTTAATAATATCTATTTATGCTATTTAGAGGTCTAATCGATTAGAAAGCAACCCTACAGCGATTTATTACTCGCTTGACTACTAAAGTAGAGCTTCTCTCCCTATCTACTACCGCAGTCGAAATTATTTAGTGGCAACGATTCTTTAAGGCAATTGGCTTCAACTTAGAACGCGAATTTACCGTGCTTTGCGACAATATATAGACCGTACGACTCCTAAGACAGAATACACCAAAGCTTAACACTAAGCCTCAATATATTAACGTCTATTAGCACTAGCTAAGATAGGAAGTCTAAGACAAAAAGATCGATGTATAATGGGTTTCTATAAATAAAATGCCTGCTAACGGCCTTACTAAAATCTTACCTCGTCAAAAGCACGAAGCATAGATACAGCAGTTAAATTTAGTAGATATTCGACGCCAGATTAATTGATTCTATCTTGCAATATCCGTCACAGTTACCCTATTCTTTTACTACTCCCAAATTGTATCTAAATTTCCTATTTTAGTACAGTTTTAACCTTCATTTTTCTATAGCTTTAACTGCACTGTTAAATCTAGGGGGGTGTATAACTGACTACCGGTACTATGCCAAAACACCTACGTATTACCTGCGTATTAACTACGTATCGCCTATATATTACTTACATATCACGCTGTTTTAGTTATATAGTAGTCTCCCCTTTTATCTTATTACCTATGTCTTCCTCATGTATATAGAGAGGCTCTAGAGCTACATCTTACAATTAAGTCGTTTGTTTAATTCCCATATACTGCAAAAGCTTACAAATTATATATGCTTGCGCGTTCCTCTTGCCGTGCTTATGCCTTAATTAACTAAGTTACTAATATTATCTAAAGCTTATCTACTCTTCTTCCTAAGAAGGAACTTAAATATATTTATAGGACTATAAATAAGAATAGAACACAGAAGTAGACCTAAAGACTATTACTAAAACTTAAAGAATAAAAAAGAATAATAAGGCCTATAAAATACATATAGATTAGAACCCCTATAGAATCCTATTAAAAGTTACCCTAATAACTATACTACCATACTAAGAAATATAGCGGCCGGTAAAGCAGCTGTAGGACCCTTAAATACCTCTAATAGTAAAACAGCAACTAAGTTAAACTCTTAGGTAGAGCTTATAGTAGCTAATACTAAAATTAAATAACTTTAAGAGCTGCTTAAAGCTAGAGAACCCCCTATACCTAGTAAAGAGTTATTAGATACCTAGAGACTTGCTATAGTCCTTAAGACCCTAGCCTAACATATAATATTAGTATTATTACGGTTTATAAAGGCCGTGGACCCCCTATTACTTATAAACGGAACTAACCCTATATTTAATAATTAGAAGCTTTAATTATAGGATAAGCTTAAAGTTAATACGGACTACTTCCCTACTACTTAGGCTAAAATGGCCTACGTCTTTAGCTATACTAGTAGGGATATATAGACGTACCTACGTCCGCGATATATATAGGACTTACTAAATCCCTTTCTCTCTAGAGGAGAGATAATTATTTACCTATCTTTTATCTATAAGGACCCCTTTAAAGTATAAAACGCTTAACTTAATTATAAAAGCCTAAATATAAAAATAATAGAGACCTTCTTAGCTTTTTAGACCCGCTTTCTATACCTAGCTAGCTAGGCTTAAATTCTATAGGAAGATCTAATACTAGACCTATTTAATAAGCTTACCCTAGACCTACAGTAAGCTGTACTATTAGTTTTTACTATTATATAGACGCTAAAGGAACTTATAGATTAGTGCTTAGTTATTAACTAAGGCCTTTACTAAATTAAGGTATATGCCAAATGGTATAAAGCTAGAAACCCTTTAAATCAAACTATAAGTAATATAAGAACGGCTCGTAATGCCCTAGTACGATTAATAACCCCTATAGCACTACCTATATAGCCTACCGCTAATTTAGCAGCTAACTATATAGCTAGTCCTACTATAGATCTAGTAAATACTTGGCCTATATATAGCAACCCCCGTATATAGGCCCTTAGTAATTAAAGAGCTTACTTTTCTTATAGTTAGAAAGGCTACTATATAAAGGATTGCTTAATAAACGTAAAAGTAGATAAGGCTTTATTAATCTAGGAGGATAGCATAAAGTTAGAAAAAGAGGAACCCTAGAAAAAGACTTCTCTTTAGGGTTAAAAGGGATTAATATGTTACATATTAATCTAGGTTGGCTAGTTAGTAAAAGAAGCTGCACTATCCCTTATACTTTATTCTATAATAGATATTAAGTTTTAACCTCTGCTTTAGCTAACTCTAAAGTAAATACCTTTACCTTAATAAATACCTAGTATGCCGTAAAGCTAGCTAGCTTTTTTAATATACTTATTAAAGAACTGCCTAAACTAATTCCTATTTATAGGTATAATAGGCGGATAGGGCTACCTATTATAACTATCTTGTGGATTTACCTCCGTATTAACAGACGAAGGTAGTATAATATCCCTTCCCTATTACGGACCTAGGAAGCTATAATATAATCTTAAAAAGAAAATAGCTAGCCTATTTAGGCTTATAGCTTAATATATAGAGTAGGCGGCTTATCTGACCTAAAACCCTACCCCTAATCCCTTCTTTTATAAAAGAAATTAGTATTATAATAGAAAACCTTATACGGCCATAGATTAATACTATTTACTAGGTAGATACTATATATAGAGACTAGGCCTTTAAGAAGGATATATAGCTTAACCCGCAATAGATCCGTATACTACGCCGCCCCTAGACTATATATACTACACCACCCGTACTAGAGACCTAAGAAGTTAATAATAGTAACTAAATTAAGCCCCCTATAGAGAACCTAAGATCTATATAGCTGCAAAGAAAAGCTAGAAATATTAGGCGCTATACTAAACTAATAAATAGAAAGAATAACTTATAGAAAATAGAACGTAAGCTAAGGAAGACTATAAACCCTATACCGTAAAATACGGCCTAATAAATGTCCGTAAAGAAACCTACGGACCTCCCCCTAGTTAATACCTACTGTATTAGTGCTGTAGAATTCTACTAAAACCTAGTTTAGCCTAATACCATTGCCTTTACGACTGGCTTATATAAAATTAATTAAATAATTAAGGAAAAGAAAAGTAAGCTTAGCGGGTAGAAAAGCGAGCTTATAGATAAGGAACTAGTAGAATAAAAACTACCCTATTAATACTAGAAATTTAAGGATATATTCTTTAAGGTAGCGTCTAATATACTTCCGCCTTACTAACTATATAACTATAAGATTAAGATTAAGTAGGGTAAGGAAGACACCCTTAGCTTTAGCCCCCTATAAGGGGATCTTGTAAACAGGGGGCTATAAGGACACGATTGGAACAAGATAGATTGGTAAGAAAGACGAATCCTTAAGGAGGTAAGGCCTCTAGGATCGTGGAGACTATATACTACGGGCACGTGCCTCTGGTATGTAACCGGCGACCATTTAAGGGGCGTCCGGGGGTTGTCTTAAGGGCAACCCGAGGTATCCGCAATAATATCCCTTATATTACCCCCCCCCTTCTTACAGTTAGCCCCCGATCGCCATTACCTTGCAATAGGGAGATTATAAGGGTTTATCCCGGAAGAGGTTCGGAGAGATATTGGAGAGGTATTGGCATGCCGCTATATATTATCTATCTATCTAACCTCTGCTTTAAACTCCTAAAAAACCTTAATAAGGGAAAAACGTAACTGGAGAAAAGACGCAAGGATTATTAGGAAACCTATTAGAAGTCTACTAGAAGCATGCCGGTGACTACCTAGGCTAACATAGGGATTTTTATATAACTCTACTTCTAAGCCTTTATGCCAGTCTATAATTAATTACGAGTGTTATAAGCAATTTAGTGTTCCAATATAGTTCTGTAAAACCTTTTAGTATAGGATTTAACATATAAAGCCTTAGCTTGCCGTTGTCTTTAACTGCTAAGATATAGTCTATAATTCTTTCTTATAATCCTTTTCTTATAATTCTCTGCGTTACTAACACATTACTCCCATATTTACCCTTAGGCTATTAGATGCGGTTAAGGTATTAATTAGTTAGTTAAAGAGACTTATCTCTTAAGATTTAGTATATGTGGTTTTAAATCTGGTGGTCCTATACCGTATATTTAGCGTAGCTCTACTGCTTAGCAAACAGGGACATTTCGCAATGGCAATTATAGCTATTATACAATTGTTAAGAACGTCTATAATGTTATTCTTTAATACTATAGTATCGTTTTAGGTCTAATTTAACCTATATACGTCTTTAATTTAACGTCTTAATTACCTTCCCCTGGCCGCGTAGTTAGTTTTTATAAAAAAGTAATAGTCAAATAACTTATACGCGTGTTTCCTTCCTTTTAAATAGCGCTATTATAACGGAGTTATATCGGCAAGGTTGCGGCTATTTACTAGAAGGGTATTAGATGGTAAAGTATAAGGATACCTTTGCTTATTAAGCAGCTCCTTTTCCTTAACACCTCACTTTCCCATTATTAACCTTCGTCTAATTTTAGACGTATCTTCAATATATTATTAAGATTTTCTTCTTTTCCATTAATAATTTAATATACCTCTTTATTTTCTTACTAACTGCTCTTCTAAGCAGATTCCACAGCGTATCCTAGCCCTACCTTTATACATAAAACCCCAACCTCCACTAACTCGTAACTGGTGCTAGTCTTACCTAAATAATTTTACCTATACGTCTTTAAAAGACCAGAAATCTAATAATAGGATTCTAGAGGCTTATAATAAGACGCACTACATTAGATCCAATACCTTTAGTCCTTATAATCGATACATGCGTATTAAGAGCGGTAGTTATATTAAGGTAAGCTTTTCTATTCTTAATAGATTTCCATTACTAACTTTAAGCTTTAATAGCCTAGGCCTAAGTAGCGACGTTCCTTTAATATCCTTAACTACTATATCGCCCGGGCTCTCTCTTATTCTAGTATAAATGCTAAACAACTTAGCTAAATTCGAGACTATGCCACGGCCATCTACACTGCCTATAATTCCCAGTAAGCCAGCTAGTAACGCCTAATGCGAGAGTAAGGTTAGTATACTAAGGATAGGGTAAGGGATGGGGGTAATAAGAAGAAGGTTGCTGTCTACTATAGGAAGGAGTTTGCGCATGCGCGTTAAGTTTTAAAAGAGCATAATATAATACGTTATTAGGTAAGTTACCCTTCGGATACCTACCGGATAGGTAACTAACAGTTGCCGTAGTAAGGTCTTGGTGGTTCTGGACTATACTAGCCAGCTAACGTCTCTGTTTATTCTAGGCTTAAGCGTATCTTTATTAACTATAAGCTTACGCCGCAAGAGCTTCGTTAGTATTGGTTTGGACCTAATATTAGTGTTAAGCGTTTAAGAGTCTTTACTCCAGCTACACCTCATTATCCTACCCCTGTTTTCATGCCTACTTATACGCCTACTAAGGTATCTGGATCCTATTCTCATCAGCCATTACTTAGTAGCCTAATAGATACTAATCCTACTCCTAATAATAAGGCGTAGTGGCTTTTTAGATTAGGTATTTATGGTTTAGACTTTTAGGATTCGTTCTTGTACATAGTAGTAATTAAGGACCTTAATTAGGTGCTTAGGAAGGCCTTATAAGGCTTTTAGAAAGGGCTTAGAAGCCCTAGAAACAATATTCCTAGTATAAATTAATAAATAGGAATATAATTCTAGCAAAATACCCTATTAACTCTATGCTATATATATAAAAAGGCTAAGGACCTGTCTTGCCTTAGGCCGTAGCCCTATCCCTATAGTTTCCAGAGCCTATTTATTCCATATCCGATTTAACCTATTTACTCTTTTTATAAGCTTTCTTCATAGGTCGCAATAACACTATAGTATTAGAGCGCTTTCTGCGACTTATAGATTATAGACCTTGGTCCTAATATTCTTTTAGAATATCTTTACAATAATTAAGGTAATCCTCTAGTTTTTATATAGAGTCCTTAGCGGGCTAGCCTAGCTATTTAACTTCAAATTAAAGCTTGTTCTTAATAGACTTATAGCGTAGTATAGCTTTAACCTTATACCGCTCGCCTACTACTTTAGGGTGTTTAATTGGACCTAGACGGAAGTTTTTTTCTAGCGGTAGTCTATACTATAGCTCTAGTAGGTTTATATAAAACACTAGATACACACGGGCTATAGATAGGGGTAGCTAGAGACAATAGGCTAGCTTACTAATTCATTCCTTAACTTAAAAGGGACCTAGGTATCTTATATCAAGTTTCTTTAATAGTCGACGGGTTTTAATATTTGTTAAACGTAATAGAACCTCATCGCCTACTCTAAAATGCTTGTCTTAGTGCTTATAGTTATACTAAAGTCTCTGCTGCTTTTAGGCATCTTATAGGCTCTACTTTACATACTTTTATTACTCCTCCCATTTCTAAAGGTATCCCCATACTCTTTAGTAGATGTCCTTAGACTTCCCGGTAGGATCCTATAACTAATTATGCGGCCTTAGCTAGTAATCATTAGGTATACTATTAAACCTAAATAGTCGAACGCTATAGGTAATCTGGATTAGTGCATACTTATACAATATATATTACTTTAAATTGTAAGCGTACTCCGCGTACAGAAGTAGCTCGTATTAATTATCTTACTAGTAGTTTAAATATATCTATAGGTAAGACTCCAGTTCCTAGTTCTAGCGTTCCGTTTGCCCATCCGTCTATAGGTAAAAAGCTATACTATACTAGTGGTCTATCTTTAAATAGAAGCATAGATCCGACTAGTACTAACTTATAAAGACGCTGCCCCTATTAGTAATAATAGAGTGCGGCTAATCTACTTTAAGAAAGCATTTCTCCTTAATTAGGTTAGCGAGCTCTTATATATTAATCGTCTTATTAACGGGAAGGTATTAGACGTACTTTAAAAACCTATTAATAAGTATAAAGACCGAATCGTATATTTATCCTTAGCCATCTTTAGATAGCGGGAGATTTATAATAAAGTCTATAGCGTAATATTGTTATAGCTTACTAGCGGGGGGAACTAATTTAAGTAGACCCCATAGCTTATGCCTATAGATCTTATATACTTAATACTTCTTACAATGGCTAATATACTCCTTTACTTCCTAATTAAGCCTTAGCCAATAGTATTTACGCTAAAGTAATTCCACTATTTTTACTTAACCATAGTAGCCGCCCAGAGGATTATCGTAATTCTTTATAAGAATCTTCTATTGTAGATTTGCTTCTTATAGCACCCAAACCTTACCACCTCTATATAGTAGGCCTATCGGGTCCAGTTCCTAATAGTGGCGCCTAGCAGCTTCCTTTCCATTACATTTCCGGTCTACTTCCGTATTAAAAATGGTATAGAAAGCGTCCCTCCGTTATACCTTACGGATAAAATCCGTTAACCCTTCGGATGGTTCCTGGGTAAAAGCTATTTCGTCCCATACTGCTCTAAGTATAAGACTAGATAGTACTATAGATCTTACAACTCTTTAATACGCGTACGTTAGGAAAACCGCTATAAGGTTAAAGTCCTTTAGTTATTATAGGGCTCCAAGTTCCGATTGCTCTATAGCTTTGCTATTTATTTAAGGGGATAGCTTAGCAATTAGAGATAGTATATTATTAGGTTCTAAGAATGTATTAGGGACGTCCTGTCTAGGTATATTCGGACCCTTATTAGTAACGGACCGGGTACTAACCAGAACGTTAGTAGAAACCAATAGGGCTTATACCGCCTAAAACTCGGTATATAGAGCTATAGGTACTTAAGCATCCTACACCTAGAGCTTGTTCTGTAATATAGGGAGTAAAATATCTATTATCTGTTTTCCTTCTCCCGTTTTAAAGCCTTTAGTATAGTCTGGCCGTCGTGACAGTCTATTAGTAGGGTTATTTTCCCCTAGCTTATATTTAATCTTAAAATTAAATCGCGCAAGCTCCTCTGCCTATCTGGCTTATTAAGGTATAAGCTCCTTTATAGTTATAAAGTAGCGTAAATTATAGTAATCTGAGAGTATATAAGTGGTATAGCTCGCGTACTTAAGGTAGTGTCGCCACTGTTTAAAGCAGTCGACTATAGCCAGTAGTTCCTTATTGTGGGTATAATACCTAACTTTAGGTCCCTAGAATTTTCTACTATAAAATGCTATTAGTCTTTAATGGAGCTAGGTAGCGTTTGGATGCCTATTAGGTTGTAATAGGATACTAATAAAAGCAAAATTCGATACATTAGTAATTATTATTAATGGCTAATCTAGGTTAAAATGCCGTAGTAATAGAGCTTCTATAAACTTTATGCGAAGTTCCCAGAAGGCCTTTTAAACCTTTTTGGGCCATAACCATGGCTTATACTATTTAGTTGGTCCCTTTTTAGTTTTCTTCCTTACCGCCTTTAAGCTTTTTGCTCCTTAGGTTAGGTCTTAGAAAACTTCCGCAATATAGTCGGATAGGTATTAGGCAACGTCTAAGTAGTTATAGATAAAGCGCCTATAGAAATTGGCAAAGCCTAGGAATACTTAAACATCCCAGTAGCTCTTTAGCTCCGGCCACTCCTAGATCATCTACACCTGTACTAGGTCCATAACTATACCTATAGGCGTTATAATATAACCCAGGAACTCAACCTACTTAGTATTAAAGATGTACTTTAACGCCTTAGTATAGAGGCCTTAATTATCTAAACGTTCTAGCACTTCGCGGACGTGTTATTTATATTAATCCTTATCTTCTAAGTAAATCAAGATGTTATCTAAATAGATAACGTATATACGGTTAACTAGTCCCCCTAAGGCTCTATAAATATACAATTGGAATATTATAGGCGTATTAGCTAGCCCAAAAGGCATCACCAGATACTTAAAGTGGCCGTATTAGGTTTTAAAAGCGGTCTTTTACTCATCCCCTTCTTTAATATAGAGCCTATAGTAGGCGTCTTATAGATCTAGCTTCGTAAAGATCTTCGCCCTAAATAGTTAATTTAGCATTTTACTAATCAGTAGTAGTGGGTAATGGTTCTTAATTATAATCTTATTAAGACCGCGATAGTTTATATATAGCCTTATAGTTCCATCTAGTTTTAAAATAAAGAGGATTAGTACGCCTAACGGCGACTTACTAGGCCAGATCTACCCCTTTTCTAGTAACCTATTAAGGTACTTCTATAGGATCTTAAGCTCTTTACGCAAGAGGTTATAGATAAAAAGGTTTAGTAGTTATTTACCTTCTTCTAGATTAATTACATAATCGTACTCCAAGTTCTATAGTAGGACTTTTACTTTCCTACCCAAAAATACCCTTAGTAAGTCCCTTAGGCCTACTAGGATATTTAACAAATCAGGGTCGCGTTTATCCTCCGCGTTATTGTCAGGTAGGTCCTAGAGCTCCCTTAGGATGCTCATAGGCAGCGTTATACGATATAGTAGTTACTTATATATAGTTGCCACCGTATATTAAACCATTTTATATAGTAGCTAGTAGAGGGTAAGGAACTCCTTAACGCAGCATTTAAAGTGCCGTAGTATGCTCTCTATATATTACTTAAGCTAGAGTAATCCATGGCGGTTAAAGTATCTTATAAGATCCTTAAGATCGCCGCCTTCCTACAATGTCTCTATAACCTATCCGGCAGTTCCCTATAGGGTCTCCATTATAGAGGGGTTATCACCTATACTAAACTCTATACCTATCTTATTACCAAACAGGAGTTAGATCTAATACTCCTTTAGGTATAAAGCATACACTATTTTACCTAGGGCTATATTCTCTAGAATATCCTTTAGGCTTATTAGTAATATACACCCTTCCAAATCTTTATTATTCCACTATTTAAAGGCTCCAGTCTTAAAGCGTATCTTAGGATCTACTTCCGCTAGCCAAGGGTATCTAAGGATAAAGTCGTAACCTACGAAGTCAGCCGCCTAGAAGGGTTGCGGGCCAACCACCTTAGTGCAGTTATATATGTCGGCTACTAATACTATAAGCTTATGGGCACTATATAGTTTAATCTAATACTTATCTAGGAAGCCTATAATAGGTTTCCGCCACCTTTATAATAGGATAAGTTTATACTCTTTTACTAAATTATATCATATAAGATTAATTTCGGCGCCACTATTATATAGTGCTTAGAACTGTTATACCTTACTTATAGGGAGTATTATTTCTAGCTTAATAGTAATACGGAGAGTCTTTCCTTCTATATCTTACCCTAATTACAGCTAGGAGAGGTCCGCGACTAGGGCTTTTCTTTTTTTAGATTATTAGTACGGTTGTCGCCCTATTTGTTTTTCCAATAAAATCTACCTCTAGAGTTTTCTCTTAACTTCTTAGAGTATTCCTATAAAGGTGCCAGACGGGTATTAAGTTGGCCCTAGAAGTCTTTCCCATTATTTAAGGTTCCTAACTTTAACCCTTCTAAAGTTCTCTTTAAGAACGGCTTCTTTAAAGGTTAGGTCTGCCCTATATTACTACTAAAGTGCCCACGCTTCTAGTAACCCCCCAGCTTCCTACTAAAAGAGGTCTAGTTCCTTACCATATCCTTAGCGTTTAGAACCGCTTATTTAAAATCCGTATATACGGTAATCCGCGGTAGGGCTCCTACACGCTTTATTTCGTCACGAATTACTAGCTTAATTCTAGCCTAGATAAATCCGATCTTCTCCTTCTTATAAACACTACCGTCCTTATTTTTAAAGGGCTCTAAATCCATCTATTAAGTATAAGTTTTTACAAAGTTTATAAACTAGCAGAAGTCTTAACGGTCCAGCTACATACCATTCCAGAATTATTCTGTATTATCGTATTATACAACATATAAATCTTAGGTCTAACCCTTTAGAAAGGTCTATAGCTATAGCCATATTATAATTTACTCTTTATTAAGTTAATTAAGCGCGATCTAGTTTAGCAATTAGTCTTTAATCTTACTAATAATCCAGCATATACGCTCTTTAGTATTATCTCATATCATCAGCATCTTAAAGAAGTTATCTACCTCGCGAACCCAATCATCCAGCTATTAGGCGTTGGGTCTATAACGAAGTTCTAGACTATTAAAGGCCTTAGCCAGTTAATCTATATCCTTTTTCCATTCATTACATAAATGCCTCTCTAAGTCTTCCACACCTCCTCAGGTAGGTACTAAGTAGCCCTTAGGAAGCCCTTAGCCTTAACCAGGTTATAAAAGAATTTATCTAGCTTAGATTAGACCCTACCAGATCTAGATTTACCCTTAGAGGGTTCTAATATATTTATTAATAGCTTCCTCCCGCATAGCTTTTAAGAGCCTTATAACAGCTTCCCAATATCTATCTTAAAGGAGATCGGTATAGGGCTCTTAACCTTCTAAACTCGGGCCTAAAGAGGCTCCTACTATAGAGGTAGTATTAGTACTAGTAGCTAGTATAGGCTTCCCAACAGGGCTCGGGTTTTAAGTTAGTAATTAGCTTAAATTACCTAAAGGGGTAGGCCCGCTTGGCTTGTAAGCAGTCTATACACCACTACTATACCAATTATAGGCTAGTGGTCTTCCGGGAGGGTTCCGGTTGGTTCCCTAGTTATATATATTAGTATATTCCTCTAGCATTTCTAGCTTAGGGGAAGATCTTAAAGTTGCCTCTAGCGCTTAATCTTTTAATTAGCCTAGGTGGGGCTAAAGGGGTTCTGGCTACTTTCTAGTAGTGTTACAACCGTTATAAAGGGTATTTATATTTTCCTTAACGTTGCCGGTGACTATAGGTATGCGAGAGTCTTTAAGCTTCTAGAGCATCTAGGTATTAGGGCTTATTCAACCGTCTTACCTAGAGGGTTATATTATCGTAATCTCTCGCTATCAGAGGGACCTTCTTGCCTTTACGCGACGGCTTTCTATAAGGTATCCGTGGCGATTCCGTTTAGGTTGTCGCGAGATTTTAAGGGAGAATAGTGGTTGTAAATAAATAATATAAACAAACAATCTAGTTTTTAAAGCCGACTACCCTTCCAAAAAAGAGTAGGAAGGATTTAAATATAAAGGGATCTTATAGATAGGGGGCTATAAGGACACGATTAGAACAAGATAGATTGGTAAGAGAGATAAATCCTTAAGGAGGTAAGGCCTTTAGGATTATAGAGACTATATACTACGGGCACGTGCCTTTAGCACGTGACCGGCGACTATCCGAGGGGCGTCCGGGGGTTATCCTAAGGGCAACCCAAGGTGTCCGCAATAATATCCCTTATACCCCCTTTACTAGCAGTCTATTGCTAAATTATAGGCTATAAAGTAGTACCTTATTAATAACCTAAATAAGGGCTTTATTGAGCCTAGCTAAGCCCCTTTTACCTCGCCTATTCTCTTTATTAAAAAGCTAAATAGAGGACTCCGCTTTTATATTAACTACTATAAGCTAAATAATATAACCTATAAGGACCGCTATCCGCTACCCCTACTTAATAAGACTCTAGCCTATATAAGTAGAGCTAAGATCTTACTAAGCTTAATATCCGCTAGGCCTTTTACTAAATTAGGATATACCTTAGGTCTAAGGATTTTATTATATTTTAGAACTATTACGGAACGTATAAATATAAGGTACTTCCTTTTAGACTAACCAACGGACTAGCTATATATTAGCGGTATATAAATAATATACTCTTTAACTACCTTAACGACTTATATACGGCCTACCTAGATAATATTATAATCTACTTTAAGAATAAGCTGGAATACGAAGAGTATATCTATAAGGTCCTATAATAGCTCTATAAGGCTAGCCTCTAGGCTAATATTAAGAAGTTAGAATTTAGTATTAAGTGTACTAAGTACCTAGGGTTTATTATTAGTACGGATGGAATTAAAACCAACCTAAAGAAAACGGCTATAATTAACTAGTAGATACCCCTATAGACCGTAAAGGGGGTATAGTTATTTTTAGGTTTCTATAACTTCTACTAACGCTTTATTAAGAACTATAGTAGAATAGCCCGGCCTCTTAACCGTCTTATTAGAAAAGACTAGCCCTTTTACTTTAACGCTATATATAGGCAGGCCTTTAATAAGCTTAAAGAACGGCTAGTATTGGCTCCCCTACTTACCCACTTTAACCTAAAACGGCCCTCTATACTAGAAACTAATGCCTTAAATAGTATAATAGCTAGTGTTTATTCCTAAAAGTAACCTAATAGAGAATAGCACCCTATTATATACTATTTAAAGACTATAGTAAACGCTAAGCTAAACTACTATATCTATAATAAAGAAATGCTAGCTATTATCTCTAGCTTTTAGCACTAGTATATATAGCTAAAAGGGACCCTAAAACCTATCTAGGTAGTGTTAGATTATAAGGCCCTTATAGCCTAGCAGGCACGCTAGGTAGATATTCTATCTTAGTTTAACTTTCTAATTATATATAGGTTAGGTACTATAAACCGTACAGATACTCTTATAAGGCGTAAATAGGACCTAAATAACTAGATAGCTATAAAGATCTTATTACGGACCTAAACACTACTATAACTAAAGCATTTTAACTCCTAAATATAGGCACAACTAAATATAGACTCTTTAGGATAACTAAGCGTAAGCAGCTAGTTAAACGTTAAATATCCGCAACTCTTTGTTATAAAGACGCTAAAATTTAGCCTAGGCACACTCCTACTTAGCGTATAATAACTAAAGGTTACTATAGGTAGTAGAGAGTTGGTTTTTTTAACTTTTTAGCAGCGGATTAAATCTAAGACCCTATAATAAATTAGATAAGGTATTAGACGCCTATAGAGAATTTAAAATATATATACTTAGCGTTAGAAACGGATTAAATATTATAGAACGATTGTATATTTACTTATATATACTTAGTATAAGAAAAAGGTTAGCAATTAAATAGAGCCGTAATTATAATATATACTAACTTTTTCTCCTTATAATAAGAACAGAACGGTATAACTTTACTAAGTAATAATAATAATAATAATAATAATTTATTGCTTAACGCCCGATTCGGATCCCTATTAGGCCCACNNGGACTACTCCTTATTTATATATGGGGAGAAAACTCTATTTAAGAAAAATAAGAAAACCCCGTAATCCATCTCCCCGCCTTTTAGGACTNGCCTACTTAGCNCCTNNNAGTCGCCTATAGTNCTCTANTACCTTACTATTTAACCTNCTTAGGAACNACTGCTGCCGTAATAAGCCTATGGACGCGCTAGTATTATAAACTATTACTCTACTACTGTAGAGTTACTAGGGGGCACCTGCTGCTTGCCCCCTTGCCTTTTATTACTATTTCCCTTATAACCCGGAACTAATTTAGCATATTTTAACTAATAAGCCACTAGGTAACCGCCTTAAGGCCTTTTTATATTAAGAGCAGTATATTATAGTTCTTTATACTAGCTGCTAAGAGTATTATTTCTTAATTAGTGCATAGGGGGTATAGCAGTATTATATGTTTTGGTGTTTGTTTTAGCTAGCTATATTTATATCTTAGGCTACCTACTAGGATACCCACCTAGTAAAGCCAATCTTTTAGTCCTATTATTCCTGTTCTTAAGAGTGTTGCTATTATATTTTCTGCCTTTATTAGGCCTTCTCAGAGCCCTTAGGTATTTACCCCCTATGGCGTTAACTATACTATAGCTTAGGTTCGTCTTACCTAAGTTAGCCTCTATACCTTTAACTCCCATTTACCTTTTTAGCGTTAGTCCAACCAGTATTATATTACGGTAGATAGTTTCCTGGCGTTCTTATATATTCTACTTTAGCTCCTTTCTCTATCTTACTATTATCTTTGCTAACCTCTTATGCGTCTTCCTTCCTCCTCTATATAGGCCTAGGCCCTAAAGCGGCACTATTCTTCTTCTACTTTCTTTACCTATTTCTCTAATATCTCTTCCCTACTTTGGGGTTATTAGTTTATTCTCCTATAGGGCACCCTAAGGTCCCTCCATAGTTTACTTAGGCGTATCTTAATGTACTTTATAATATTAGAGTTGCGTTTATTTTACGTCCTTTGCATTATAGCGGCTTTAATATATAATTATAGGGGGGGAATATTGGATTCCTTTTTAAGTAGTGCTGTAGCCGTTCGCTTGTACCCGCCTATAATACTTTAAAGGTAGGCTGTTTAGACCTTTTAAAGTGGTTTAAGGAGTAATTTAGGGGGGCCCTTCTTAGTTTCTCCAATGGCCCAAATACTAGATCTATATATTATGGTTAGCCAAACAACTACTATATATAGTAGGCGTAACCTCTAAAAGCATAGACCCTATATGGAATTAATAATCCTAGATAAAGCGATAAACTGTGCTTAGCCTTTACGGGCCGCTTGTGCCGTATATACGCTCTACTAGAGCTTGCTGTCTACCTATACTCCTAATACCCTTAGGCCCTAAACTGGTTAACCCCTAAAGCCTTAGATGCGAATTGTATGCTAGAGATCTACAGATTAGTTGCGTTTTCTTATAAAATGGATTAGCTAGTATTTCTCTGGTAAGAATTGGACTTTATAACGTTTTGCCTATTTTATATAAGTATTATAGGCTTTCTCTAGTGTTCTGCAATTCTTTGCGGCTGTTGGCCCGTATATAATTAGGTTTATATTATTAACGAAGCCTATCCCCTAGGTTGCCCCTTCCTTAAAGGAGTTAAGTAGGTTGCTTATAAAGAAAAGGAAGAGTATAGGCAAGAGGGGTAATCCTTATAGTATTTCTATTGTAACTGTAATAGGGGGGCTCTAATATCCGCTAAAGACTAGTAATATTTCTTTCTGGCCTATAAACCCTTAAATAAATTATATAATCCATTCTAAAAAGCCCTTTACCCTAAGGATATATAGGAGACACTTATGGGGTATATTATTGTAGACACTACTAATATCTAGGCTAAGCATTAATACTACAAAGTCCTTTTGCATCGCCTATATAGATTTAATAGTAGTAGCGAGTAGTGTAAGTGCTGATAGTGTTAAGCGGTTCTTTCTTGCCCCTATTTGGCTTTATGGTAGTAGGGCGTATTCCTCTACTATATCTGCCATGCGTTTCGCTATTACCCTTTCTAAGATCTTACTAAGGGTGTTTTCTAAGGCAATAGGGCGGTAGCTTCCTAGGATTAAGTAATCTGCTTTGCCTTTTTTTTATAGGACAACTGTCGTTATAGATCTTCTAAGTCGCGGGTAGTAGCCTATAGTAAAGCATACTCTAGCTATATCTACAAGCTAAAGTGCTATAAGTGGCCTATAGGTTTTTAGGGCCTTATTTAGAATCCTATCTGGTCCTAGTACTATATTATTTAAAAGGCGGCTAATAGTTCTAGCCATTTCCTCTATTATTATATCGCTGTCAACCCGTAGGCGAGTCGCTAGTATTTCGCCTGTAATATTACTAAGGTCTACTAGAGCTAGTTAGGGGAAGAACCTTTCTATAAGGATCTTTACCTTCTTATCGTTATTATTTATGGCCTATAATTTTCCTGCTCTTTATAGGGGTAGTAGGTATAGGTCTTCTGCTAAGTAACCTACCTTTTTTTTTACCTATTTTGCTATAGCCCAAAGGCCCTTGTTATGGGGGAGGCTTAGGTTAAAAGTATACTTATTTATAAACCGTCTCCAGTTATTCCTTGCTTCTTTTTTTAGGGTATTCTTTAGCTAGTTTCTTATATCTTTATATCGTCTCTCGTCTTTAGGGTTATGGCTACTTATATATTTCCTTTTTACTCGTTATTAGCTGGCAACTAGAACTGCGCATTGTGTGGACTATACGTGTCGCGTATAGGGGCCCAGTTTTAAGATCGGGCAGTGCTCTTCTAGCCCATTTTTAATTACTGCCTAGATCCTTTCTAGTCTTTGGTTAATTTCCTTAGGGGTGGCCAATAAGCCTTACTTATTTAGTATTAGGTGGATTTCTTCTAGGTCTTAGAGTTATTATTTAACTATATTAAGGAAACTATCTATCTTAAGCTTCCTTATTACGTATCTTTTTCTATTTAGTTACGCTTTAGTATCTAGGTCTAGTTATATCTAGATAGGGATATAGTCTAGGGTAAGTGCCTATTCTTCTTTGGGGTTATACCTTTTAAGTCTCTAGTATAGGCCTTCATCTATAAATGTAAGGTTAATTATACTTCTAGCGGTGCCTTATTGCCATATAATTGCTCCTAGGGGGGTAGCTAGCTTAAGGCCCTAGATATCTATAGCTCTTAGTAGGCACTCTAACTGTTAATCTGCAGCAATATAGATGCCCCCCTACCGCGGGTGGTAGAGGTTTATATCTCCTAGTAGGATAGACTCTATACCTTTAGTTTCCAGTAAGCTTATTACCAATATAATATTCTCTGTTTGTGGGACCCCTTTAACCCTAGGGTTATATACATTAATAATTTGTACCGGTCCCCTATATGTTTGGATTGTTATAACTACAATATCTGGGTTAACTGCCTGCTATAACTATAAGAATAGGCTGATAGCCTTGCTGATTATAAAGCACACGCGTATGGCTGCTTTTGGTTCGTATAGGAGCTGGAATCCTCGGGGGCAGTATGTCGATTGTGTGAAGGTATTATAATACGGTTCTTGTATAGCAAGGATATAGTGTTTCTCTGGGTCTAGACTATCTAGTAGGGAACTAAGTAATAATATAGTAGTTATTAGCTGGTTATAATAATTAGACATAAAAGATTTAATAAAAGGTATTAAAAATAATAAAGGTTATTAAATTAAAAATAGAAACACTAACGTAAGTGATAGGGTTATAAAGGTTTTGAACATCAAAACAAGCGCATAGACAAAATTTGGTTGTAAAACCTGCAATCCTTCATAACTAGGGACACCTTTATAACCCTATTACTTACGTTATACCTTTAATAAATAACTTAGAGATAGGAAATATCTTTAAGGATAAAGATAAAAAGGAAGGGGATAGTATTACGGACCTTATATTAGTAGTAACGCAACTACTAAGAAGAGATATAAATAGGTTAGTTAAGATAGTATAAAAGGCGCTAGAATTGATTAAGCTATAAAATAAGGGGTAACTAAGCTATATAGTTAGTTATATTATAAATTCGGAATATAGGAATATAGGAATATAAAAACGTAGAATATACTAACGTACTAACGTACATTTCTTAGGCATAGTATTATGTATTTAAAGGACCACAGTCCCTACCTAGATAGTTCTCTTTTTTTGTAGTAAATCTTAAAATATAATTGGAGTTAATCCATTAGGCAACCCACTCTATTAGTTATATTTATATTATTAACTATTCTATACTTATATACCTAGCCCATTAATAAGTCTACCGTAGTATTTTTTATAAGGCTTTATTATACTAACCAACTTAGTATAATTAAATTAACTATATATATAAAGTCTTTTACTAAACAATTACTATTTACCTTAGATAGATCTAGCTCCTTATACTTAGTATATACATTCTCCTACTTCTATAATTAGACCTTAAAGTTCTAGTTCTAAGGCGCTTTCTTAAGCTTTATATACTAGGTAATAACTTAAAGCTTTTAGGGACTATTAGTTGGAGTAATTCTCTGCTTTAATAATACTAAAATATTGTAGGTAGTGTTGCATTTAAATATATAAATAACTGTTACAGTACGTGCCAACTGTTAAGGTACGAGGTATGAGGTGACTGTATATTATTGACAAACGATGTCCTGTGAGGATCTATATAGGAGGTGAGGCGGTATATATACGTGTCGCTTAGGGGTTAGGTCCGTGCTCATGCATACGCGTACACGAGCCATAACAACGCGTCAGGTCAGTGCCGTGACAATAAGGTAGGTATATAAGATTAAGCTTTAAATATAACTGCGTAATATATTAAGAGCTAATACCTATTTTCTATATAGCTTTATAATATCCCTATAGTCTAATTAGAGTATATAGAGCTCCTTCTTCTTATCCTTATCTAGCTCTAAAAGTTTTGTCTTTTTGCTATTAATATCCTTCAGTAAGGCTTAAATGGGTTCTTTAAGTATTAGTAAATCGGTCTTAGGTATTAATAGGTTAATATACTTCTGGAGACGATTATTATTAGCTTTTAACTTAATAACCTTAATCTATTTGTCCTAATTATTTAGAATTGCTAGAATAATAGATAATATAATAATAGGCGTAGTCTCTTATTAAGAGGTTATTATAAATATCTATAATGGAAATAATAATGGAAATTAATAGGAATAAAGGCTTTAAATTAAAGATAATATAGTAAACGGCCTAGGCTTATAACTATTAAACGGACGATTAGAAATAAGAGCTCTGTCTTATTATAAGAGGCTCTAGAGCCTTACTATATATACTAGATAGGTGGCAAATATAATAACGACAACGTTGTTATTTGGTTGGTAATATAATAGAAATAGGTAATAAGATATTTAATAAGATATACAAAATTAAGAAAGATGGTAATTAGTTATAAGTTAAGAGACAATTAAGACAAAGTACGTTAATACAATCTGGGTCGACAGACAGTAGTATAATGGCGGTAAGGAAATCCTATTTAAGTCGACAATTATCTAATTAATTATTGTCCTCTTAAACGTGCAGATTATCATACCTATTGTCTAAAAGCGGTGATCTTATTAGATTGGAGAAAAGTAGATTTAACCCCTAAATCTACTTTATATATTAAAAAGCTAGTAAAGCTCTAGGACTTTAATATAGCTCTAAATTAAATATATACTATAAATAGTAAGTCTTAGTATTAGGTAGGTATTTAGGTATAAAAGGAAGATTTAATTAAACTTATTAAATAGAGCCTAAACTACTTAGTCTAATATAAAACCTCCCTTCTCTTCTACCCTAATTGCCTTAATATTATTAATATCCTTAAAGGCAGCGTGGGTGTTATTATCGCTATTATTCCTATTATCCAAGTTTAGCTTAATTAGCTTACTTAGCTCCGCTAAAGTGTCCTCTGCTTCTACTATTGCCTTTATAGTATCCTCTATAGCCTTCTTATATATAGCAACTTATGCCTTTAAGGCCTTCTTTAGTAATATTAATAGTAGTAAGCTAACGTAGTAGATCTTCTAGTTAATATAATAGGAATCTTCTAAACTTCTTTAACTTCTTATAAAGGTAATAATAGTAGTATATCGTTAAGCCGTCGCTTTTCTTTTGCTATAGATCCTTACCCTAAAGCTATATTAGTAACGTACGTTTCTTTATTAAGGCGATATAATAAATATAATTTCGGCCCTATAGCTTACGCTTAAGCACCTCCTTTATATTATTGACGTTTAAATTAATTGATTTAGGGGTAAGAATACGCTCTTTTAGAGTCCTCTAAATGCGGTAGCCTCTAAGGTAATAGCTAAAAATAACTGACGTCTTAGTCTAGATAACATTCTTTTAATCTTTTAGCTTTTAATCCTTATAGTAAAGGCAGAATTTAAGTCTATTTTTCTTTATCTACGCTATAAGGCCGGGCTTATATATTAGCTTTGTCTTTTACATATTTAATAAGCGGAGAATTTACTATACTATTAAGGCTCTAATTCCGCTAGCGTTAAGGGAGAGTTAGAGGGTGGTTTTTTCTTTACTATATTAATTATAATAAATAAGGTTAAGAACCTATTAAATTTTAGCAGATATACGCTTTTTTAGACTTCCTAATCGGTCTCTATCTTTAAGGTAGATATTAAGAATTCTGTAGTCTTTAGTCTTATTAAAGCCTCGCTCTTTAGCTATTTTAATAAGGTTCTTAATATAGGTTTCGCTTATACCGGCTTTAATATTAGTATTTATGGCCCTAGAAATCTTTATGCAAAGGACCTAAGCCCTAGTAGTAATATTATATAAAGTATGTATAATAAATAGTAAGATATAATATAGATTTAGTGTATTTTAGAAGCCTCTAGAGTATAGTATTAAGGGGAGAGTTGTATACGTGGCAACCCTGCTATGTGCGCTAAGACTCGGTTAAATCTAAACTAGCCTAATATGCGCCAAATTAAGCCGCTAATGGCTAGCGCGTGCCACACCGACTGGGGGGGGGGGTCCGTCACTTTTGAACGCTGCCTCCGTAGCTCTTTAGCCTGGCAAAAGAATGCCGCCTGTGAATGAGGAATTGACAGACGAGCGGGGAATCCCTGACCCCCACAACCAAGGCTATCTTAGCGCGCTGGTGCCTACTTCCATCAGCTTCTCCACCCAGCTCGTCACTCTCATTCCATTATTTACCATCCCGCTTCAACTTCATAAAGTGACCAGGCTACAGTCCCAAAATGCCATTGCAAGTGCAGTGGGACCTTACCAAGAGCTCTTTTAGCACGGTAAACGAACTTCGCGAGCTCATTGGGATTGCTTCGCAGCCTAATGTCCAACCACAAGCCGTACTTGCGGCAGAAAATTTGGGCTACGGCCTTGTCGTATCCCCGAGAAGGATTGAAGATGCCATCGGGGCTCTCAGCACCAACGATTCGATGCGGCTTGAGTCCATCGAAGGACGTATTGGTCTTCGATCCAAGGATCTCCAAAGGATCATTCGGCAATCAACCTCGCTGCTTCAGTTCTTCGTCACTATAACCGCATGCAAGCCATGCTTCACCGACTCTGAATTAGGCGATCTTGCCTTTTTCATGATGACCAGAACCAACGTCCTAAAACGGTATCCAGTGTCGTCTACACAGCTGACGCAGTTCATTCATACACTTTCCGGACACTTGGAGATGATCGTTCCAATCGCTCAATTACATGAAATAGCGGTTGCGGTGGATAACGAGAACCCTACCTGTGGGGACCTTTACGAAAGAATAGACCCGGAGGAGTTAGCCGAGTTGCTGGTCCGCACTTTCGAGGAACTCGTGGATGAGTCGGTAGTGGAATTGAAACTGAAAGGACACACTCAAGCGATATGGCTAGCAACGCTATTTTCGTGGCTGCTTCCAGAGACAACCCATGTCACCGTGGGAGAAAAGACTATCCAGGGAGACCCCGGCATGAAATTGACAGTGGAAATCATGCCCGACGGAGGCGAATCGTGGGAACTGGAGGTTTTTAAACGGGATATGGATATTACGAAGTACGTCTTTCCTAGTGTTCTAGACGAAATACGCAGCCTTCATCGACTTCCACTGTGTCAAGCCAAATGCTACTTTAACGACTATTACGGTTCAGCCGTAGAGGATCCTCAAAAGAGACAAATCGCAATCCAGGCCATGGGTGAGCTGGCTCAGATTTTGACAATATTTTTCTGCGAGCACGGCCGACTCTTCATTTCGAAGGATTGCTGCAAAAACAAGTCTCCCAAGTGTATGACGGCGGCTATAATCCAAGTAATGGGTGAAACAGCCCTCTTTTCCTATTCTAATGCCATTGTGAAATATGGATGGGATACTGGGTCTCGGGAAGAGATCTGTGCTGAATCGGGTGAGCTCAAAACACGCCTCGAAGAGCGCGTCTCGCAACTCCATAAGAAAGAGTCACCACAAGAGGTCGTGACGCTCCTCCACGATACCTGTTCTGCATGGGTTACCAAGGTCATCGACTCTGCCTGCGACGCAAGTTACATAGTCGATCCGGCCACGTACTTAGCCTTCAACGCTACTGTTACGTCTACCATCAAAATGGCCACGGGAACCCGGTATTTTAGCCCACTGACCGCTTTAGATCTCGATAGGACTGATGAAATGGTTGGCAAGCTGCTCTCTCGAGATGGGCTAGAGCTTCAGTCGTTCAGGGAGCTTGCCTTCACACACCTACTTCCTGGACTACCCAGCTTCCTTCCACAAGATCTTGTCGTAAGCTATGGAGGTTTTACTGTTGGCATGGACGTTCTATGGACAATATCCACGGAGCAACGCGCGGCGCTTGGCATCCGGTATGCGCCGGGACATATTGACAAGGACGAAATACCGCTTTCTCGAGTTCGCGAGGCAGACTTTAACAGCTATATCGCATCACCAGCATCTGCGCCTACAAGCCTTTTCGAAAAGGGAGTGTATAAACCTCTCATAGCGCAGCCATCAACTGCATCATTCGAAACGCGTACCTCCATCCAGGGTGATCAGCTAATTGTAAAGCACTACATTGAAACAGTTCCACGGTCGCAAATTTCCACAGCTCTTGCTGTCAAGGGAAAATTGGGTAGGAACAAGGAAAAGGCATCGTGGATTACAGCAATCAACTCCATTGCAATGGCTACGCATATCGGCCGTGGGCACGATTTGACTGTCACTCAAGAACGGGAAATGGCTCAACGTCTCCACCAAAAGGGTCTCGAGATGGTTTGGCACAACAGGATACCTTTATATAACATGGAATCGGGTTCTAAAGTTCTTCTCAGGACAAGCGGAGTTGAAAAACTGAGATTTTTCTCCGCGAGCTCAGGTTATGATAAATATGTTAACTCACGCGACTGCTTCGCTGTGGTCGTTCGACACAATGCCCCTCTGTTATCAAGCATTTGGGCTGCCGAGGAGAAGCGGGACACGTGGGTGGTAATCCCCTAGGTAGGAGGATGGGATTAGTAGTTACCAAGAAGTTCGGATAGAATGCTTCACTTCACGATGCTTTTTAGCTTACGTCCGCCTTACCCGGAGGACCACCCACCGAACTTGGCATCGAGCCACTGGATATTTATTCTTAAATCCTCCCACTTAGGCTCTCATCTTCTTCTTACCTTGTGGCTAGTAATTATCGTGGAACTCGGTCGACAGTGTTAAGCTAGGTACCACTTCGCGGAAGCCCTTGAAAGTACTCGGGCTCAGCATCTACCAATTCAAACGCTTTGTTCTTACGGCTGCCTCGGTCTCGGTCCATGCCATACCTAGCTGGATATTTTAATGCAACCCCACTGTCAAATCATACTATATGCATTGGATCCATCAACGAGGCATTGATATACGTGCACCTCTGTTGGATGCTGCCTGGAAATGGTCCAAACTCAAACCCTTCCGCTATTATGTTTGCAGTTGTACTATTCGCCGGGAGTTGTGCTCACTCTGACAATAGTGTTGCATATGGAGTGGCACGGTTTACTGGGAAGTCATTCTAGAACATGTACTAGAGCAAGTAGTCGCTATAATGCGACAACGATGAGAAAATAATAAGAAATTTGGATGAAGCCTACAAGAGAGCTGGATATTTCTTGATTGAGGCTCCATATCCGTACTGGGTCCGGAGTTCGGAACCGGACAAAGCAAACTTTGACTTTGAGTTGCAAGTCCTATCTGCTGCCTAAAGACTAGTGTAACCGGATCGAATGATTAGGTCTGCTAGCGTATGAAAAATTGGCTTGCGTAATTCCTAGTACTTTAGGCTTAAGCCTTAAGCTCTGGCATACAGGTAAGATCCCAATATTTTTATAGATACCCTTCAACACTCATATAGGCGCACCGAAAACGCTGCTTCCTTCCTGCCAAGTACCACTTAACGGACCTTGTTAATACAACATTGCTATAAGTCTCCTTCCCTATCCGTCTACTGATCGACGGCACCAACCCTTCTATAACACCACTATAGTATATCCCCAATATCGCTAAGCCGAAGCCACGGTAAATTAACGATTCCGTCGAAAAGCGCTTGCTGGAGCCTTACTGATGTGGGGAAAAGCTTCGCATATCCGGAGAATTGGGGACAGCAGTTGCTAAGCTGAGCTACCCGTTTTGACAACTGGTCGAAATACTCAGCGAAATTTGATGAAACCTTGCAAACGAAGAAATGTAAGCTAGAATAGGCTAGCAGTAACATGGAGTACAAACCAAGAGAACGAGCTTAATACTGCCCTAAACCAGCGCCGCTATCTGGTTGGGCCCTGCGCACGTGTCGATGATCGAACAATACTGCTGGACGGAATCTAGGAGTCCTTGGAGTCTAGAAGCAAACAGACAGCTTTTCCAACTTGCGTTTGCTTGTATGACTTGCCTATTAGCCGGACAACGTTATCTGCTGTAGGCGCATGGTTCGAGAATGAACGGAGTTAAGCGGTTTAATCTGGTGAGAGAACCTGCTGAAATTCACACAACGCTGTCGTTAGTCCGCTGTGAGCCCTTTTTTAGTGTCAACCCCAGTGTGGTTTTCGATCATGCGATAAGCGAGCATAAAATATCCTTTATCCAATAGAAAATGCATAAAATATCGCAATCGATAAGGATAAAGTGCCCTGTGCGGAGCTTTTCTACCCTAACCAGGCGGACGGTTATTAGTAAAGTTCGGTAGATATTACGGATATTGCAGATACTGCGGATACTGCAGATATTGCGGATATTGCAGATATTGCGGATATTGCGGATATTACAGTAGGAATAGGTAGGCATATAAGGTGTCATAGGGTCTCCCCCCTAACTATATAATAGCTAAATACTTAAAGAAAAATCCCCTATCTCTCTTATAATTCTTCTCTAATGCCAATTCTTTAAATACTCTGTTTTCTTAAGAGTTTCGGGATCTATCTGCATTCTGTCCCATAATACCGTACAACGTCCTCCTAAAAAGACTCTCTCCGGGTTATCGCTCATCGCCGGAATTAAGAGAATTTTAATTGCCATAAGCGAGAGCCATAGCTAGCGCTTTCGTTGCTGTTCTTAAGACCACCACTAAAGCGCAGTTATTGAAATTTTATATAGTGTCTTAGAGATAAAGTCCTTATACTTATCCTAACTTTTTAGTCGAAATATTATACTATTAAGATCCTCGGCGATCTTATTAAACTCATTAAGGTCTTAAGCTAAAGCTAGCTTTTCGTACGACGACATACTTTTAGGCGTAAAACTCCTATTCCGATATTTCTCCTAAAGCTCTTTAACGCTATTAAGTATAGGCTTACGCCACACCTTTTTCTAAACCTGCTTAATATATCTTGTATAACGGGTTAGATAAAGAATAAGCGCAGCAGCGTAAAGGGGTAAGTTATCTGTTTTATAGTAATACCTATTAAAGGTATTCTAGGCATTTTTAATGCGTTTAGAGAACTCCTTATTAGATATATACTCCTTCTATTATATATTAGCTAGGAAATAGAGAGGTAAGATAGACTAACCTAGGATTATTAAGGTGCTTAATTATAACGTCTATTGTAAAGAGCATATTCTTAAGCGTTGCTTCGTATCTTTGGTATTTTAGGGTTACCTAGTAGAATATCTAAAGAAAATTTTTTTTGTATAAAGAGCCTCCCAGTCTTTTAGACTAAGATAGTCCTTTTTAAGTGTATTAAGGTTACGCTTAGTATATATATTAAGGGTAGACTCTTTCTAAATTGCTACGCTAAGCATAAGATACTAGCTATTCTATCTTATATAATTATTAAGCGGAATTCTTCTCCTTATAAGACTTTTAAACTTACTTGTATAACTAGCTAAGCTACGGGTATATATAGTAATGTTATAAAGCTTTCTAAGTACGCTAAGTTTCTAAAATATATTACTCTTCTTTTTCTTCTCTTCTAAATCTAACTCCTTTTCTTTTACCTTATCTTCTTTATACAACTTAATATCATTAAGACTGATTAAGTTTTTGAAAAGAAAAGCCTATATAGTAAGGTTTAGAATATAACCCTAATAGCGGATCCGTTGGTAGATAGGATTCCATTTAATTCCCTTTTCCTAAAAAAGCTAGTCGCTTATCGTATAATAGAGCTTATTATTTACGGTATGGTTATTAGATATAACGGCACCTAGCTTTTACGTAATCCCGTAGTCCTTAAGCACTAAAAGGAGAGTATTCTATTACTTATCCCTGCTATAAAAGGCTACTATATAAAGGCTAAGGAGAGCGTTTATAAGCTTCTCCTAGCTATTAATAAAATGGCCACAAATTGCGAGGAGAAGGTAATTATTTAGAGAGGTCTAGATATTAATAGAGAGATAAATACTTATTAGTGTAGACTACAGCCTCTTTTATACGATATCCTTTTGCAATAGTTATAAGTTATAGATCTTTTTCCTAACTTTTAAATAGGCTATAGTTATATAGCCGTCTACTTTAGGATTAATTGACTATAGAAGGACATAGAACTCTAGCTACTTAACTATCCAAAATGGTAAGTTTTATATAACAATTAATGTAATAAGGGCCTTATTGATAACTTCCTTATTTAGGACTACTTGGAGTACTTCTAAATCTAGCTCTTCTGTCTCGTTTTAAGACGACGCTTTAAGGTAAAGATCTTTTAATTAATCCCGTATTACTTCTTTTATATAACTAGTTTTAGGCTTAATTATAATGCTATGCTTTAACGCTAAGTGGTTTTGGAAGTTGGAAGTTAACTATATAGCGTACGGCTCTGTGCAGTGTTTATAATAGAATAAAAGACGGGCTTTTTTATTTTGTATGGGCTTATTATTACTAGGTGGACGGGTATACTCCCATATCGAAAGAGCTAAGCGACCTCTTGTATTTTTTAATTTAGAGGTATTAATAGAGTCGAGAGTTTCTGATTCTACTTCTGAAGTTATATTTTATACGATAATAATAAAGAAGAAGGTAGCTGAAAATTTATTTAGGGTATGCCAAGACTTATCGCGATAAGGCTTATCCAAAACCACACTGGTCAACCCCTTTAAAGAGTGTCGGGTCGTTGTCTTAGCATGCTCAGACCACACAGGGAGACGCTAAACCAGTTTAGGCCATCTGTCCCTGTATGGTCTGAGCCACTTTGGCAGACGTTTGTAACGCATATTACGAACGCTTTAAGTACGATGTTACGACTACTTGGAGAAGAGTCGGAAGAAGCTAGTTAGTTAATACAAGCACGGTCCAGGATGGAACCCGTGGAACCATATAACGAGGAATAGTAAGCAGAGTCACGTGATGTGATCTATATGATCTGTATAATCTATATAATCTATAATAGAGCGAATAGAGTAGACAGAGCAGATAGAGTAACGACTTTCTTAGGAGTACGGTTGTGTATTTAAGGACCCTTAGTCCCTACCTAGATAGTTCCTTCCTCGTAGTAATTCTTAGAATACAATTAAAGTTAATCTGTTAGGCAACCACTCTACCAGTTATTATTACGTTGTTAACTTAATTTGCTTTACCTATATACCTAGCCTAATAATAAGCCTATTGTAGTTCCTGCTATAAGGTTCCGTTATATAATTACTACCTAGTTATAGTAATAAATATAGAAGTCGAATAACATGCCACTAAAAGCAGCCACCACAATACTATTAACGGTGGCAACTACTTTAAGGTTAGGGGGTAACACTAGTATAGCGGACACTAACTTACAATAACCTGTAACAGTAGGATAATTATAAGAAATAGTGGATCGATTAATAGAAAATAATATAATACTTAAAAATAGACTTAATAGAATTGGAGCAGCAAAGGTTAAGTTACTATTAATTAAACGATTCTTAGAAAAGAGATTAAAGCTTAAAGGATTCCTAACGTAAATATATTTTAAAGTCATATAAGAAGGGGCCAAGTTAGCTATAATAATAGATTAGATAGCCTACGCAGGACTATTCCTAATAGGTTGGGCACTTAAATAGTTTAAACCCTACTTAATAGAGATACAGACTAACGGAATAACTACTACCAATTAAGAGGTACGATTTGTGTTTTTTAGCTAGGTAGGATTCGCGGAATAATTAATATAGATATTTGGGGACCCGGAAGCAATAACTATAGCAAAAAGGAAGCTTTAGGACCTAATATAGCGAACTTTAGCAATTAAGTATATAATATAGTTTTAAATACTTACAATATAGGTTAAATGGAATAATAAGGCGCTTATAGCACAGTATAAATAAGGACTTAAGGCTAAAGTCTAGGACGTAATTATTCTAATAGAAGATGCGGATACCCTAAGGGAATTAATAGATTAAGCAATTAAAATTAATAATAGGATCTTCTAAAGGGAACAGGCTAAGAGAGGCTAGGATAGAGTTCTATAGTTATATAAGGCGCAGAGTACGTAACAACTAAAGCTAAGTTAGAAACTATAGTATAGCGCAGAGCTAATAGACCTAAGTAGTACTAAAGAAGCCTATAAAAGATAGAGTAAGAAACTATAAAAACCTAGAGGTTAAAGATCTAGTAATTATAGAACTAGAGAGCAGAGGCTAAACTAGGGATCTTATTAGCAGAAGATGTTTAGGCGGACTCTATAATAGAGTCAGTGGTTTAGAGATAGAGCTTATATAAATTATGGGAAATAAGGTTACTTTATAAGGGATTGTAAAGATGGTTAGAGTTACTATATAATAAAGGGAACTAGACTAATAGTATATAACATATACATATAGAGGAATAATAGTATACTGCGAGAAATAAAAGAATATTTAATTAGAAGTTTTGTATTTTATTATAATAACGTATACTAAATTTATAAAGACGCTAAGTACGGTATAAGCTATTAGCCACAAGAACCAGAGTTAAAAGGACTTAAAGGGACTTAAGAGTTAGATAAAGAACAAGATTAACTCTATAAGCTAAATTAAGATATTATAGCAACGTATGGACAATAATTAGTAACAATAATAATAGAGTTAGAGTACTTATTAATTAATAGTAATAAGGATAGTAAAGGAACTAATTGGGGGTATCTAAACCTTAATAATGCAATAGAAGCAGAGACTGAGACCGCTATAGAGTATAGTTTAGTAACGGGTATTATAACACCGTTAGATACGGTATCCATCGCTTTATAAGACGGAAGGAGTAATATCTAGAGATAATTAAGCAAGTAGATAACTGCTAGTGCTAGCTTACTACTTAATAAAGGCAAAAAGCTAAAGGCTTAAGATTTTTAAGACGAGATAAGAGATAACTAAGATTCTTAAAATAAGATAAGGTAAGCTTAAAGACCTATAACAGACAGAAACCGATAGAGTAGAGCAGTAGCTTAGTTTAAAGATATATAAATAAGCTCGGGACAAGAATTCCTAACGGCATAAGATTCTTAAGACGAGATAAATAAGATCTAGGACTCTTAAAATAAGATAAGGACACTAATAAAGCCTAGTTAGACTAAGGCTAGAGCTAAACTTAAGTTAGAAGCAAGCTTAGGATTAAAGAATCTAAGGGATTAAGAATTCAGAGTATAAATTAGGACACCTATAAGTAAGAGGCAAGGAGCTTCTTTATAGATTAGAGAATCTATAGCGCAAATAGCGATTAGACTAGGAGACAAATATATAGACCTAGAAGACTTACTAGGGAAATATAGCGTTTAGCCTAAAGATCGAAAAGTTAATACTAAGATTAAGAAGTATAAAGACTTTAAGGATCTACTTATAAGACGCGACGTAAAGGAAACCATAGAGGAATTTAGGGCAAGAATTACCTTATGGCAAGAACAGAAACTAGATAAAAGATCTAGTATATTGGGACGTATAAGGGACAGAGCGCTAGTATAAAGAGTTACTAATAGGTCTAGAACAGGCACACTAAGAGCTAAGTGGCTTACCGAACTGAAATAAGAAGAGGATTTAGGGATTCCTATTAGGTTCGAAGAACAACATACTAAAGGCTGTTACAACGTAGTAATAAAGAGATATTTCCTTACGGACGAGCTATATATACTTAAGTAGCTGTACTAAAAGTAGTATAGACAACGATATAATAATAAGTAGGAAGAATTCTATATATGGTTAAACGAAAAAGTTATCTAAGACCACCCAATTACAGAGAAGGCTATAACTTATATTAAGGGGGCCTTAATTATAATATTAAAGGATCTAGAGGAGTAATTAGAGGACTAGAGAAGCGAAAGGTAAATCTTAGTACCTGCGAACGAAGTTGTAACGCTTAGATTAACACGAGAAAGGTTTAAACTTAAAGATAAAGACGAGCTAAGAGTTAACCTAAGATACCAAGTATATTATACACTATTGTAAATAGTATGCGTGGATAATGCGTATAATATATATAGAACACTAAAGGATAAAAATTAAAAGTATCTAATAAGGATATATTAGATGACGGATAAGGCAAAGTATTAAAACGCTAAGTATATATATGGTTGGCACCTAGTAGAAGTTTAAAAATAAGGGGACTTAACACTTTAATTAGGAAGATTCCTTACGGAAGAATGCCTAGATAGATAATAATGGTGGGAATGTCTAGAGAATACCTATCTATAGTATATTAAAGATAAAAAGCAAACTAAGTATTAGCTTAAGTTGGACTAAGTATAAACAGAATCTAGTAGCCAGCAGTTAGGAAAAGTAGAGGCCTACGGAACTAGAGGGAACTAGTAGTATAGCCTTAGACCCTTAAGGGAATTTAAGAATAATACCTAAACTTATAAATTAAGTGGTAAGATTAATAGTTTAAGGCACTAATAGATAGTGGAGTAATAAGAAACCACATTTTGCTAGCAGCAGTAAAAAGAATAGGGTTACTATATAGGTAAAAGGAATGTCCTTACCTACTAGTAATAATTTTAGGAGATCTAATAGCCTACAGAGGAGGTATTATTAATCTTAAAATAGGACCTATTTAGCTAACCATTAAAGGGAGACAGATTAAAATATCTTTTAATATATTACCATTAGGGAATAATAAGGCAGTATTAGGAATGCCTTAGTTATAGGAATATAATCCAAAGATTAATTAGGTTATAGGTTAGGTTGATATTAGAGATATATAATACCGTAAGATATAACAATAAACTAAGATAGTATGGTACTAAGTTGGAGCGACATATAAAGAGACCAATTAAGGATTAAGTTATATACTAAAGAGATACTATAAATATGGCAAAAAGTTATAGTTACTAGAGAGTAAAAAGCTGTTAGAGTATATAGTATAGGACTATAAGATAGAATTAGAACTAGGAATAAGTTTAAGGTTCTTTCTAATCTATAAGCTTACTAAAGAAGAAGGTAGAGCACTAAAAGAGTTTGTCTAAAAAAACCTATAAAAGAAATATATTAGACTATTGCAGTTATTAGCAGAATATCCAGTACTATTTATACTAAAGAAAAATGGCAAACTAAGGCTATATATTGACTATAGATAGTTAAATAGCATTACCAGGAAGGATAGGTATCCTTTACCCTTAATTAGCGAAATCTAAGACAGGATAAGTAATGCGTAAATCTTTACGAAGATAGATCTAAGATAGGCGTACTATTAGATTAGGATTAAGGAAGGCGATAAATAGAAGGTAGCCTTTAGGTTAAAGGAAGGACTATATAAACTATTAGTTATATAATTCGGGCTTATAAACGTACTAGCAACGTTCTAGAAGCATATTAATAATATATTAGGAGAATATTTGGATAAATTTGTTATAGTATACCTTAACGATATTATTATCTATTATTAATTCTATTTATCGCCCGATTCGGTCCCCTTTTTTTTTTAGGTCTATATAGGCTTCTACCTTCTATATATAGGAAAAACCCCCTAGGGGGGAAAACCTAGGTATATCCTTTTAGCTAGTCTTACGCGCTCCGCCTTCGCCTAGCCTGTATACCTTTATATAATGTCTACCTTACGTACTATGCTTCTAAGGTGTCTTGGAAGATCTAGGGGGTAGTGGGAGGGTTTAGTAATTCGCCGGCGTGCCACCTTTGACTAGGTAGGGGGTGTCCAGTCTTTAAGGGACTGGAAGGGGGCGTATCCTTTAGTGTCCTCCTACTGGATCTTATTTGCTGTCTAGAACTGCTAAAGGACTCCTTGGCTTATAAGCTATTGTGCTGCTTTATATAGACCCCTGCTTATGGAGAGTATTTAGGTAATATTATTTGTGCCTACTCTAGCGAATAACTGGTCTCTTATAGTGCGTTAGTTGCAGAATAGTAGTATATGGCGTACTAACTGTGTAGGCCATCCGCACGTATAGTGTGGCGTAATATTTGGGATATAGATGCTTACTAGCCATGCATTTAGCCCTAGGACCTCTATCCTTAGTAGGAAGGCGGCTATAGATTCTGCCTTCGTCTGTCCTTTGTATAGGGGGAGAGTTAGTATTGTCTATGGGGTGATCCATATGGCTGCCCTCTGTGTTTTTGCCGCCTTCTTTTATTGTTGGTTCCACTTAATATCTGCCTATCTTGCGATGTATATAGTGGATCTCTACTTATGCTGGTGGCCTCCTATCCTCTATTGCCGTGGTGGCGCTCCGCCGGCGTAGCGCTAGGTCTCCGCTTAGTATTGTAGTAGCTCCCGTATTTCCTATTCTTTCTCTACCGCACGTAGGCGGAGGGCTTTCTGGCTTATAAGCTTGGGCGCGTTGCCCCTTTAGGGGGCCCTTACTCCTCGTATACGATTAAGTGTTTAGTGTATATCCTTCTTTACTGGGTAGTCTTGTACTATAGCTGCTCTCTATATAGCAATTATATCTGTGTATATATCTAGTAGAGGTACTACTGCTTTGCGTTTTAGTGCGGTACGTGGTGTCCTCTTATAGGCCCCTGTAATTCTACGTAGGTATTAGTTTTATAGTTTAACTAGTGGCTCTAGGGAGCTTTTTGCTAGTGGCTTGCCTTTTAGGTCTACGCCCTAGATCTAGGCGCCGTATAGCATTGTTGGCCTTACTATAGCTATATATAGTAGTTGTATGCGTCTAAATAAAGGTCCCTAGGTCGAGGCTGTAATACATAATATCACTGCAAATGCTGCTGCTCCCCTATAAGTCGCCTATATAATATACGCATTCTAGTTTAGTCTAGCGTCTACCTATACCCCTAGGACCTTAAGGGTGGCTTCTAGTTTTGCTTCGCAGCCCTAGATGCTTACTATTAACGCTAGGTTGTTATTCGCCCTCCTTTTCCTTATAAAATAGATAAGCTAGTATTTATCTGGTGCAAATTTAGCGCTATACCGTTTTGCCTATATGACGCACCTGTTATACGCCTAGTTTAGTCTAGTGCAGTTTTCTACTACTATGTTTCCCTATATAATTAGGTTTATATTATTTATAAATCCTAAGGCTACTGTTTCCTGGTTGCTCTTAAATATCTCTAGTAGCTTAGATATAAAAAATAAGAACAGGATTGGTGATAGGGGCGACCCCTATAGGATGCCTGTAGGTGTTGGTATTAATTCGCTTTTATAGCCCTTAAATACTATCTTAGTAGTACACCCTATTAGAAAGGCTTATATAAACTTAACTATCTATTTTAGTAAACCCTTCTTTCTTAGGATCTATAGGAGTCTCTTATATAATACGTTATTAAAGGCTCTACTTAGGTCTAAGCTAAGTATAGATACTACGTATTCTAGGCGGGCTTGCCACACCGCCTAGACGCTGGAGGTAATTAGGGAGAGGGCTAAGAGGGTTAATCGCTTCTTTCTTGCGCCTATTTATGTTTATAGTAGTAGTCCTTACTCCTCTACGGCGTCTTATATGCGCTCTATAACTATCTTTTTTAGAAGCTTTTCTAGCGTATTTTTAAGGGTAATTAGTCGGTAGCTTCCTGGGAGAGAGTAGTCCTTTTTATTTAGCTTTCTTAAGACGACTATAGTTGTTACTTTACAGCAGTTTGGTAGATTGCCTTTGTATAGGTAGGTAAATGTAGCGTTTGCTAGTGGTATTGCTAGGGCTTCTAACGCAGCCTTAATTGCCTTGTTTGGGATCCTGTCTAGTTCTACCGCTTTACCTATAAGGAGCTTCCGAATAGCTTCTTTTATATCCTTTATTAAGACTATCTGGCTTATCTCTAGGGGTAGGGGGTAGTCTTAGTTGCTAGTGTTTTGTAAGTCTGCTTAGCCTATGCCTAGGAAGAACCTCTTTACTAGTATTCTTGTTTTTTCCCCGTTGTTATTTGTGTACTAATTGTATGCTGTCTAACATAGTGCGGGTAGGTGGGGGTCCCCTAGCGTTTCCCCTGCGGCTTACCTACTCCACTTTGACATTTGCTAGAGTCCCTAGTTATATAGCTTAGTAGGGTCTAAAGTAATTTCCTTAAGGAACCGGCGCCAGCTGTTTCTACTCTCCTTCCGTATTGTCTTCTTAAGCCTATTCTTTAAGGCTTTATAACTCTGTTAGTGGTAGACCTCGCCCGTCTCACTATACTGTCGCCTCGCCCTCTTTAAGCTTATAAGTATTTACGCTGCCTTTAGTGACCATTCGCGCCAGGCGTGTTTACTAGGCTAGGCTATTAGGTAGTACTTATCTAGGTAGTTGCTTATAGTCTTTTAAATATCCTCTAGCGTTACCTAAGGTATTATTGCTAGCCTGTTAGTGATTTCCTGGGTATATTTTTCCTAATTGAGTTTCTGGATGGCGTATCTCTGGCGGGTTCGTTACGCTAGTGTGTTAACGTTAAGGGTTATCCGTATAGGTATATAGTCTGCAGTTATTACCTATATATTCTCTAGCCCGTAGAAAGCTAGCCAGTTTATTAGTGCTTCGTGTATAAATATAAGGTCGATTGTGCTCTCTTGGGTTTCTCTTTTCCAGGTAGGTTTGCCTATTAGGGTGGTTAGGGCGAGGCCTTGCGTTTCTAGTTCGTTAAGTAGGTAAGTTACCTATACTTCTACTGTGGCCTGCTGTCCTCTTTATGCTGTATAGTGTGTATTAAAGTCCCCTAGGACTATTATCTCGCCTTCTGCTGTGTTAATTGTTTATTAAAGTAGCCCCTACGTGGTTATCTGGGGCCTATTATCGCTTAGGTTGTAGACATTAATTATACTAATTTAGCCCCTATTTGTAGCTATTTATAGTTTAGCTATATTAGGGCTAATAGTGTAATAGCTCTAGGCCTATATATTAATGCGTTAGCTAATTAGGAAGCATATGTAGGTAGACGGGTTTAGTTTGTATAGGAGGTAGTATCCTTTTAGTTAGTACGTTTTATGGGTTTATTTATTATACGTTAGCTCCTATAGGGCTATTATTTGGTATTCTTCTAGGTCTAGGCTGTTGAATAGAGGGCGTGTTGCTCTATAGTTTGAGTGTCTATAGTTATATTATATTATTGTTAATCCTTTTATAGTTCGTCTGGTGACTTATAGGCGTCTTCTATTTATATTTGGGGCGTTTTACTTAGGGCCGCTATAATTGGGATTCTTTGTTAGGATAAGTCTCTGGCGGCGTTAGTGCTACCTCACGAGCGTCCTACGGCTCGTTTTGCTACTAGTTAGGCAAAGGCTGCTTTTATTAGGGTAGGTATCCTAGTTCTCTTTCGCTGTTTAATTATCTAGCCACTGTTATTTACCCTGCTTATCTTCTTCTCCTTATATACGTTTCCTTGGAGCGTGGCTATAATCTAATGCAGTTGGGCTTATCTTATCCTAGTAGCTTCTAGGTACACCTAGTAGGTTCTACATTCCGCCTTCTGCCTTACTTTATATTCTTTTCCGTAATTTATATATCTAACTCCCTTGTCCTTAGGGCAGTCCCTAGTATTATAGTTATTGGCGCACTCTTTATACCTTACTTGCTTCCCACATACGTTCTAGGTGTATCCCTATTATTAGTATTTAAAGCATTATTAGACTTGGACTCCGTAGTGGTATAGCCGGGCTTTATACTAAAGGCTGTCTATAACTACTTCTTTACGGGCTACTGTTGCCTGCATCTCTTAGGTTAGTAGGTTAATTATTAGGGTGCCGCGCGTTTTAACCTTTTGGAACCCTAGTGATTTTCCTATATACGTTATACGTTCTTTATGGAGCTATATAACTCTAATTATAGTAATTCCGGGGGCTAGTTTTTTAATAGCCTCTATAATCCTCTAGATAAGCTGTGTATTTATAGCGCCTTATCTACTTTCTACTTATATACTAAGTGGTACTCCTATTACTTTGACTAGGTAGTCCTAGCGGAGGATCTTATACTTAAGGGTGTCTCCCTAGGTAATAGTCTGGTCCTTTACCTGCTGGTTAGGGAGCGTAACCTCTACGTCGCCGCTGCGTAGGACCCTTACTGCTACTACCTTTAGTATATATATTTTAATCGATATAAGAATCTGTTTTAAGTCCGCCCCTAATACCTTTAGTGTTTAGACCCTAACCGTGGCTCTAACTGGTGCTACGCTGGGTATACGCTGGGGAGTTGCCGGTTGGGCGCTTGCGGCGATATTAGCCTATATTAGCTTTACTGCTTGTGCTGTTAGTGTTTTTTATGATTTTATAGCATCCTTGATGCGCCCGAGCCTATCCTCTACTGCATTCTGGTTCCTGTTGTGCTTTATCCAAAGCTCTCATGCGATAAGGCCTGCTTATTATGCCACACGCGCTACCCCTACGCGTGGGCGTTTGTCCTCTCCCTTCCCTAGATCGTCCTTAATGTTCTTTAGGAGGTCTATGAGTTTCTACCAATTCTGGTCGTTATCCTTTGGTTGTTGTGGTTGAGTCGCCCCCTGTTAGGTTTGTTGTGGTGTCGCGATTTTCTATACGGCGCCCACCCTTTAAGTCTGCTACGACCCTCCTGTGTCGCGCAGGCTTTCCGGCTGTGCTGTATGCATTGGTTCTAGGGCATAAAATGCCGTAGATTTGATTGGAGGTGGTTATTTCTCTATTAGGTGATTGGTGGGCGTGTTCTGCTGCTATAGCGGCTCNATATTATTATCTACTTAATAAATAAGGAAGAATATAAAGAATACGTTAAATAGGTCTTAAAGAGACTATAGGAAGAACAGATACTAGTAGTAATTAAGAAATATAAGTTCTTTACCAGAAAGACCGATTTTGTTAGATTTATTATTAAACTAGGCTAACTTAGTATAGACCTAAAGAAGATTAAGGCTATAGTAAATTGGCAAGAACTAAAGAATATTACGCAGTTAAGATCGTTTTTAGGGTTTTGCAACTACTGCAGAAGGTTTATAGCGCAATGGTTAAAAAATATTGAACTATTTACGCGATTAATGAAGAAAGAAGAACTATAGGCATAGAGAGAGGAATAGTAAGAACTCTTTAAAAAAGTTAAAGAGTTGTTTACCCAGGAGCTAGTTCTTAAGATTTATTAACTAGGACTAGAAACGGTTATAGAAATAGATGTATTAGACTTTATACTAGGAGTATATTTTATATAAAAGTATCTAAATAGATGGCATCTAGCGGCATATTATAGTTAGAAGATAACACTACTAGAACTAAACTATAACATCTATAACAAGAAGTTATTAGGTATAGTTATAGCACTAAAGAAATAGAGAGTATTCTTATAAGGTATAGAGAAACCATTTATAGTTAAGACGGATTATAAAAACCTAATAGGATTCCTAACGATAAAGGAACTTAACTAAAGATAGGTTAGATGGGCAGAGATGCTTATAGAATACTATTTTGAGATTTAGTATACTAAGGGTATAGATAACACGCGAGCCAATGTGTTAAGTTAAAAGGCTAAACTACAAAATAATAATAAGCTATTAGGGGCTTTACTACAAAAGGATACAGATAGATTAACCAGGCATAATTATCTAAAAATCGCAGCAACTTAAGAGAATAAGTTAGGAAAGGTCTATAAGACACTAAAAAGCTTTTAGGTATAAAGAATTCTAGAAGCATAACTAGAAGACCTATAGTTAGATATATATAAAAACTAAGAAATAAAGTACATCCTAAGAAGTATAGCAGAGCAGTTTATAAAGAAATTTTATAAGGGGCTAACTTAAGGACATAATAAAGTAATAGGCTTAGTGTTAAGACTCTAGGAGGAGTATATTATTAATAGAATCTAGAGGATAGCTAGGAAGGTTACTAAGGAGTGTTTAGATTACTAAAGAAATAAACTAATAAGGCATAAGCTATATAGAGGGCTATAACCTATTAAAATACTAGAGAGACTATAGGAGGTTATATTATAGGACTTTATTATTAAGTTACTAAAATTAAGAGACCCTATTACCAGACAAAATTATAACGCAATTTTAGTAATAATAGACAAGCTTATAAAGTAGGGATACTTTATAGCCTATACGGAAGAAATCTTAGCAGAAGATGTCGCTAGAATCTATATTAGAGAAGTGTTCGCAAGATATAGAGCACTAAGTAAAATTATATTGGATAGAGATTTAAGATTTATAGTAGTATTCTGGGAGGTATTCTTAGCGGAATAAGGAGTTTGAGCAGTAACTTCCACCGCATATTAATAATAATTTATTGCTTAACGTCCGATTTGGATCCCTATTGGGCCTATGTGGACTACTCCTTATTTACATATGGGGAGAAAACTCTATTTAAGAAAAATAAGAAAACCCCGTGATTCATCTCCCCGCCTTTTAGGACTCGCCTACTTAGCGCCTATAAGTTGCCTATGGTGCTCTACTACCTTACTATTTAACCTTCTTAGGAACCACTGCTGCCGTAATAAGCCTATGGACGCGCTAGTATTATAAACTATTACTCTACTACTATAGAGTTACTAGGGGGCACCTACTGCTTGCCCCCTTACCTTTTATTACTATTTCCCTTATAACCTAGAACTAATTTAGCACATTTTAACTAATAAGCCACTAGGTGACCGCCTTGAGGCCTTTTTATGTTAAGAGTAGTGTATTATAGTTCTCTATGCCAGCTGCTAAGAGTATTATTTCTTAATTAGTGCGTAGGGGGTATAGCAGTATTACGTGTTTTGGTGTTTATTTTGGCTAGTTATATTTACATCTTAGGCTACTTACTAGGACACCTACCTAGTAAAGCCAATCTTTTAGTCCTATTATTCCTGTTCTTAAGAGTATTGCTATTATATTTTCTGCCTTTATTAGGCCTTCTCGGAGCCCTTAAGTATTTACCCCCTATAGTATTAACTATACTATAGCTTAGGTTTATCTTGCCTAAGTTAGCCTCTATACCTTTAACTCCTATTTACCTCTTTAGCGTTAGTCCAACCAGTATTATATTGCAGTAGATGGTTTCCTAGCGTTCTTGCGTGTTCTACTTTAGCTCTTTTCTCTATCTTGCTATCTTTACTAACCTTTTATACGTCTCCCTTCCTCCTCTATATAGGCCTGGGCCCTAAAGCAGCACTATTTTTCTTTTGCTTTCTTTACCTGTTTCTCTAATATCTTTTCCCTACTTTAGGGTTATTAGTTTATTCTCCTACGGGGTACCCTAGGGTCCCTCTATAGTTTACTTAGGCGTGTCTTAATATACTTTATAATATTAGAGTTATATTTATTTTGCGTCCTTTATATTATAGCGGCTTTAATATATAACTATAGGGGGGGAATATTAGATTCCTTCTTAAGCAGTGCTATGGCCGTTTGCTTATACCCGCCTATAATACTTTAGAGGTAGGCTGTTTAGACCTTTTGAAGTGGTTTAAGGAGTAATTTAGGGGGGCCCTTTTTAGTTTCTCTAATGGCCCAAATACTAGATCTATATATTATGGTTGGCCGGACGACTGCTGTATATAGTAGGCGTGACCTCTAGAAGCATGGACCCTATATGGAATTAATAATCCTGGATAAAGCGATAAACTATACTTAGCCTTTATAGGCTGCTTACGCCGTATATACGCTCTATTAGAGCTTACTATCTACCTATACTTCTAATACCCTTAGGCCCTAAACTAGTTAACCCCTAAAGCCTTAGATATAAATTATATGCTAGAGATCTGCAGATTAGTTGCGTTTTCTTATAAAATAGATTAGCTGGTATTTCTTTAGTAAGAATTGGACTTTATAACGTTTTGCCTATTCTATATAAGTATTATAGGCTTTCTCTAGTGTTCTGCAATTCTTTACGGCTGTTGGCCTATATATAATTAGGTTTGTGTTATTAATAAAGCCTATCCCCTAAGTCGCCCCTTTCTTAAAGGAGTTAAGCAGGTTGCTTATAAAGAAAAGGAAGAGTATAGGCAAGAGGGGTGATTTTTGTGGTATTCTTGTTATAACTGCAATAGGGGGGCTCTAGTATCTGCTAAAGACTAGTAATATTTCTTTCTGGCCTGTAAACCCTTAAACAAATTATATAATCTATTTTAGGAAGCCCTTTGCCTTAAGGATATATAGAAGATGCTCGTAGGGTATATTGTTATAGGCACCACTAATATCTAGGCTAAGTATTAATACTACGAAGTTCTTTTATATCGCCTATATAGATTTAATAGTGGTAGCGAGTAGCGTAAGTGCTAATAGTATTAAGCGGTTCTTTCTTGCCCCTATTTAGCTTTATGGTAGTAAGGTGTATTTCTCTGCTATATCTGCTATACGTTCCGCTATTACCCTTTTTAAGATCTTACTAAGGGTATTTTCTAAGGTAATAGGGCAGTAGCTTTCTGGGATTAAGTAATCTACTTTACCTTCTTTTTATAGGACAACCGTTATTATAGATCTTTTAAGTTGCGGGTAGTAGCTTATAGTAAAGTATACTTTAGCTATATCTATAAGCTAAGGTGCTATAAGTGGCCTATAGGTTTTTAGGGCCTTATTTAGAATCCTATTTAGTCCTAGTGCTATATTATTTAAAAGGCGGCTAATAGTTCTAGCTATTTCCTCTATTGTTATATCGCTGTTAACCCACAGGCGAGTTACCGGTGTTTCGCCCGTAATATTACTAAGGTCTACTAGAGCTAGTTAAGGGAAGAACCTTTCTATAAGGATCTTTACCTTCTTATCGTTGTCATTTATAGCCTATAATTCTCCTACTCTTTATAGGGGTAGTAGGTATAGGTTTTCTACTAAGCGCCCTGCCTTTTTCTTTACCTATTTTGCTATAGCCTAAAGGCCCTTATTATAGGGGAGGCTTAGGTTAGAAGTATACTTATTTATAAACCGTCTCCAGTTATTTCTTACTTTTTTTTTAGGGTATTCTTTAGCTGGTTTCTTATGTCTTTATATTATCTCTTATCTTTAAGGTTGTAGCTACTTATATATTTCCTTCTTACTTATTATTAGCTAGTAACTAGAACTGCGCATTATATAGACCATATATATTGCGCATAGGGGCCCGGTTTTAAGATTGGGCAGTACTCTTTTAGCCTATTTTTAATCGCTGCCTAGATCCTTTTTAGTCTTCGGTTAATTTCCTTAAGGGTAGCTAATAAGCCTCGCTCGTTTGGTATTAGGTGGATTTCTTTTAGGTTTTAGAGTTATTATTTAACTATATTAAGGAAACTATTTATCTTAAGCTTCCTTATTATATATCTTTTTCTATTTAGTTGCGCTTTAGTATCTAGGTCTAGCTGTATTTAAATAGGGATATAGTTTAGGGTAAGTGCCTATTCTTTTTTAGGGTTATACCTTTTAAGTCTTTGGTATAGGCCTTTGTCTATAAATATAAGGTTAATTGTACTTTTGGCGGTGCCTTATTGCTATATAATTGCTCCTAGGGGGGTGGCTAGCTTAAGGCCCTAGATATCTATAGCTCTTAGTAGGCACTTTAACTGTTAATCTATAGTAATATAGATACCCCCCTACCGTAGGTAGTGGAGGTTTATATCTCCTAGTAGAATAGACTCTGTACCTTTAGTTTCTAGTAAGCTTATTACTAATATAATATTCTCTATTTATGGGACCCCTTTAACCCTAGGGTTATATACATTAATAATTTATACCGGTCCCCTATATATTTAAATTATTATAACTATAATATCTAGGTTAACTGCCTACTATAACTATAAGAACAGGCTGATAGCCTTACTAATTATAAAGCACACGCGTATAGCTGCTTTTGGTTTATATAGGAGCTGGAATTCTTAGGGGCAGTATATTAATTATATAAAGGTATTATAATACAGTTCTTGTATAGTAAGGATATAGTGTTTCTCTAGGTTTAGACTGTCTAGTAGGGGCCTTATAAGGTAGTAGTTTATATTACCGCAGTTATACTATATAATGGATAGGTGGCGGACCCCCGGTAAGGGTCCTTTGACTTTCCTTTATTTCTCACTTCTTCTATTTTTACTTTCTCTAAAATATTTGGAGCCTCTGTCTCTTATATCTATACCCTAGTTACTACTTATTTTATATAGAGCTTTCTATTCCTATATCTTATATTCCTGTTAGTGCTTCTATATCTAAATCTATTATTATTACTAGTTCTTCCCCTATTCTTACTAGTCGGCTATATACCCTTTATAAGTCGGCTGCGAATATTATATTTGCCGTATTAAGTCTAATTCTTAATTATCCTGGTTTTAAGCCTACTGTTACTATCTATAGGGGTCTTCCTATGGGGCGTCCTCTCCCTTATATCCCCTATAACCCTTATATCCCTAATTAGTCTAGTGATATCGCACGGCGTCGCTTCTGGCCCGTTAAGGCTTAGGATAGCTAGCCTAGCCCTCTAGTATTAAAGGTAGGAAACGCTAGGAAGGCGCCTACGTCCCCCTAGCTTATTGCCTATTATTTCTATTTATATAACTTAGTATATAGTTATTCCCGTAGCTGTTAAGCCCTTACCTTTTATCTCCTGTATTTAATATAGTTTTCTCTCTCCCACGCCTTATATATGCTTTAGTAGCAGTTTATACATTTTATTTAGTCTTAATTTAAGTAATGTCTTATATTATAGGGGCCTATATAGTGGCCGTAGCACACCTGTGCTGCGTATATAGATTAGGTATATCCCTATTATATATAGCGATAGTATTATTTTAGGCGTAGTTTGTAATTATAGAGCCTTATGTTATATATAAGGCCATTTATAATTATTCCTTTTTAGATAAGGAGTTTTTACATTTCTAGTGTATGTGTGCTAATAATAAGGGAGCTATACGTTTATCTAGCGTCTCCCTAGTGAGTCTCCGGCAACCCTTATATCCTCTTATTATTTTTATTATATGCTTAGTTTACATTTTCCTATTAAAGCTATTAGATTTGGGTAATTTCAAGTCCTAGTATAAGGCGTTCCGTTTATCTTACTATCTCCTATATAATTACTATGTTATCTACCTAGCGTCCCTTTTCTACCCTAAGGCTTATAGGAACTGCTAGGACTTTAACTAGGTAATCCTTGCGGAGTACTTTTATGCTAATATGTTTTCCTAGCCTATCCCCTGCCCTTATAGCTTATTTCTTTACCTATTAGTCCTTTAGGGTAACTCTAATATCTCCGCTCTTAAGGTATTGGACTATAATAGCGTTATAGACCTCTTTACGTATCTCTATAAGGACTTTTATTTTTAATTATCCCCTAAGCCCCTCTACTTATTCTATATTTAGTTATATTATAATTATATACCCAGTTATTAACTTAAGGGGGGTAGGTTTTTTATGCTATAAAAGCGCAGCTATAGCGGCCCAGGTGCGGTTTGCCGGTAAGGGGGGGTTATACTTATTTTTAATTTTGCTTAGCCATTAGAGGATTTAATTAAGGGTTTACTAAAGGGGCGCCTAAGGTTCGCTAAACTAGCGGAGCTATTCTACTAGCTATATTAGTTTATTATAGCTAACGGTTACTCCCCCGTAATTTTGGATACTAAACGCGTTTAATAGGCTTTATATTTTATTAGATGCCTTCTTAATAGAGGTATTTCCGCTTTATAGTGTGGTATTCGCCTGTCTTTATTATAGAGGGCTATTACTAGGCGTAGTTCTAGCGGTCGCGCGCGAGTACGAGCCACCGTTGTTTGACGTGTGCCTCCCCTGCGATGCATGCATCTTAGGGGGATTCTCTGGGTGTTTTTTAGGGTTCTTTTGGTTGGTTTTGGTCTTTTTGGGCCGGGTGTAGCAAGAGCTCCTTTTTCGCGTTTTCCACCGCATATTATCTGTAGACAGATGGTTAAATAGAAAGATTAAATTAGACACTAGAGCAGTATCTAAGGCACTATATTAATTACGCACAGAATAATTAGGTATCGCTATTACTAGTTATATAGTTTGTATATAATGTAATACTATAAGAAGGAATAGGTACGTTACTATTTAAGGCGAATTATAGATATAAGCTAAGAATATTATTATTGCTATATTAAGTAAAGAAAATGAGTAGTAAAGCTAAGTAAAGAATAGAGACTTTAATAAATCTTTATACAAACCTTACGGAAATAGCTAAGGTGGTATAGTAAAGGATAAAAAGGTACTATAACGCTAAGAGATCTAAGGGACCAGATCTTAAGGAGGGGGATAAAGTATAGCTACTATATAAAAATTTTAAGAGTTAACGACTAAGTAAGAAGTTAGACTATATTAGATTAGGACCTTTTAAAATTATATAAAGGATTTCACCGGTTATATTTAAGTTAAACCTACTAGCTAAAATAAAGATCTACCCTATATAGTATATTATAATGCTAGATCCAGCATATAGAAATGTTAAGCCACTAGTTTATAAAGCAGACACGTATAGAGGATAGGAAGAAGATAAATAGCAAGTTTTAAGGATTATTAGTTACGAGGATATTGATAATAAAATATAGTACGAAGTAAAGTGAATAGGCTACACTAAGACTACCTAGGAGCTACTAGAGAATTTAAAGAATGTTATAGAAAAGGTATAGGAGTATTAGAAGAAAATAGGTTAGGCAACATTAATAAAGAGGAATTATTAAAGAATGAGTTACCTAAGGGGGACCTAGGAAGAGCGACTGCTAAACTACTTAGAGTTGTTTCCTGCACTATAGAAGGAAAATTAGTTCTCTTATTACCCAGTTTTTAAAGACCTTATTCTATAAGTTTCTACTTCTTAAAATAAACCTTCTTATAGACCTTCTTAAGACGGATTAACTAAGTGGACGCAGCAAGATAAGAATTAAGAGCCCGTTATTAAGCATTAGCAGCCTCTTTTTTAGCGTCGCGTAAATAATAAAGCTCTGCTAAGGTAACGGATAACTTATTATTAAGCTTTGCAGCAGTAGATTAAATATAAGACCCTATAACAAATTACTTAGGGAACTTAAAGACTACTAAGAGTTATAGGACGCGTATACTTAGCATTAGAAATTAAGCAAACATCGTAAGACGATTAAATATTTACTTTAGTACACTCTAAGTAAGAAGAGGGTTGCTAAGACAAAGGACTCGCTAACGTAATATAAACTAACCCCTTTTTTACACAATAAGAACACGGAGATGATATTACTTTACCTAGCGACAGTATAGAGGAAACTATACGCGTATAACGAAGAGTCGAGGAAGAAGAAGAAGCTTTAGGCATAATAAGTAATAATATTAACCAAATTAATTAGACAGATATTACACCTCTAGTGAACGACTTAGAGATATTTAGAATCTTTAAGGACGAAGATAGAGAGAAGGGAGATAGTATTACGAACGCTTTAAGTACAATATTACAACTACTTAGAGAAGAGTTAAAAGAAGCTAGTTAGTTAATATAAGCACAATCCAGAATGGAACCCGTGGAACCATATAACAAGAAATAGTAAGCAGAGTTACGTGATGTGATTTATATAATCTGTATAATCTATATAATCTATAATAGAGCGAATAGAGTAGATAGAGTAAACAGAGTAACAACTTTCTTAGGAGTACGGTTGTGTATTTAAGGACCCTTAGTCCCTACCTAGATAGTTCCTTCCTTATAGTAATTCTTAGAATATAATTAGAGTTAATTTATTAGGCAACCACTCCACCAGTTATTATTACGTTGTTAACTTAATTTACTTCACCTACATACCTAGCCCAATAACGAGCCCATCGTAGTTCCTGCTATAAGGTTCCGTTACAACGCACGTCGGCATATTCGCATAGCTGATATTACAGATATTCACTTCTTATTCTTACAACGAGTTTGGGCAGCTTAAAAAATCCATCGATTATATATCAAGCTCTGGCGAATTAAATGGTCTATATAAGAAGTCTCCCCGCCTTCCCGTTCCTGACATTAATTTCAAAATAGCCGTGACGCGGTTTGCCAAAGTGAATAATCAGCAATATCTGTACTAATAACGCGTTAACCCTAACCACCCTATTAGCTTTAGCTGATTTTAAAGATAATTATCTTCTTTAATTCTAAGGAGTAGATAGCTGCCTACTGTAATACTATTTGTAGCTAGTTAATCTATCGCAGCTACAATACTGCTGTTACTAGAGAAGAATTTTCTGTTGAGGGTCTAGGAGCTTACGGTCGCAAAATCAACTCCATATAACGCTTGCGGATATTAACAAAGACCGCTTATACGCCAAATATGCGCGCCTAACATCTCAAATTCAAATTCTAGTTGTATTAGATGCACTAGCACACAGTGCAAATATCCTAGATACCTACCGTTCGATCGAAAGCTTAAGACTAGCTCCTGCTAGACGAAATAAAGGGGTTTCTTTAACGCCTTTTGGATACACCCATGGCTGGCAGTTGGTTCTGGAAAATCCATCGATTAGAGAGCTGATTAAGGCGATTCTAATGTAGGTATTGACAGGATAATAGACGTGGTGGTTACTTACATTAATTTTGCTAAAGTTAATGGTTTGCCTTATATAAACAGAGCAGCTCTGCTTCCAAAAGCTTACAGTAAAAACTCTTTATAACGATACGGTTTTTTTCGCCGTCCGTATCGTTATACCAAAGGTATCGTTGTATTCAGACTTTGTACGTAAAACACACCAAACGTCAAAATTATATAATGATATTGCATATCTATGAGCCCGAAGTCAAAATTAAGCGATCAGCTCCACCAAAAAACGATTTAATCGTCATCTGCTTGGTGTTTTAGAGTCATCGTCCTTGGATTTAACGCTCGTGCCTTAATAGAGTTATAATAACCTCTCTCTCACCATCCTCCTGTTGCTCCTTATATAGACGAAGCTTTTATAAGGCCTCTATTGCCTCATTAAGTTTAATTTAAGGTTGTTAGGAGTCCTCCTTATCTGTTTCTACATCGCGATCTGGCCTAGCGTAGAGCTCCGCTACGTGCTTAATAAGATCTTTAGTAGAGTCTACTACATCTTCACCCGGAAGATGAATAAAATTCTGAATATTTATAGGCTCATGGATCCTTCCAGCAGCACGTAGTTATTCAGCCATCTCTTGTACCTCATTAACAATCGGATCTATATAATTACAAGGACAAGGCGGCGGGCCTTCTCTTAAGCCAAAGAGAGTAGATTTAACGAAGCAACTGTTAATTGCTTTTAGTATAACTTCCTTCTAAGCTACAATTGCCCATCGGATAGCCCAAAGAACATGCATCTGCTTAATTAGATCTTAATTTTAGAGGGAGTGCTCCACCATAAATCTAAGCTAATATCGTTGGTAGTATAACTTAAAGTTTGCAATAATTCCTTAATCGAGTGGCTGGTATACAGAGGTACAATTAGAAGGAAGAAACTTGACCCGTATATTCTTAAGAGTATTATTTTCAGTAAGTATTTAAATAGCTGCTTTGTACGCGCTAAAATTATCAAGTAGAAGGAGGACTCTCCTACCATACATCCTTTTATTAAACTAGGTAAGCCATTCAATTATAATTACTGTCGTCATCTAGGCCTTCTTATTGCTCTTCTATATAATATCAAGCAAAGCAATATTAACGTAAGCTCTTACAAAATATCGTGGCTGAGCTAAGGATCCAATTATCTAGAGAGGAAGCTTATCTAAGCCATCTGCATTAGAGCAATTAGCTAGAGATACTCTTACCTTCTGCTTTTTCGTTCCTAAGAGAGCTTTAGTAGCCAGTGTAGTATCTAGTATAGCCTTCCAAAAGAGCCTAGTCTCATCCATATTATAAACATCCTTTAACAGAAAAAACACGACGATCGCATAAAGCTCTATTATGCGATCTTTAGCACCTTCCATATTAACTAACGCAGCCTCACCATATTGCTTCCTTTTACAAATTCCGTTGCGAGATTTAAAACCCTCCAGCCACCCAATTAACCACCTTAGCTCAGGCGATTAAGCTAGTAGAGGTATCCGTTGCCACAATTAAGATACGGCAGTATGTATAAGATCGCCCGTAATAGGAATGCGTGAGATCTACAGGCGTTAGTGCCACTTAAAGAGAGCTTCCTTAAGGAGAGAATGTTCGCCAGCTCGCTATCACTCTCGCCCGCCATACCCGCGTGGCAATTTAGCTGAATTAAGGTGGTTAAATTTGTCGCTTAGTATTTCTAATATTAAGGATTAATTAATCTTTTAACGGAGGAAGTCGCTTGCCCATAAAGCAACGTGTTTTTATAATAAGTAAGGGTGTTTTATATAGTAGGCGCGTATTTTCTAACGCTTAAAGTCAGAGAACCCATAACGACGTTGCCTTTAAGGGTTTTAAGATCTAGGCATAATAAATAAGATAGAATTAAGTATGGAGAGTAGGATCTAAGTATTATTTTAATAGATTTTAATCGTTATATAATAAAGATTAATGGCTGAACTTACGGTAAGGAAAGGTCAAATCTGACGAATTAAAAACTCCTTATAACGATTTTAGTGGGGCCACCCCTACGATATCATCAAATGTCAGAATATCGTAATATTACACCAAAAAAGGCTTGGTCAAGGGGTGTAGATCGTAATATAGAGTATATCGTTATAACCCCGTTATCGTTATAAGGAGTTTTTACTGTACCAAAGTGGCTCAGACCAAGAAACAGATGGATCCATCGAATAGGTTAGCTTGCGGATATTCGATTATCCGCTTGCGGATATTCATCAGTTTCTTGGTCTGAGCATGCTGAGTCAAGTCGGGTCGTATGGACTAACATATCACCATGGATGCCACAGTCCGTCCACTCTGTGACTAATAAGGCTCAAAAGCGCTAAACCCTGCCTGTAATGTGGCCGTTACGGATCTACGTCAGGTTACCCACTGAAAGCGAGTAATCTGGTCAGGCTGCTCAATGTAGTACTATGGTATCCGGCATATCTTTTGTATGTGGGCCGTCAGCAGCCAGGGTCCCTAGCCAAAGACTCCACAATTCAATACTCCAATCAACTACCCTGTTTATATGTAATCTAAAGTAGATTTTTTCTCTTCCTTTCGTACGCACACCTCCTTTACTAGTAAAATAGGTGCCCGGGTAGTGCCTTGGCTACCCTTACCGCCTGCTAGGCCGCCGCTGATCAAAAGATTCGGGTAGTAAAGTTACTGCCAAGAGTTACTGCCCGGATCCTGTCCGGCTGGGATTGAAGAAAGGGCTTTTAGGGTTAATGGCTTTGCCATTAAAAGTTCCGAGGAGAACCGGTTCTGGCTATACCAATCAGTCTTACATCTTTTTTTATACCCCAATATTCTTCTTATTCTTCTCGCAATTTACAAATCTAAGTCTCTAGATAAGTTACATTTCCCCTTGTGTGTTGGTTTCGAGTACATGGAAAGAGCTCTCAGAATGCTTCCGCTTCGGCCGCTTCCTACCAAACCACGGTGCAAGCGCCCATCGCCCATAGAAGAGCCCACGTTTCCGGTAGGAGAGACTTATTCTCCTGCCAATCGACATTCATTACTGCAACTGACCCCACTGCGGCGATTGGATCAACAATTTTCGATACTAGGTAAAACTTCCAGATGGGCTTCATGAAACCTTTCTGCCCTAGCACAACACATGCTAGGCCACCCGAAAGCATAACAAGGTACACCATTCCCGCGATAACACTCCTCCACCCCCGTGAGCCAAGCTTCTGGGGCTGCTTACGCAGGGTAAGGCCGCATGTGGTGATAGTAAAGAGCTCAACAACAAGAAGAATATAGCGAATGGCGTCTCTCGTGATGCTATATGGTCCGAATTCCAAAGCTCTGCGAAGCGACAACTTGAAGTATTGGACGACCACAAGCAAGGCATATTGCATCCAGTATCCAACAGCGGTCCTCCATGTATCAGAGAGGACTGCACTTGGCTCTATGTAGTACGAGGTTGAACCCTCAGCCCACATTGTACCAACTGGGCACCAGACCTTCTTGCATAAGTGCTGGCCCAACATCTCTTCTCTGGGCAGTACCTGACCGTATGAACTCGCGTAGATTCCAGCAGCGATCCGTTGCGGAAACATGGAACCTAAAGTCAGTCCTAGCCATGCGCCACCAGTCGAGCCCAGAATTACGCCACAGCCAAACGCAATCTCTATCGCCTTGTACGCGAGCTCAACAACCAGTAGATCGAATGGCGCTGCGGCTTGAATTGAAACTGTGGTCACGAACTGCCCTGTCTGTGTATGATCCATAATTGATTCCATGACACTTCCTGTTAATATTGGTGGGCTAGGTTTCTTAGGAACAACCTCTGTAACTATTTCTCGAAGCTTCGACACCGTTAAATTGGCAGGTACTTCGTTCTCGTGTCCATTAAAGTCGACCACTTTCACCAATATATTGAGGGAATTAAGGTCAGATCTGAAAGAGGCTGATTGTAAACTTGGGGGGACTTGTGTATCGGTAGCTAGGGTCTCTGGAGATTCTTCATCGCTGGTTCGTTGCTGAACTTGGCTCTGCTGTCGCAAATGCGAATAAATCAGATGGAATACTGCTATAAGATCTTCAATGCTGTGTTTCGACTTCCGGGTACCGACTTGGCGCATTCTTGTCGTTATCGCCTTGGAAAGGTGGTGACAAATGCTAGCTTGAGTGGTGGTGTCATGGGTTTTGCTCCTCCTTTCTTTACTCTGTAAGAAAGGATCACGCTCAGCTTTTTTCTGAGGAAATATCCGACTCATTTTGACCCATGCAGTATGGCTCCATATCGTTAGTGAAGTAGCCGCTACTGCGTATATCACTCCAGCCATGGTGGCGTACCCAGCAGGTAAAGCGGCAATTGTAGTCGTTTGATCAGCCATCAATATCAGTAAAGCGTGAACATGGGTGTTGCGTTGTCCTAAGCCTCATCCGCGAAGGGAAATCAAATGGAACGGGGGCGGTCACATAATATCGTGGCGTTTGAGACACACCTAGGTGGATGCCTGCTGTGGCTGTGTGATGCAAAAGCAACGCGAAGACGCCTAGCTGAATCCTAAGGTCAATTGATCAGCTCTGTTCAGAGATGTATGAGAGGCGAGCTGGATTGCTGATCGGGGCTGTGACGACCTAATAGTCTGCGGCTGCGCCCCATCCCTTCGCCACCCACCTTTCGGTAGATCTCGATTTTTTGTGGATCATGGATATGAGATAGAAAACTTCACTGCGCTAACTGTATCGCTAGAAATTGTTGCATGTTCTTTACTGTGTTATCATACTACTGCCCAGACGAGGTTCCTCTAAATGCGATCACTTATATAGTAGCACAGAATCGATGATATGCAACAAACCATTCTTTGTAAGGAAATCCGTCTTGGTGACTTTAGTGCAACGCTGGCGTCTAACGAGAGTTAGTCCGTGCGCGAACACCATTTTCAAATATTTGAGATGCGTCTATACAATTTTATAGTAATAATTAACTACCATGCCTTCCAATCGTGCCTGTAGAATTCTATTCTGCAGGAAGGACGAGTGCTAGAGCTTATATATCACACCACTCTCTACCAAAAATCAAGCTCTTATAGCGTTTTATATACATGTCAAAAGCTTCAAATATCTTATCATGGCTCATTGACCCTGGCGATTTGATTGGCTGATCCTTATCGATAACCGTTGGACGCGAAGCAGCGTTGCAAGGGATAACTTATTAAAAAGCTTAGTATTATAATTTTGACTGATAATTTAAGCCGGTATTTCTTATAGTCGCGTATACAATAGAGTAAATCCTTATAAGTCTTCTTATATAGGAGTTAATCGCTATTCGTGCTAGTGAGCAATTCGTCGTGGCTGCTTGTCACGTATGCAATCGTGAAAAGTTGACGGAGGGACACTGTACGCTCGTGTAGCTTGGATACTAGATTTAAATTTGCTAGTGTTAAAATTAGCGATAGCCATTTACAAGTTCTGCTCCTTTTGATCCATATTGAACGATTGGTGTAGAAATAGGTGGGCAAGTCGGAGAGTTGATTTTGGTGTGGTGACCGAGTTCCGGGGGCCCGAGCTTATGAGAGCTAATATAATATAAACACCGCCGTTACCCTGAGCGCTAGCTATAATATAATACATTCCCACTTTCAGCTTGATATCCAGAATTGAGGTTGGTCGCATCACCTCATCCCTAATTTCCACCGCGCAATCCTCTCCTGGATCTCTTGCCAACCGAGTTCTCTCCTCCTAAGACCCTCTTGCTCCCCCTCTTGTAGCACTACTGTAGGTGCTCCACTACCCCTGCCTGGGTTTAAAACACCTCCGCCAAATATGTAGCGGGCCACTCTTCTTAAATCTGCCACTGTAACCTCTTCAATTTTCTTACACATCTCTTTTACCCCAACTTTTCGCCCGTGCACCTGCACTTGCCTGCCGAGATCTTCTAACTCTACCAGCCTGCTTTCAAGATTCATAAGCAAACTACTCTTGAGCTGGTTCTTTGCACGCCGGACCTCGCCCTCTTTCAGCGTGGCATACCCACTCTCTTGTCCCAGCGCATTTAGCTCACGGCATATAACTTCGAGCATCTGCGCAACCTGAGCTGGAGCACAAGACGCAGCAATACCAAAGAGGCCGCTATCCGTGTAGCTGTGGTTGAAGGCGACGCAAGTCTCGACCCATCCGTGCTGATTAAGCACATTGGTATAGAGTCGAGAGTACAAACCTTTACCAGGGCCACCAGCACTGAAGGACCCACCTCCCCCTAGAATGGTTTGTAGGGTTGCAAGGGCATAGATGTCGGGAGAAGAAATAGGAAGCGCTTCAAAGGCGATATGAATGTGAGACAGGCGAGGTACTGCTGGATTTAGTGGTGGAGTAATCGGAGGGAGCGTGAGGAAGCCACCAGTGTAGTGAGACGATGCGGTTAGGTCAAGCGCCGGGAATTGGAGTGACGTGTTTATTGTTGTGTTGACGGATGCGTTGGAAGTTGCTGATGTGGATATATTCTTAAAGAAGGGAATTTTTGAGAGGAGACGAGAGGGGTCTTGTGGTGGAGTGGTGGAAGCTGTATACGGGGTGATCCTCTCAGTTGCGGAGGGCTGATCTAAAGTAACCATTTCAGAAGATATGGCATGGTCCTCACCCAGCCCCACAAGGGTTGGTCCTTCTTCTTTTCGCATGTCACCAAAGTACTGCTGTGCTAGTTTTACTGCTTCGTCGTGGTGAACTCCGGCAAAAGCAACAACCATCCTTTCTGGTTTGTAGAATTCTTTCCTATAAGCCTCAACAACCGCTCTGTTGATATCCCCTAGCCTTTCTTTCGGACAGAGCAATGGATTCCCTAAAGTGTTGTCTTTGTACGCTGCCATGTGCACTAATTCCGGTAGAATCAACTCAGGCTTGGACCATATTTCTCCAATCTCGTAGTCGGCAGTCTCAAGCTGCTGCAGGACTTCTTCGTCGGTAATGAGAGGATCTCTAATGGTTTCTGCGAGGAGAGCTACTGTACTTTGGACAGCGGAGTTGAAGGTTGCGGACTGGTACATCAGCGACTCCCGAGAGGATGCACACTGAATATTTCCTCCCAAGGATTCCAGAGTCTCAATCATTTGATCAACTGTCCTTGATCTAGTGGACTTGAATGCCAGGCGATCTATAATGTGACTGACTCCCCTTAGTGCGTCATTCTCATATCTCGAACCAGCGTCGATGTAAACCCCAATTCCTGAAAAATGACCGGGAAGAGCTTCCGTTGCGACTCGAATGCCATTAGGGAGGGTGGTAATTTGATCAAGTTCTACAGGGTCCTAACAACACCGAGCGTAGGCATTAGCTGGAATACTAAAGAAGATTAATGGAAGGTCTATTACCTTCTCCTCGGCTCGCACTACAGTTGCAAGATGCCTCGTTCCACATACTGCTATTGGTTTTCTGCATAGTGGCGCTATTTGAGGTAGTCTCAACGACAATCCCCGCACGGTTTGAGGCTTCAACATGTCAGGTTCGATGGGTTTATAGTTGCCAATCACCCCCGGAGTGGGTTCTCAAAATTTCTTAGGGGATGAACGGCTGAGTAAGCGCCATTTCAGCCTTGCCCGCTGACCACGGAAAGGCAGACAGGAGGTCTAGTAACTAAGCGCAGGGAGGTTGTTTGCCCTGTGGTAAATATCTTGCCGCTCTTCAAACTACATCTGGCCGAAAGCGTGATATTTCTTCCTCTCTACCTTCGTTCGCCGTGATGCCAACTTCAGCTTATAGCGCCCTAACCTCGGGGCACTAGCAGCAAACCCAAGCGACAAGGGCCTAGAATTCGCCGATAGCATCCAGATGCCACTTATCTGAGTGGCTATTCTTCAAGAACCCTCCTCTATTTCTCATTCTCGGGTGGCAACGAACTCAACTCTCCTCTCAGAGAGTCTTAACGTTTGTTGACTTGCTCTCCTTGGGAGCTTTGTTCATTGTCTCTTCTCCACTCCGTTCGTTAACCGCTCACGCTTGCATCCCGCATCACCACCTTTGGTCCCCGGTCTTGCCTGGCCTTGCCGTGTTGCGATTATCTCCCTAATAGCAAACGCACACGTTCACGTAGGGTTTTAAGAACTGTGAATCCGCCTTACAGGCTGTACCATGTTTACAACTCCCGCACCATCAGCCCCAACACTATCCACTACGACCTCCGCAGCCTCACCCACTTCGCCGTCAAGATCAGGCAGACTGAGAGGCCTCAGCTACCTGAGGAACTACACGCATAGCCACCTGCACTCCCATTCAAGCAACTCGCCTGCATCAGGCAGTAGCAGTCGCCCCAACATAACGAGGATAAGGAGTTCACTGTCACCGAGTACTGGTGACCCCGACAACAGTACTTCGACGTCCACTGTACAGGAATCCGAGCCACCTTTTTCCAGGTCCTATTCCTCTTCAAACTCTACAAGCTCAAATACTAGTGCAACGAGCGGGTGGTTGCCCTCTGTGACTAGTCAAAGCGGTCCATTCCGAATACCAGGCTGTCAACAATCGACTGGCGCCAGTGACAACCCCACAACCTCACGCCCTTCTACAATGACGAGGAATAGGGCAGAAACCGCTGCGCCACAACTCACCGTACGAAACCAGGGGGGCCCAACAGCAACAAATTTGGACGATATGGACGATCACGCGGAAGGCAGCTCTTCCCACAAACAGCTCCCTTCCATACGGTTCATTCCACACCAAGACCCGCGAGCAGCAAGACCTTCCTTAGTCTTTCCGACCATATCACGGACTTTACCCGGTGAGTCCGCTGTCATACGAGTTGGGAGATACTCAGAGAGGGACAATATTCCGGAAATACCCCCAAATGTTCCATCTGCCGCGGCGGTTGGATTCAAGTCCAAAGTTGTGAGCAGAAAACACTGTGAATTTTGGTGTTCTAACTCGCAATGGTACATTAAGGACGTCAAGAGCTCGTCAGGAACATTTCTGAACCATATACGTTTAAGTCAACCAAATGTTGAATCGAAGCCTTTTAAGGTGAAGGATGGAGATGTCGTACAACTTGGCATTGACTTCCGCGGAGGAGAGGAAATGATATTTCGTTGTGTCAAAATTCGCATAGAATGTAATAGAGGCTGGCAACAAAGTCTAAATAATTTCAAGTAAGTCTCCTATCAATCCTGAGGTTACTATCTTAACGCCACCGCCAGCAAACAAACACACCAGAGACTACGCAACCTTGCAAAAGCCAAGAAAGACAGCGACAGCGCATCAACCCATAACTCGGAATGCTCAATCTGTTTAACGTCTATTGCAGTGAGTTACCATATCCAAAATCTTCACTTGCCGTTCCGCTAACCTCAAATTCATAGCCATGCCAATCTCTTTTTGTTGCGCCTTGTTCCCATGTCTGGCATTATAAGTGCATACGGCCTATACTGAACGGCCCCACGTGGCCCAACTTCCTATGTCCGAACTGTCGTGCTGTTGCTGATCTCGAAGCTGACGTCGAGGAGCCTAATGAGTATGAAGAATGGGATGAGGAGCTAGAGAAGACAATCGAAAAATCGAATGCTTCCCTAGCAGCACAAGCCGAGGATGAAGCACCTCAAATTACGCCTCGCGCCTCTCAGCTTCCTATTGCGAATCCACCACCCGCAAGCGGCACTCGAACGCCTAACGGTCACATTAACCTATCAGATCTAGAAGCTGCCGTTTCGGTAATATCTATCCAGGACCCTGTGAACAACATAACTTCACAATCAACACCACTAACCCAGCAGCCTCCTCAACCAAGTCCTCAGACAAGTCCTCAACGCCATCCGCTCTCTTCCACCTTTACATCATCTCCAATAGCACAGCCAGTTCCTATAATGAATAGTGGAGTCAACCCCTCAAATAATTCGGGCCTCTTTCCAGGCCGTTCAACCCCCAGTGATTCGTCTATTCAGTACGCTCTCAGCCCGGATCGCGTAGTAGCTCCAGAGTGTCCTATGACACCTCGAAACGATGCAGGCCCATTTATCTTTGACGGCAGCGCTGGGAGAGGCTCTGGAAGGAGAGGCGCCGAGGAGGCGCCAACGGAAACATCAATGAATGGCGCTACTCCTGTAGCCACTCTTCCACCTCTACATATCACTCATGGATTGATGGGCTAGCTCTGATTATGATGTTTCTTCCATAGCATTCTAAATTGGGCGAGGCGTAAGTGACAACGACTTTTACGGCTCTCTTTCATATGCATTTGGATGGGTGAGATGAAAGGTTTTGTTTTCCTGGTCCATATACAATTTTTCTGTGGTTGTTTACTAGCCGGTGGTGTTGGGAAGGTGATATTCACTGGTGTGGGTGTTTGGGCTGGCTTTTTGCTCGTTTTTTTGGTCTGTACCATGCTTGAACATACGATCATGTGTTCATTCAAATTCCCTCAGCCGGAATTAGGAAGACTCAAATATGTATGAGATTATTTTCATGCCAGTGAGGTTTGAACAGAGCATACATCAATGACTAGGAAGAAACATGGAGCATGTTGATACATCTTTTATAGATTGAATACGGAACGAGCACAACGATGCTAATAGCCAATATGAGTGCGCAGCATACAAGTACATCTTTTCAGGATTGGCATGCTATCACCTCGATTTTGGTATCGAAGTTCATTTTTTCCTGCAATCTTAGAACTCAAATCATTTAAGCTTGGCTAGTCGAACATTCCTCCATGAATCCCATTTCCGCTCCCCGCAGCTTTCCACTCATCTAACAATACCATGACCTCCTGACGTGTATCCTCGATAATGCCGTCCATATTGATGTCATTCTTATCATAGCCAAATGGGTCCTCGAGTTGCACTCCAATCCCTTCTATACCATAGAGAGTAAAGGCTACGATAGCGACTATGGGTACAGCCCACCACCCAAAATCGTCGACTGTGGCAAAGGAAAGAACACAATTGAAGAGGGCGAGAACTTGCTTTTGATGGATTCTAGTGGCAGTTATATCAGCATCTACGTTCAAAGTTAGGGAATTGTGGGAACATACAGGTGCGCCACAGGGAGAGGGGTTGTCCTAATTGTCTCCATTCGCCCATAGGCATCCACCAAATTATTCAGCTGCACCGTCATCTGACTAGCCTGGGGCCCATGAAACCAATTCCTATCAAAGCCCCTCCGAATATACGACTCTACCAGCACCGTCAGTTGCAATGGCAGTCCAAGCCCTTGATCTTCAAATCCCATCAGCCCGTCCGGGAGGAGGGCGTAGTACTCCGCTTTCGCTGTAGTGATCTCGCCTTCCCCTACAATGTCTGAGGCCGGCGGGATGTTGTACTCAGCACGAAGATTATGCTTCACTGCGTAGAGTATCGCTACGAGGATGCGAACGACTCTCTCCGTATCTGCAATTTCCAGGTCCGTAAGCGACGTTGCTTTCGTCCCACCTTTACTCCTCGCCGAGACGAGGAAGCTACGTGTCAGATTTCGTATACAGGTCCCAATCGTAGTTAACGAGTTCCGGCCCGTCCAGAAGCGGTCATAACTTGTCTGGTTGCGGAACACAAGCATTAGACCGACGACTATACTGAGAGAAGGGACGATGGAAGCAGGAAGTCCTAGGTTACCGGTCACATGGCGATCGAGATAGACAATTAAGACAGTAAATAGGGAGTGTAGGATTACGGGGATCAGTATTATGCCGTGGACAGCGCCTTTTGCGAACCTCAGGACTAGGGGCAAACGTCGTGGCTTTTGTCGAATGGCGTGCGCGAGGGGATAGGTTGGGCGGCGAGTATGATGGCGGCCAGGTGTCATTGTGAGGTCAATTGGACAGGAGAGGGGGAGAGACAAAGAAGAATAATATTAACCAGAGAAAATGAGTTTCAGTATGGTATTGTCCACAGGTGGAGGTCACTTGTGCTGTTATCGAGGTCGCCAATATTGGAGGAGGCAGATCGCCCGACCACACTAGGAGTTCGGCTAACTTACAGTCCCTCGTCAAACCCCTTGCGAATCGGCTCAACACTAGAAGAAAGATCTTGTATAATATTTTTGTATGATGGTTTCGGCTTCATGAGAGGGCAAAGATTGATTTAGCATCGTGCAATATGCTGAGGTTTTTTGATTTTAGTGTAATTTGCTATGAAATAAAAAATGGTAGGCATATTCTTGTGTGGCTCGCTTCCTGGTCAGCTACGTTATCCTGCTAAGGGATTAGAAAGGATTTAAATATAAGGTAAGATATAGATAAGGAGTTTAATTAACGTATGTGATGGGGTTATGAAGGTGACCCTAGTTATGACCGATTTACATTACCGCCTTCTCATTTAGGGTAGCTAAATATACTGCCGCTTTGAACATCAACACATCGACTTTTCTCCTTACTTCCTTGCACAGAACTTAAAGCCATGCCTCGCTGGCCGCGTGCTCTAGATACAAAAGATCGTCTATAAGCAGCTTTAACAGCCTAGCGAAAAAAAATCTTTATAAAGGCGCTGAAGCTTATGCAAAAGCCTAGGAAGTTTTAAACTAGCGTACGCGCAAGCACAGGTGCGTATTTTGCGGCCCACGTAACGTATCCTAGAGTCTACCTAGCGTATATTAAGGCATGGAAACAATCAACCGCTCCAAAAGCGGGCGGAAGAGTCCTCCACAGCCGCCGCTACAGCCACAGCTACAGCTTTTATTATGCAACTTTAGGAGACCGATAAGAAGGCAGTAGAAGAAGCTGCTTACCAAAGGATTCGCAGGAAGGATGATGCAATAATTTATAATAGCTTTTACTAATTATTTACCACCAAATTAGCATTTTGGTAAATTTTGATTTTCAAATCGGTCATAACTAGGGTCACCTTCATAACCCCATCACATACGTTAATAGAATAATAGGGTATATTAAGAGATTAAACGAATCCTTGCGGAAAAGGAGGTGTCCCAGTGTGAGGTAGCCTAGACACGTGCAGCACACGTGCCCCGCATGGGGTGGCTCGTTGCCCGGTCAGCGACGTTACCGAACGATCAACTTAATTTAGATTTAAATGAGCCACGGCAGTAGCCGCTACTACAAGGGGGCAACCTGAGCGGGTCACACGCCCTCCCTGCAAGTTTTGATGACATTATAGTAATATCCTGGGAAAATAGTAAGTGCACGGCTATAATGCCACCAGAACTTGCAGGGAGGGCGAGTGGCCCGCTCAGGTTGCCCCCTTGTAATTACAAAATGGACGGCTTCGACGTTCCCCCCTGTGCGCGCGCAACACCACACACCTAATTTCGCTACGTCTGCAGCTAAATTAGTATGTAGAGCTAGCAGGAGGGGGTGTAGTACGTGGTCAGGGCTTGAGCCACGGCCCACCTCGAATTCGGAGCTCTGAGCTCGATTTTGAAGCTATTCTCCTCTACCAAATTATAACATCACCTCTAGATCTTGGTGTTTGCCCCGTTGCCTTCCTTAATATAGCTCCAAATATAGGTAACTAGTAGTACGCCTTTATTAAAATCCTTCTTATAGCCTGCGCCAGTAAGCGTGTATATACCCGCGTTTAGAGCTTATATTAATAAGAAAAAGAAGCTTTACAACACCACGATCTAGAACAGATATCACGAGGAGTTCAGAATGGCTTCAAAATCGAGCTCAGAGCTCCGAATTCGAGGTGGGCCGTGGCTCAAGCCCTGACCACGTACTACACCCTTCCTGCTAGCTCTATATACTAATTTAGCTGCAGACGTAGCGAAATTAGGTGTGTGGTGTTGCGCGCGCACCAGGGGGGGGACAGCGAAGCCCGTACAAGCTGTGAAGGCGCACATATTGAACAGATTATGATATGGAGGCGATTTGCAACCGAACAGCCCCTTAGTTGTATCTATATAGGCTGTTTTACTACCTTTACTGTGCTAAATTAACTGTTGGTAGAGGGGGTACTTGAGCGTCTCTTTGAGCTCGGCAACGTGCACGTAATAGAGCACGTGAAAATGCGCGGACCACCTTGTAGATATCTTCTCGGGCCATCGAGCCCCTTAGATCCTTCCTCATAGAGCATCATATATATATTTTCCGCCAGCCTAGTCCGTAGTGTGACATTAACTGGTAGCAAGGAGGCGAGCTTTCTTTATAGGAATGAATTCCAATTCCTAGCTGTAGGGGTGAAACTGGTCACGCGCAAAGCTGTGGTATGTGATGCATTGAGTCAAGTGTTAATTGTTTGTTTACAGCTCTGTGCACGACCAGCTTCCACCCCCCTTTGGCGAGATTTCAAATTCGCTACGCGCATCCAATCTCGCCTGGTTGCCACCAACTGTACATAGTAATTGTAGCGAAGCCGTATGCTTGGCTGCAAGAACTTCAGCTGTTCGCGATCGGCCTTCCTCCGCAGTGTCGTGATCTTTGTCAAATATCGTAAGGTTTCCACCCGTACGATACTGCCAAATTTCATCGGCAATTGCAGGGACAGCGTTGTATTCGCGTTTTGGCGGAGGCATAGGCAAAAGAGGAAGCGTATGTCGAGGAAGCGTACGTCAGGCAAGTTCTGAGTTGCTTGAATTTTGATTCCCCTGGCCAACCTGGGCGATTCCCCAGGGCAACCAAAAAGGTCCTTGCGTGTAGCCATAGCCGTTCGCTACAATTACTATGTACAGTTGGTGGCAATCAGGCGAGATTGGATGCGCGTAGCGAATTTGAAATCTCGCCAAAGGGGGGNGGAAGCTGGTCGTGCACAGAGCTGTAATGTGGAAGACCTCTGTCTGAATCTTTGAGTAGGTTATGATTCATTTGATTCGAATAAGCCGTTAAGGACTCTTAGAATAAAATAGACACTAGCCCGCTGAAATGTGCGACATAATGACGTTGTAGAACAATGGATAACCAGTGCCACTATGTAAAGCTCTTGGGTTACACACCTGATAAGCTGAAGGATACTAGCATCATGTACTCGTTTGTAGTTGGCTTTTAGAAAAATTTATATACTATTTAGCGTAAAGACTAGATATTTCTGGTATATTATCATGCCGGTGTTCGTAAACATTTAGTGGGAAGCACACCCCACGGCCCCTCTCTTGCAGCTGAAACTTTTAGCTGAATTATTGACAGATAAGGATAGATCGCGGATGTTTTTCAGTACTCTAATCTTAGAAACGCTTGTACGGCCAATAACCAGGAGCCCGACCTAGGTGCAGGCCTTAGTGGTATTTGAAAAGTCTGTAAGCAATGGCTATAAAAGTTCCAAGAGTTCCAAGAGCCGCTCATTTGGAGAGCCGGAAATCACTGACTAACTACTCATAGGGAAGAGCTACAATCTGCATTCAAATCGACCCAATACCCTTGCTGCCAACACGAAACCTGTTCCATATGATATCCGACTTTTATATTATCGTAGGCACGGTGGAGTCAGCTTGGACACCATTTGCTGAGTTGTATGGTTCTAAAAGAGTTGATGCCGCAGTCACAGGAGTGGCCTATAACAGGTAACGCTCACCAGCGGGGCTTCTGCAGAAAACTTGGGGATCCGAACGCCACCATGGAAATTGTAGGCAGGCAGCCTCCTGACGAATAGGAAGGACTCGGTCAAGAAATAGAAGTGACGTCCCTTTCCACACGTAATGCTTAGATTGATGGTATAACTCAATCTTTATCTATATTTAGTCATAGAAAGAAATGGTGCTTGCTCAATAAAGTGCAAGTTTTTAAAGTTACACGCGTTAATACTGCTGAAGCTGGACCTAGCTTTCTCATCAACATTACCTAGATGTATTATATAGAATCTGGACTGTCGTTCGCAACAGAATTAGAATCTAACATTCTGCGGGTCAGAAAGCTGGGCGGTGCCTGTGTCTCGGTGTCAGCCTCACAGCAGAGCACCGTTGCGAGAATGTTCCGAGTGTGGTGCTTCACTGCCTCACACAGGGCGCCTTGGGTGTCTCGGTGAACCTCAAATGACGGACGTAATGAACCCGTAGCCGTAGAATTACGAAGCCAAGTGAAGAAGAGGTTCGCACTCCTTGTAAATCGAAGACGTTGAAGGTATGAGCATGATCTAATGCTGCATTAATTTATGACGAGCTCCGAGAGTTCGAAGACCAGATGAATATGCCGAGGGTGTACTTGAACCGTTCTCTGTTGAGCGGAACGATCCCTGAATCTCTGCTATGCCGTTTGTGAAACTAGTACCTTTCTAATTTGGGAGTCGCGACCGACCGTGGAGGATGCCGGGCGGGCGTTGTGCCGATCGTAGTGCAGGTCGCGGGTTTTAGCGTTTGGCTGACGGTTCGTAACAATATCTTTTGTCTCCGTCTCGTCTCCATCCCGCTGGATAGATCTATGCCAGGGAATTTTGCCGAACCCAAGATACTATCAACGTTTTAATGACCATCGCACAGATCATTTCTTTCGAAGGAAATGATAGCTCTGGCAACTTGTTTCGGGTCGCTCATGAACCGGGGAAAGCCACAATACGACGAGCCGGGACAGTGGATAGCGGAGCTTTTCTTTTAACTGCGGGCTAGGCTCCTTTCTGCGCTGCTGTTGGGCAGTTGTCTTGGCCATGCGCTTAGCCTTCCCGCTCCGCTAATCAGGGCTGGGAATTGTTGCTGATGCTATGGCCGAATACGGTATTTGACATGGTGTTCCGGCTCCCCAAGAGCAGCTCCGGCGGGCTGAGATGATGGCTCTGTGAACGCGCCGGCCAGTGATCTGGCTTAGAGCTTGCCTGGGTTCAGCTTGGTAACCTGGAACAGGCGCAGTTTTCGAAGAGTATGGGTAGGTACATAGTAGATCCACTCGTCGCGCCATCCTAAATCTCGCTGCCGACCTCCCATTCCTCACCTTCTGGCCTCGTTTATACTAACAACATAGGAATATCTAGTGAAATTCCTTACTCACGCTAGTCTACAACCTTTCTTGCTCTTTGATTAATCCCTTTTCTTTTTCTTTTTTTTAATTCTTAGATTGTCGGTCTCTCTGATCGCCATGGACGCACAAACGACGGATTCGAGAGATGCAGCATCTGAAAAGAAGAGCTCGATCTACAAAGCCCGACACATATCTCTCCAATCTAGAGTTGAGTCAATTGCAGCGGAGAGCATGTACGATTACAATGGCTCCATACCAGACCTCCCGGCCACGTACAAGCAACACAAGTCAACCAGCTACATTCTCGACCCAAGCTACCAGCGAAGTTTTGAGCCGTATGAGCCATATGACTCCGAGCGAATGGATATACCGCCATCACCTACCGGGCATGAGCTACCATCCAAGTTAATTGAGATGAGCACGATGCGGGAAATATTATTTGTCGCCGTGTGCGCCGTTTCGCATCTCATGACCCAAGCCGCCTTAGGGCAAGCACTTGCCCCTATCGACATTATCGCGGAAGACTTCCATACTACAAATCCGGGCGAGATGTCATGGTTTATTGCTGGCTACAGCCTCACAGTCGGTACCTTCATTCTGATTTCCGGTCGGCTTGGGGACATTCTCGGCCACAAACGCGTTTTTGAATTTGGCTATGCGTGGTTGGGTGTATGGAGTTGCTTCGCTGGCTTTAGCGTGTATCCAAAACGCCAGATTTTCTTCGACTTTTGCCGTGCCATGCAGGGAATTGGCCCTGCTCTTCTTCTTCCAAACGCACTTGCTCTCTTCGGTCGCGCGTATCCACCTGGAATGAGAAAGAATATCGTTTTCAGCCTTTTTGGTGCGTGTGCTCCAGCAGGCTTCGTCATTGGTGCCGCATTCGGAAGTCTATTTGCCCAACTCGCGTGGTGGCCATGGGCATTCTGGTCCTTTGGAATCGCCTCTCTTGGGCTTTCGGTGCTCAGCGTCTTCGTCATTCCAAAAGGTCTCTCTGATCGTCCGAGCCATAGACCAGGCTTTGACTGGACTGGGTCCGGTCTTGGCGTTGCGGGGCTTGTACTTGTGAATGTGGCCTTCAACAATGGGCCTCTTTACGGCTGGAAAACCCCGCACGTATATTTCGTGCTCATAATTGGACTTTTATGTCTAGCCGCCTTTGGTTGGGTTGAGATGCGGGCAGTTAATCCAATTCTCCCGATGCATGCATTGAATAGCACTGTCGGATTTGTGCTAGCTTGTGTGGGTGTTGGCTGGGGCAGTTTCGGTATCTGGGTCTTCTACAGCTGGCGGTTCCTCGAGAGAATCCGTGGCGATACTCCTCTCTCGGCGTCCGCACAGTTTAGTCCTGCGGTCATATGCGGACTGATTGCCGCCGGACTAACTGGTTTCATGCTTACCCATACGCCAGTCAGCTTTGTGATGATGATCTCAATGGTAGCATTCTGTGTTGGGATTATAATTGCTGCGACACAGCCAGCCCACCAGATTTACTGGGCGCAGATGTTCGTCAGTGTGGTCATCATGCCATTTGGCATGGACATGTCCTTCCCTGCAGCGACGCTTATCCTTTCCAACCACATGCCCCGAGAGCATCAAGGTCTTGCAGCTTCGCTCGTCAACACTGTGGTCAATTATTCGATTTCCATTGCCCTTGGTGTCGCTGGCACAGTTGAGGTCTCCGTCATGAAAGATCCGACCGATGAGCTCTGGGGCTTTCGATGCGCATTTTACACTGCTATTGGCTTGAGCGCTACTGGAGTCATCCTGGGTGCAATGTTCTTCATTAAGAGTATGGTCAGGGAAGGATGGAAGATTATGGACCACTGACGAAACTCAACTGGAATGAATAAATGATTAGAACAGTAAAGTGTATCTTGGTGGAAACCGATTTGATCGAAGAGGTGTTTTGGTTGCTTTCTAGATCTGGATATGATATCCTCATGTGACGGCGTTCTTGGGCAGGAGTTTTTTCGTGTGAGCCTTGTATTGCAATTTATAGCGAAACCTGAGCGCTCGTATATAATGTTATTGTTTATTATTGTCCCGTCTCGTGTCCATATGTTCATCAGACTCGATGCTGAATTTACTTCGACACGGTTGCCGCATGGGTCATTCCGCAGTAATAATGATTACGATTCACATCTCCGTGGCTGAAAATGTGCCTCAAGTTGATTTGCAGGTATAGCATCGTGTAAAAGAATCTACACAGTCCTATACGCCTGGCAATTGAAGAAAGAGGGGGGCGTAAGATGTCGCTGATGCTTTTACAAGTAGCGGCATTCACAGTAATAGAGCCCGCTATACTCGGTGAGGTTATTATTACCTCCATGCGAAATATAAAGCTCGGCCTTCGCGATAAACGTTTGTGTATACGACTTTTCTCGCTTTTGATTTTTAGATTTGGGCTCATAACTATTCTTTAGGAATCGTCTTTATGATATCACCAATTCCCAGCTTCGCGTTATACACGACCACTCGTTTCCGAGTGTAAAATTAAATCGGTCACATTTATCTTCAATCTGTTAGCGAGTCCACTTACACTTTTGAAGTAACATTTTCAACTGTGTTAGCTTCATGGATGAGACTATAAGCAGTGTGTTACGGTCAGTATGAATTCCATGGTCACTACGAACAGCGCCCCCGACGAGCCTCTTTCCACGAAAAGCAAGGTTCTTGAAACCGCGGCTTCTATGGCCTAAGTAATTCTACAAAAATACTATTTCCTCTTTCGTGCCTCCTCGCAAGAAGCAGAATTTCACGCCGGTAAAGCAAATATGCGCTCATCTTAACGCTTTTCACGCCTACGCTAACGAGCCCGGCCGCTGTGTTGAAGCTAACCACTATTGCAGTCACCTGAATGAAGATATCACCCTGCTTCAAATGATCTAGCGCATGCATATTCCTTATATCCATTCTTCGACCCCTAGGTTTAGACGCTGATGATTCTAGACGTCCGCCAATGTATTCTCTACGATTCCCCTACTCAACCTACCCGGTTTATAGTAAGTTCATCGATGTTTTTGGCGCTGAAGGCTTACTTGAAATAAAAAAAAAAGGTGTAGAATACATGATAACCCCACGCCTTTACCCACCCTCGACCATGAAGAGCGCAAGCCCTGGCACGGCCACGTTTTCGAGGTCAAATCTGGTATGCTGATGTTGCCCCAACCGCAGCTTGTCCCAACTAGGGCCTAGGGAACTGCTGAGACGAAGGAGATCGAGGATGTAGTGGAGCTATATGGAAAGGTATCATCTATGGCAGGTAGATGGTGGTGAGAAGCTACCATTGGGTAAGCCTAAGTTGATGACGAGCTTGACGATAGCAAATCAGTTTGAGTTTGAGAAGGTAGTTGGGGAGCGGGATGCTAGCTTCGAGACTGACTGGAAGAGGAAGAGGGGGCTGAGAGAGGGGATTAGAGAGCCGTCGGTACATCCAGGTGAGTGTTTACAGCAATTTTTAGGCAACAAAAAGCTAACTGACGACGTAGATGCGGACTATATATGGAAAAACTGAGCAAAAGAAGGAGCGAATATTGGAAGGCCAAATTGCAGTGAGCCGGGTATTGAAATGTACAGTATGTTAGCTACGATTACGAGGGAAACGGAGTAGAAGAGGATTTACTAGGCAGGTGCGTTAGAATATGAGGAGCAGCTTGTTGGTACATTACATTCTCCGCTCATACTCAATTTTGTAATGTAGTCTCTTTTAGATAGCAAAGAATAGTTTGCAATGCACCCTTGGGTCTTGCTACGCATCCTCTACCTCTTGGATCCCGATCCCGTCCTTCCTCCTAGTCCTCCCCATCAGTTTGCCTAAGATGTCTTTCTCTTCAGTTTCTGATGCAGTAGTGTCTGTGCTATCGTCATAATGGCCCCGGCTACCGCTATCTCGTGAATTCGAACTTGTCTCCTCCAATACGCCCAAGCCAAGATCCTGTTATTTTCGCATGTTAGTGCTGTGTCTCAAGTTCGAGTAAAACGTCGAGAATGGGTTTTCGAATGCCTCACCATTTCGATATACTCCTTTCCTGCCTCTTCATCTACAACCTCCAAATTCCTCTCCTTCAACATTCCCGCTGCACGATATGCCTCTAGCTCCCGATTCGCAGCCGCCAATTGTGGCAGGAACCTTTTCAATCGTGCGCCTAAATCTACTTCCTGCCCCACTACTTCTACGGCTTTTATCGTGGGCTTCTTAGCCTTCTTTGGTAGTGGTAAAGTCACTATTTCCACCTCCGCCTCACTCATACTTTCATCTTCGCTCCCATCTTCACCATTCATGCTCTCATTTTCGCTGTCACTCCCAGAGCTTGTGTCGTCAGAAGACTCAGAGATGGCACTACTTGACGTGGAGTCAAGATCGCTATTTGCAGTCTCATTGCCAGAGGAGTGTTCAGTGGAGAAAAGAGCCGAGTCTTCAGACGCAGAACAGGAATTTGGTGCACTGCTATCAGATGGCTCGAGAGCCGATGGTGAGAGTTCGCGGCGTACGGAGCGGATATGGATGCTGGATGTTGAAGCCTCGCTGTGACTTCGTTTCTTGGGATTTGGAAGCGACATTACGTGGTAAAAAAAAATACTGAAAGGAATATTTGTTTGTATTATTCAACCTTTTGGAGATTGGTGACAGAAGCGGATCTGAGGCAGGGTTAGTTTCGTAGAATTAGAAAGAAAGGTTGTGATGAAATCTCCGAGTCGAAAGTCCAACCGCGCCACAGTAGCGCCATGAGTGCCTGCATGAAACGCAAACCAGCGCTTGGAAGTCGCGTGTCGGGGCATAAAGGCGAGATGATGCGCATCACTCTAAGCCGCACCCTCCCATATTACTGTTTCTCGTTCTTCCAAAAACGCCCCCCGTTGTCTTCTTGCATTATCCTTTCAACTTCGTGAGTTTACTTTTGTTCTTTTGCCTTGGAAGTGACTTTGCGCTCACCTTCGCTGATCGCAAGGCTGTGATTAAGTAGGCATTCTCATCCCCTTTTCAAAGCTCCGTTATATCCTTGTCCTACTCTTTTGCGCTTTAGATAGTAGTTAAGCTAGATATCTCTCAAGTGCGCACATTCTCCATTCCCATGAACTCCGCACAGTTGAAAGTCCCATTCCTAGATCATCTAGCGACATGGTGCTGTCTTGCACCTTCAAATAACTCTCTCTATATTGATTGTCTGAACCATTAGAAAATGCTCCAGAGCCCGGATATTGTCAGGTTTCTTCAGTGGAACTTTCGGTGTCATGATTCACTCAGTTCACCTCGCGTCTTCACTCACGTCGTTGCTCCCACCTCAATTGTCCTATTGCCTAGGGTCATATTGCCTAGTGTAAACTGCGTATTTGAACTGTATCTTCCTCGTCCGCTCAACTTCTGACTTCCAAACCCCGATACAAATACGAACTGTCTTTGTTCTGTCTCTATGTCAAAGTTTTCTACTTTCTAGGCGTTGATCCAATCTAATCATGAACTCAGAACTCAGCCTCCCAGAACCTAACATACCTGAGCTCCCCGTTACAGAATTTTGCCTCTCTGAGCCACCAGTCTTCATTCCTCACACTCCCTACACTGACGCTACCCGTGAGCACAACCTCCGCTCTATTGTTCAGTCCTTCATCCTATTCACAGCAACACAAGACATGGCGTCTCGTATTCCAAAACTCAACACATCTAACCTTCCTGCACTCTCCGAAGAAGCCGCCTCTGTAACTGCTTCGCCCGCCCGCGGCAAGGAAATGCGCGCCAATCTACTCCAAAAGCTACGTCCACCGCCACTCGTTCACGCTTGGGATTTCTGGCATGACCGTCAGGACCGCAACAAGAAAGGCTCTCGCTCCTCTTCTCCTCCCGAAGAGTCTAGCTACGAAGACCGCCTTGTTAAGATGACTGAGATCACCGACGTTCGCGAATTCTGGGAGATGTTCAATAACTTCGATGTCACATCTTTGCCTTTGCGAGATAGCATACACCTGTTCCACAAAGGTGTGAAGCCTGTGTGGGAGGATCCACGGAACATGAAGGGCGGATGCTGGACATTCCGCGTACCGAAGGAGAAGGCGAAGGACTTCTGGAAGGAAGTCTGCATGATGGCCATAGGGGAAAAGTTGCAGGAGGCTGTTGCTAGTAAGCGGATTAGTGAGTTTACCTGTCTATTAAAGTCATGTCTTTCTTTCCTCCACCCTTCGCACGCATTTGCTCCGCGCCAATAAAATCCACCAATCACTATTAAAAATTACAGACCTAGCATAGGATAATACTAATATCACAAGTAGCTTTTATCGACGATATATGCGGAATCTCTCTGTCCGTCCGCTTTACCTCCACTCTGATAACTATTTGGAACCGGGATGCAGACCACTCTTCTGGCGTCCAAAAGATCCTTGAGGTTGTGCTTAATAACTTACCTCCGGAATTACAACTAAAGAATGATTCAGCGTACTACTACAAGAAGCACTCGGAGCATGCCGGCTTCAAGGCGCCTACAACGGAAGCGCAGACGGTGCATATTGCCGCAGCAGACGCACAGTAGACAGATACATCTGGCAATGGGCTGGGCGGTGATTGCTATCATGTGGGACTACGACCTTTGTGCCTGCATACAATGGCATTGGATGGTTAGATGAGGACTTCTGGTGATTTTGGTTGATTGGATCTTCCTTTTTTTACATGGGGTATGATGGGGGAGTTAACTTGCGTTTAACTCTTTCATCATGGCGTGTGCAGTGCTATTAAATAATGAGTGGATAGAATCACATATCGCACCATACACCGCCTCTTTCATCTCACTGTAAGAGCGTGCCAATCTTATTGATCAAATATTGTAAATCTATGCCTTTTAAATCAACACGCACAGCCTCTTTGACGTGTTCCTACCTTTAATTACAGTTCTGTCCAGAAAGGGTACAAATCCACATCGTTTGATCAACACGATCAACGTGCACTTACAAGGAGATGCAAAGAAACGTTGCTGTAACGATTTTCATTCGGATCTGGATAATGGAGATTGCAGAATGAATAAATCGATTGATATCCAAGAACGGTAGTTCGCAGCCATGATGCGGCCCTAAATTCGAGTGCGGCTATCCTGTCCGTAAACGCCAGTGAATGTTCCCGCACACTATTTTAAGTTCCGCTTGTCGGTCTGCCTAAGATGGTTTGACCATCGCTTGTAGAGCAAATTTCTCTCTAAACAACCTCATCCTGCGGATCGCTCTATCTTAAATTACCATTCTGTTAAATTAGGAGTCGAGCGTGACGCTCCAAACCGAGCCACGCTATCCGAACACCCCTGCCCTCCTCATTACTTCCTCAAACTCCTCCAATCCCACTGTCCCCGTATTTCCTGTTCCTTCAATGCCCCCATTGGCTTCTAAAATCATGTCACGCAACACATTGTCTGGCACTTCCTCTCTTAACTCCTTTGCTACCCTTCGAAGATGCGATAAAGTGATTGGTCCAGGGCCGCCATGAGTGAATAGTGTATATGCAGCGCGAACCTCTGTGTCATGGGTATATGTAGTGCGAGGAGAGACGTCATCGTCGGATTCTGATTCTGATTTGGAATGAATGGCGAGCGCGGAGTAGGAGAGGAAAGGAGCCAGAGGAACGAAGCCGCTGGAGAGCGGATCAATTGTAGAAAGAATAGAGGGAAGGGATGAGGGGGCTGGTGGGAGGTCGAGTGCTCTATGAAAACGAGGGAGTGTTAGTATCACTATCTAGTCAATTCTCTCATGTCAACTATCGACTTATATTCTTGATAAATTGAAAGCCGTGTACATTAGGCATCGCCGTACATCTTCTACTTTTAATACTCCTTCTTTTGCATCCGGATAATCTGGGTGCTGTACCGCAAACAGGCCGAATGCTTCCCGGATATTGGCTTCTTGGTCTGCAGTGATGTTGTTTTCTTTAGCAAGCTTGGAAGGGCGTTTAGCGGGGCGAACTGAGCTGGAGGCGACTGCGCGGCGTTTAGGAGGCTGTTGTCAGCATCCTTGTTAGTTAAGAAACTGAGAAGGGAGTGAAGTACACCATGTACCATTTTGAATATTACAAGATGCAGTATATGGGAACACCATAGGTTTCAGTGCAAAAGTAGGTAAATCAGTGGATCAAATGATACTAATATTGCCAAGACTAACTTGCCGAGAGAGGGAAGGCGTGTAAGTGCATTTCTCGCCAATTCCGATGCTTTGTATTTCAACAGATTTTCTCCCACCCCTGGTTCTCTTCACACCCACTACTTCCCTTTTTCTATTACGCATAACCTCTTGTTCTTCTCTTTTCAATGCAATACCACGCCACCGTCTTGCTCGCATTCCTTCCTACTACCTCCAATAACCTCAATGACAAATCAACTTGTCCCTTAATCAGGAGTCTGGAGCTACACGAAGGCCACTCCTGATAGAGAAGTCTTCTCGGACAATCTCAGCGGCGAGAACCTGACGCGACGTCAGCGCCATGTCCAGTACCCGAGCCCCAGAGTCTAAATGTATAGCAAAAGCCCAAGCATGGCACAAACTCAACCACGCACTCAAATTTACTGGTTCAGTTACCGTGACTTAGGATCTCGGGAGAAAGTGTAATCGCTCAACACTAGAGATGACTTTCAGGGCACTTCCGGATGTACAACACTGCAGAGATGAAGAAATTAATATCAAGGACCTCAGAAGTTGGACAGACTTTTGCGGCACATTTTATTATGATGCACATTTGACATATATTTCGCGTAGCGAATATGCCAAAGAGGTCCAACCGAGGAGGCTATGATTGAGTAAAGGGTAATCTCTTGCATTCCGGATGTTTTCTGCCGAAGGGGTCACTGCCAGAGATCCACCACGGAATACCTTGGTTTCTGCTTGCCATGAGCACGGACTCTTACATAAGTTCACCTGCAAACTTCTGCAGACCTAAACACCATATAGTCAAGCCTTTAAAGATATGGGTATATTTTCCTTATCCGCTTCTAATTAAGCTAGAGCCCGCCATCTACATCCCAAGATGAGCGAGTGTGGACAGAGAAGCAAAATCAAAACCTACTCCATTCTTTACCTCATATTTAGATGGGGTACCTCTAGCACTCAACGCCGGGCATCGCTAGTCGAGCTGGGCCTAGTGCTAGAGGATACATTCCATAATGCTGCGGAGTGTCATTCTGAAACACAGCTTGCTTTTAGAGAGCCCAAGAAGAACGCCATCTTCATTATAGGCCTATGATAGCCATTACTAATGAATAGAATTAGATATATCACTCATTATATCACTTCAATTAACGGCGCAAACGTGAGCTTGGCTGAAGTACTCGTTTAGTTTAAGTGTCTTGGTAATCGTGCTACACTATAAAATCTACAAATCTCGGCACAGTCTGAGAGATGCGCGTGGTATTTCCAAAATAGAGTGAATCCGAACGCCGACCCAATGCAATTCGAATCTGCAACTCTAAGATGCCCACACTACTTTGTAACCTCCTTGACTTTGCATTTCCAACCGGATTCCTTATTGAGTAACGGCAAGCTGTAGAAGCATTAGTTCTCGAGCAACTGTAGTGGAAGCCTGCAGTATGAGAGCTTACCTAGCACCTAGACACCACCCTAACTCATTCCCTTTAATCTTCTTCGCAATTTTCACCTCGCGATCAATTGGCATCTCGTAGCCTGTATGCAACAATGCGAGCATAAAATTCAGATCAAGACAATGCTCAGGCCGATCTCTCAACTCATCGAGGGCACCTTCGATGCTGTGGAACACGTCCCACATCTCTTCTCCATGGCAGACGCGGTTTGTCAGTTCTTTCAATTCATTGAGTGTAAAGGACTCGGGCATGCCGAGAGGCTGTGTACGGTCATAGAAGTAGGAAAAGAGATATACGTCCTCTCGAGAAAAGGTTTTCTCTAGGGAGGGTTGATGTACGCCTTTGAATGCGCAAGGATTTAGTTCACATTTCGCGTCCTTCTGTAGTGTTTTTTCAGCCAGAGCACGGCATTGGGCAGGCGAGCCGTTCCGGGGCCCCGTCATATTGACCGTAATAGACTTGCCGAGAGGGTGTGAATCGCCAAGGTGGACTTCAACTTCTTTGCGCATCCCTGGGGCGATGCAAGGGTTGAGGACGTCCTGAGAGAGCCATGCTTTACTAGAGACACCGGTGGTCTTGTTCTCTTCATAGGTAGCGTTGATAACGACAACATGCAGGTTGTTGCGGGCTTCCATGAGGCCATAACCTAGGTATGAGTGTTGATAAAGGGTAAAATCGCGTCCGCCAAAGCTCAACCCATATTTATGATCACCGTCAGCGAGTTTGGCGGGCATCCCGCCATCTGCACTGTCCTTGAATGTAGGCTGGAAAACAATTTGCGTGGACCCACCACCAAGATCCAAGACTGCGGCTGTTGGGGTTTTGTCTGGTCCACCAATCTTCCCGAGAAGGTAATTTGCGGTGATCCACGCATACACACCCTCATCTTTACCATCCATGACCTCAACACCTCCACTCGCTTCAGAGACCACGGGGAAGGGATACTTGGTTTCTAGGCGATGTCGCACGGCTTTCAGGATGTTGTCGCTAAGCTCAGGTCCAAGTTTTCGGAGACCTGCTGTAGCTTTCACGGCAACTGGAGTACAGGCCTTGAGTTCATCGGGAACTTTTTCCATGGCCTCTTCCATGAGAGGATCCAAGCTCTTAGCTGCACCTTCGGCATCTTCTTTGTATGAACTGAGACCGGAACCGCCTTCCTTCTTTTCCGTTTGTTTGAAAACTTCATCTTCTAGCTCTGGCGTAGGACCACAATTATTGAACCGGTAGACATGGATACGAGAGCCGGTGCTCCCTGCATCGATCATGATAGCATATTGAGTTAAGGGTTTGTTGGAAGAAAATGATTTGGTACAACTCGTGGTGCTAACAGAAGGGTCGGAGGCCACATCACCGCTTGGGAAAGGACCTTGATCTGGTGACAGGGCAATTAGTATACAGGAACGGGACAGCCAGCAGGAAAGCATGATGTGATTTGCATACCTCCACCAAGTCGCTCTTTAGGCGCGAGGAAGAAGAAAATCAAGCATATGAAGGCGATAATCCCTCCAGCTTTGAGGTACCGCATCCTCTGCCCCTGATTCATGCCTGCTACTTTGATATCGTTCATGAAGCTAGCCGATCCGCTTGATTTGTGCCCGGAATGTCGATCGAGTTTCTCGAAGAGGTCTTTCGCGTTGTTACGGGGCAATGACACTGATGTTCTTCGCCGTGGACCAGAGGTGAAGCTAAAGTATGACCAAATTCCTGGACGTCGTCGGACGTCGACACCGCTGGACATATGGTGGAATTTAGGTCGATCTGCTCATGGATTAAACGCGTGAATGATGGAGGGAGCTACTCTGCTGTCAACAACGGCCGTAGGACTGGAAAGAATGCGTGCAAATCTTACGCAGAATTGGTTGGAAATAGTGAGTGGGTATTGGATTGTGTAGGATATTGGAAGATTCCTGCTGTTGAGTCTCCACGGCGAAAACTGTTCTTTTCTTGGATAGCCTCTGCTACAACCGGCAAAGCTCCCGCAGAGCCTCCGATCAGCCCCTTCCATCGCTACCAACCCCAACATTTTCGCGTCTTCTTTATTAGACCCTTTTTTTTTGAAGAAATCAGGATCGTTGAACCACCTGCCGCATTAAGGTAGTATATAAAGCTCCTCTACTATTATACTATATTTAACTCGTTCAATATTAAGCCTCTTATCGCGCCTTTTAAATTTAGGGCACTCCTAATCACACACCCCCTAATTACTACATACAGTCTGTACGAGCTTCGGTTTCTCCCCCCCGTGTGCGTGCAACACACACAGCAATTTCGCTTCGTACACACTAGAGAATTTCAAGTTTAACTCTTGTAATTAAGCTTAAAAAATTAAAGGTTCTTGCGGGTGCACAGCTCTTTTGGCAAGCGCACAGTATCTACGCTAGATGGTGCACTTGCTAGTAATTACCGAAATTACTGTGTGTGTTGCGCGCACACGGGGGGGAGAAACCGAAGCTCGTACAGACCCCCAATTACTACGCATACACCCCTAATTACTACGCGCACACCCCTTACCCAAACAAGCTTAGATCCTTCCACTTTGAGCCAGAATATTACGTGTGTTTGACTTGTTTACACCCAGATCACGAGAATAACACCACGTGCCCATACCAAGAGCCTGCAATTGTAGAGCGTTGTCACGGTCGCCCGGTTGGCTTTACGGCTGGCTTTACAGCTGGCTTTATGACTGGCTTTACGACTGGCTTTACGGCTGGCTCTACAAATCGCATTGATAACTCTACTCAGCGGAGCTCTCAGTATTCAAGCGAAGTACTGGCTGCACTGCCTGAGGGCAGACGCGGGCGCGGATGCGAGCGCGGGCGCGGGAGCAGGTATTCCCATAGAGGCAATCTACAGACGTTAAATACAGGCAGAAGCACCTAATCTGGTTCTTACAGCGCCTCGCAGAGCACTCCGCAGTCCTACCAGTTATTAGGTATGGGCGCATGTTGTTTTGCGATTTGGGTGTAAGCAAGTCAAACACGTAATATTCTAACTTAAGGTGGAAGGATTTAAGCTTATTTAGGTAGGGGTGTATGTGTTATTAGGAGTGCCCTATTTTAAAGAGCTTTATAATTCGTAGTAAATATATAGGCGTTAGCAAGCCTTACGCTACTATACCACCTTATAATTCGTCTAATCTTTGAAAGATATTTTCTAAAATAAAGTAAATTATTCCAGGATTAAGACGATAAAGTCGATACACGAATGGTTCCTTTTTAAAGACGATTTGTTCCGGTATGAAGCAAGAATGTTCCGGAACAGATTACAAATAACGTGCCGATCTCGCCTCTTCGGTCAGCCTTGTCCGCCTGCATCATTCATTGCACGGACGAGACGGCGGCTGAGAAACGCGTCCATGTTGGTACCTTCGTAATCGCCTTGTCTACTTTATAAGCCCCGTCCAGCATGCTATAACGCAAGGCATTTACATATTTGCACTGAAAGAAGTATGGAAGTACAGCTCTACGTGTACGATCTCTCCAAGGTACCTTTCAACATTATCAACAACACTTTCTCGTTTGTTAAACTAAAGTACTCTTAGGGCCTAGCTCGGCAGGTAGGCTTTTTGGCACTATCTATATTATGTGTGACTGACAGTATTTTGGCAGCTGTCGACCCAGTTCCTCGGGACACACTTAGGTGCGTCTCTAATATTTCGAATGTCTAAACTTTGGTGCTGATTATATTGCCAGACGCTGTATATCATACCTCCCTCGTCTTCGGTGGAATAGAATACTTTTTTGGGCAGGGTGTACAGACATGCTACCCCGGAACGACACATCATGGAGCTCCAATGGAGATCATACCCATGGGAGAGACATCTTTACCAATAGAAATTATACTAGAGTATCTGGATTCGTTGAAACAGATATATACGCCCGAAGTTAGTATATAAAAACCTCCATGAAGAGAGTTGTTTCTAAATCTACTTGTCATAGTCATACGATTTGTTCTTACACAACTGCAACAACTTGTAGGCACCCGAGTTTGATATCCTTTAGCTACTCTCTAACAGTATAATAGCTCGAACGACTTTGCTATGTTCCTTGTTAGCAAAGGGATACCTGAGCACATTACATCTCTTCCCCAGACCGTTCTCAATACTCCATTTGGCCAGATGCTTAGGCCCCAGATAGACAATGCTATGCGATCAATTACCCAAGCCCCGGTTGCCCAACAGCAGGTCCCTTTAGTACCCGCGTCCGCATCAAACACGACTACAAATGGGATTTCTTATGGGCCTTCATCTGTCTTCGAAGGCAGAGTACGCAATGTCACGTCGCTCTATGATATGGAGAAACTGCTGAATTCGGCGATTGATTCTTGCGCCGTAATATTTTTCACCAGTTCAACTTGCGCACCTTGTAAGCTAGTCTATCCAACCTACGATGATCTTGCCGCCGAATTTGGTACCAAAGCTATGTTTATAAAGGTGGATATCAACACTACATACGACGTAGCTACGAAATATAACGTTCGCGCTACACCAACTTTCCTGACCTATCTCAAAGGTTCGAAACAAGATGAATGGAATGGAGCAGATGAGCGTCAACTCCGCAGCAACGTCAATCTCCTTCTCAATGCTGCGTTCCCTGCACACCCGCATCTCTCACGCAACTTACCCAATCTCCTTCATACCAACCTACGTCCAGTCATATACTCTAAGTTACCTCCGCTCGACAAGTTAATCGCCAAGATGGGTGATGCGGGTCACGACCCCGCTGTCATTTCAATGGTGTCCTTTATACGGGCCCTGGATGGCTCCGGTGCCATTGAAGCACCTCTCCCATCCCTCCCTGCCTTTGCGCAATTCATGCAATCCTCGAGCACCATTCTCCCCATTGGGTTTCTCTTCACAGCTCTCGACCTCCTCAGAAGAGCACTCGCCGACCCCCGCGTCGCTGGATTCTTTGCCGAAGAACACACCACAAGCGCTCAGACAATTAAACATATCCTCGCGCACGTAAGCTCTCTTGGCGCCGATGCGCCGTATAACCTGCGACTCACGACTCTGCATCTTGCATGTAACCTCTTTAGTTCGCCGCTCTTTACACCACATCTTCTATCACCTCCTCTATCCACTGTGCTAGTATCCCTGTTAACTACTGCTCTCCTGGACGAAAAGCACATTGCGCTCCGCGCCTCTGCGACAACACTAGGTCTAAATCTGGTTGGAGCAAATCACAAGCTCCGCATGCGTGCCCACGAACGCCACACCACCTCTTCCTCCAACGTCTCTGAAATTCCCGAATCTGAACAAGTTGAACTCTTGGCTAGCTTTCTTGAAATGCTCAGCATTGAAAAAGAGAGTGCTGTGGTTCGAATGTCTGTGATAGCGATTGGTTGGATAACGTATTGTGCACCAAGTGGAGGTGAGGTGAGCGATTTGTGCAAGGCCATGGATGCAGGTAGAACGGTGGCTGGATTAGAGAAGAGTGGAATAATACAAGGGGGGGAAGGGTTTCAGCTGGTAAGGGAGGTTGGAAGTGAGTTACTTGAGAAAGAGTGGTAGTAAAAGTAGTATTTGTGAGGTTCATGGTCTAGTTGCTTAGCTTGAGAGAAGCACAGACTTTTTGAGGCGTTTAGAAGTACATCTATCGGCATTAGATTTCGATTCATTGTTCCGGAATATATTGTACATGGGACAGTATTCTTGTACTCTCCAGACGTAAATCCGAAATACTGATAATTACATGCATCTTACCGTTAATAAAAGCCTCTAAAGTGCTCCAATGATTCATATCCAAGGAGATATATCTGGGTATCCAGGTGTGTCAAGAAAAAAAAAACCTATTCTAAAGCCAGAAGGGCAAAATTATCAGAGCAAAAGTGACCGCGCGAGAGAGATGTTATATGCTGTAGCAGAAAGACATGCTATGAATTAAGGCTGAATATCTCTCAATCGCCATCTCTATAATCCATTTTTGGTTGGCGTTTACGCTTCCCTTTCCCATCCTTACTCACACCACGCCGCTTCCGCGACCGCGAAATAATAGCGCGTTGATGAATCCGCACAATAGCACGATAAATCATGCTCCTCATCAACACTAGTATTGTCACGCACATGACGGGAACGGCGATGGTCCAGAAAAATCCATCACTGTGCTCTTGCACGCCTGTAAATCGGTCGAAGTTCTGACCAAAATATCCAGTGAGGAAAGTTAGGGGTAGGAAGAATATTGTTACAGCTGTCAGCTGTTTCATTGATTCGTTTTGGTACGAGCCCATAATGTTGAAAATCAGATCGATCATGTTGTCTGCCGCACGTCGCATTTGATCGAGCGACTGGGTTATCATGATGCAGTGATCCTCTACATCACCGAGGTAAGTGTGCGCAAGGGGTGAAACAGTAATAGATGAGACAGAAAGGCGGCCGGGTTTACCGCTTAATCCAGGGGTTGCTGAAGATGAATTAGTTGAACGGTGGTGGATAGTATAGGATTAAGGAAAAAGTATTCATGGATTTCCGGGAGCATGAAGACCTACTTAATGGCTCGCTTTTGTGGTCGCGAAGAGCATTAATTAGACTGACGATCGGTTGTATTGTATTTCGTAGAATGGACAGTTCTGAAGTCAAGATATCTTTAGGCCATTAGTACAGTAAAACTAAGGTTCAAAGAGTAAGGCCCGTCTTTTGCAAGGAGTAGTATAGGAGAGCTTTGGCTGGAATGAAAGAAAGGACGTACACAGAGATTTAGAATGGCCGATGCTGGGGTCAGTCAGAACATCTAGTTCAACTTCACCCATTGCATCTTCATACGCAGCCACCACCGGGATAGCCAAGTCAATAATAGCATCAATAAGTGCCTGAACCAGCATACTTGCATCACAACTTCTTCTGAGGATTGTATCGGCGGAATCAAGACGTGTTAAAATCGGATGCTCGATATCTGCGGCGGAGTGTTCGAAGAATGATATGACGGTGTTGTCGCCGGTGATGAACATCGACACCTGCTCAACGCTAACAGCAAGATTTTTCTTAGACAATGCAGAGTTCCGTTCCATGTAGATGGTCCTTTCGATGTTTGGCCCGCCACGATACCGCTGTAACGTACGAACATGTTCTTCAAAATGCGGATTGGACCGCAAGCCGCGAGCAGCCACTGTACCGCCAATACCGTAAAACTTCTCTTGCTCATTCAAATCCCGCTCAACGCCCTTATGACCAGGAGAAGCCTTGAACAAGTCTGATATCCCCTTTAAGAACGTTTTTCTTGAAACTTTGTCGGACTTTTGGAACCTCTTGGTTTGGTCGTCCTCGTCATCAGAATCGCTGTCAGAATCATCCCCACTACGGACGAGCTTCTGCAAAGTCAATAAAACTTTGACATTGATTAGTAATCGTCTTGCTGGTTTATAACGACCCACAACGTGCTAAGATAAAGAAATCGTAGCCTGAGCACATCTGAGTAGCATCAAACTCCGCTAAATACATTGATCGATTACCGTACATAACATGTGTTTTAACAAAGCCTTTCTCAGGAGACGCCAATCAAATTACGAAGTATTTTTTACCCTTGCCTTTAGATCTATAGGTTGCTCAAGCCTCGACGTAGTGACATGTTAAGTTACAAAGGAGATACCATGGTACATACAAACCGAATCCTGCTTTAACACGAAGGGGGGCGGAACAAACGGAGAATGTTAAATCTTACTTACTAAATGCTTGGTCAGGATACCAATCAACCTTCGTTCTGCTCCGTGTATTCATAAGATCTTCAATGGCCAGACGATGAAGGCGTTTATAATTTCCGAGTAGTCTAATGACATCCCAGCTCAGCCCGTTGACATTAATCCATCTACACACCACCCAATCTTCTTTTGGCGCATTCAGAATCTCTTCTAATGTTCCATTGTCGAGCCGGTGTCGTACCATCTGATTATCAGAAAAGTCCACCAAGGTGATGTCGCAGTGCCGATGTAATAATTTGTAGTGAGCTTCTGCATCCTTGGCGGTGTCGACACCTGGTTCAGCGCCGGGCTCTTCCCAATTTGGCCGTGTCGGCGAGTGGTAATTTCGCACCGTGTTAGAGCGGGTGAAGCGTCTCCTCAAGGTGCTGTCGGCCGAAAAGCGCGGAGAGTGGGCGCCGGTATCGACTCCATCAGCCGTCGGCGGCTGCGCACTGTGTCGTCGTCCGCGCTGGCCTTCAATGCTGTCCTCGCCAGTGTAGGATATATGTGCAGTTGCAGCCCTGGGGCGGCTTTGAAAGTCTCGCACTGTTGGGTCTGCCATGTATGTATGTTTAATATAGTTTACAGAGAGCGTAAGTGAAAAGAAACGAAGGCGAAGGCGAGGAATCAGGGATTTGAGTCCATTGATGCGTTTCTGGTGCTACGAGGAGTAATCCAATAAGGCCAGCATTTTCCATCGGTCGGTATGATATCAGAGCCAGAGTCAAGTAGGCCGGCTGGAGGGTTTGACAGCTTTTGTCGCTCAGCTTTCAGCTCCGTGTGCAAGCGAGAGTCGGGGACGTCAGGGTCAAGGGTGGACGTCCTGGGCCAAGTCGAGGGGTTCGTCGAGTCTTGGTCAGCAACAATGGACGAGCAGATGAAGACCATCAGCGAAAAACAAAGAACAGCGCCCTGCAGCAGCCATCTTGCAGCGCTTCTCAAATAACAGTCGTCGCGCTGCCAGTCTTTGAGCCTTCTTTCGCGCTGTTGGTGGAGGCGGGCTGCAGTCGAGTAATTCTTAACGCATGAAATTGGCTGGAAGTGGCTGGCCAATCGTCTCGAGTAGCTCTCGAGGCAACTTGCAAGCCTCTTCTTCTCCACCCAACGCCAACACCCTCCCCGTCTTCGCCCCAAAGGAGCTTCTTTCTATCCACCTCACTGCAGAAAATACCCGATATCCTACACCCCTCAACTGCATCATCTACTGGCCTCACTCTACCCTCACAACCGAGTCCATCTGTGCTCGCGCTTCACTGTCGGCCTGCGCTCCGACGGCGTCCTTCGCCACGCGCACTTTCCCGACCAGGTCCTCTAAGGAGAGCAAACACCATCCCCATCACGAGCTGCATCAAAACCCTCGATTCTCGCGCTCCCCGCTTGAGGGTAGCCCGTTCGCTGCGAACTACCACTTCTACTTCGCCTCTGCTTCGCCTCCGCTCCGCCTCTCTATCATCGTCGAGCAAACCTACCTCGCCAATATTTGCTCATCCGCATAACGTAGGCCTTCGAAACCATAACACGGACCTATTCGATCCAGTGTCTTTGAGAGAAAGGACTGGATCTTTCTCTCCACGCTACAAGCATCTTTGGGTAGATGATACCAACCAAACATTTTAGCCTTCTCTAATCACTTGCGGCGTTAGTCTGAAGCGGTCACCGTACACCATTCCCTTGCAATCCATCGCAGGACTACTGCGGTCCGGAATCAAACATGAGAGAGGTTAATTTCAGCATCCCGAATGCAAACAAGGCATCAGTCGGGATCACGACGGCTCTCTACGACCGTCGGGCCCTGGACTGCACCTCAACTTTGCCTCTCATCAATTCACTTAATCATCTTGCCTACCTCACCACATCGTCAGCTCGAATTCGGGATATTCTAACTGTTGATGGCGGCGTCGAAAGGCTAGTATGCATACTCAAGGAAGGACGGAGTAAAGACATGATGGATATGTGGAAATGGAATCTCGCCTTCCAGTGCGTCTTTAACATTGGAGTTCGGGGATCAGAGAATGTCAGGACAAGAGTTGTAGAGGCGGACATGGTGCCTGTGATCGCTACAATACTCGATAACTACGTCAAAGTCATCGACAAATGCCGAGAAAAGGCAGAAGCCGAGCTCAAGAGGAATTCAGCACGACTTGGCACCTCTGGGAGGCACTATTCAAGAACCGGGGAACATGTTAGCTCCACTCCGGGACATCGATCAGAAAGATCCCGTCGCCAAGCACCTCCTCCCATTGAAATCCCTCAAGCCTTTACACAACCTCCGCTAGAATCACAACCCGGCGATATCACTCCTACTCCTGCGTTCGCTATGAGCTCTCCCCCAGAACGAACATCTTTTTCTCGACCTCACCACCATCATCACCATCATCACCGTAGCCATGAAGGGAGATCTCAACTATTTGGTACAGTGGGTGGAACAACTCGTAATATCAGTCAGCCGCTTGTCACCGCGCTGCCAACCATGGAGACTTCAGATACCTTCGGCATACGGCCTGTGCGGGACGCTGATCGTCTTCCGTCTATGTTACCGGCTTTACAGGGAGAGATCACCTCGCAACCAGAATCTCCTACTACTCCTAGCGCACCACAGGCTAGGCCGAGTAGCCCCAGGGCAGCAGGTCCCGGTCGATCACGAAGGCGACCCTCTATCCGGCATCAGCTCTCCATGTCTGGTGAATCTGACGACGGACAGAATGATGACATGATGGCCGAGGCATCTGCCACCGCCGGTCCCGCGAGTGAGCCTATTGTCGGAATTCAAAACGAAATCAACATGCAGGACATTGTGGATAACGAAGAAATGCTGGATGCAGGCGCAACACCAGTTGGGCTAGCTGCACCAGCATCAGAAGGTCCAGATGCCGAAACCTTTAATATCACCCACCGATCTGCTCTTGATGGCAGCATCATTAATCCAGCCACTACTCAAACAACAGGCGCAATTGGCTTTTCCCCTGTTCAACCTACCATCAATGTTGTTAATGCGAACCCTCCCGCTCCCTGGTACCCCCGGTACGCCCAAGATCGCAATGCCACTGCCGGTGTACTTGCTGCCATGCCCCGAGATGAAGATGTACTCATGTCTCTTCAACTGCTTGCCTACGTCTCGAAATACTGCAACCTTCGATCATATTTCCAAAAGTCCCACCTTGTACCTAAGTTGAAAATTGGATCCGATCTGCAGCTGCTCGATGGTGAAAGTACCAATCCTCCTCCAGTATCTGACGAAGAAGAAGACGAAGAGTATCTTCTTCCTGATGACTTCAATATATTTCCTCTCGTCGAAAAATTCACGGTTCGACATCACTCCCAGGATATGCAGTACTGGGCTGGCGTGGTGATGCGAAACTTATGTCGGAAAGACGATTCGCGGGGTGGTATTAGACAATGTGCATACTATCAGTGCGGCCGTTGGGAGGAGTATACGCGTCAATTCGCCAAATGCCGCAGATGTCGACGTACAAAATACTGTAGTAAGGAATGCCAGAAGAGCGCATGGGTTTACCACCGGCATTGGTGTGTCGCGGCTCAGCAATAAACAAGATTCATTATAATCGCATCATCCTCATCATCCAATACACCATTTATTTATACCGCATACTGCAAGGCGCGGGGCTATGTTTCGAAAACCAGACTTAATGAATCGCGACGACCGAATCCTTCTTTTATGCGAACCGGCTTTCAGTGGAATCTACTTTGGAGTTGGAGCTTCATGCGTTTCGGAGATCAAAACCCGTCTTTCTCGATTGTGCCTTTTCGCGCCTAGGAAGGGTTTTCTGCAATTTGATTTTAGCGTCCAGCATGGCAATCAACTTTGATTTTTCTTTTTTGGTCAAAAGATGATATTCACAGTAGTATTTGGAGCATTCTCAGTTCGAGCTTTTGGAGCACACTGTTGGTCTCGGGGTTTTTCCCTTCTTGCCCAACAGAGCTTACTGGCGCGGCGGCCGTAGGTCAACCACCATGAATATGATGCTTTTTATTATTCAGTAGTTGGGGAACAAAGTCATGGGTTTGGTGTTTGTCCGGGTTCGGCTGTCTATGTAGGATGCGTCAGTACAGGAAATGATTATGCCTAATTCTTTCACTTTGCTACTACTAGTGTTTGGGCCGGTGTGATTGAGACAAACTTAAGGTGAACTCTCCAGGCGATGTTGCTTCGCGAATCACACAAGACCGCTAGCATCTGAATTACTCCTGAATTAACTAGCGCTTGCAGGAATGGGACTGCGGCGCTCGTCATTAGAAATTCTCCGAAAGTGGTAACAGAGGATGGGCTGAGTTCTCAGCCGAAGGACTCACGAATTATACGTTATGATACACGTGATAGCTGCATAAAAATCAGGGGGAGAAGAGTCCGGTGGGAAGACATGACGGGCTACGAAGCTGGAGTGTGCTTTGTTACGTCAAGGAGGGCTTAAAATAGGCTATGTTGAGCGTTTATGTATGCAGGCATGCAGGGTTGGTGGTTCTGCGTGGCTTGCGGAAACCGCAATACGATTCTAGCCACCATCTTCAGGCTATTCAAACAGCAGCAACAGTCTTATGAGCTGCAATACATTACCGCACCATGGAAATCTAGGCTTTCCCTAGCCCCTTCAGATGGCCACTTTGTAATGTGCCGCTAAGCCAAGCACGGCGCGTAAGACAGGTACGGCACTCTTGGTGGAGAACTTAACCACACCCCAACCCAGAAAAAAGGGTCTACGACACTAACGATAAGATTCCAGCAGTAAGAAAAACTCTTCATGCAATGCAATAATGGCTGGAAGTGATAGCCACCCCGAGTATGGCGGTAATGGGATACGAAGACGACATTCATCCCAATATGACGACGGCGAAGGTCGAAGGCCATCAGTCCAGGATGGAGAATCAACCTCTCCTACAACATATAACATTGAGGATACTGCAAGGTCGGTGCCTGATTCAGACGCAATTGTAGTCTCAACTTCGTCAGCTGTAGACAATAGCGCAAAGACGTCACTCTCAAGGCCGTCAACTGATACTGCCCCACGAGTACGCTTCTCTACCGACTTCGATAGACAGTCGATCCCCCAAATTGCAAGGAGCGGTTCGACAGGGACATCACCAGACAAGGTTGCGCAGGCCAGGAAGAGCTCCTTATCCAAAAAGCGGCCCGGAACACCAGATCTGTCCGTAGACACACAAGAGAGGGCTTCGTCCGTTGGGTCAACAGCACTAACCCAAGGCATCATTCGATCTCCCTCAAATATTACCTCTCAAGCCTTACCAGAGAGTGCTTCGCGGACGTCTCCATTATCTCCCACAACTCGTAACCGAGGATATTCTTTGCGTCAAGCGTTATTTCACCGAACCATCCAGGATCAAGCGACTTCCCCCAGGTCTGTGATTGAGCTACAAGAAGCAGCAGAGTCTTCCGGTCAAACTGCAATCAATCAACATGATAGCCAGCATGATTCAAGTAGACCAACTAAAAAGTCGGGAGATGCGACTGTCACTATATCTCGCGCTGACCTCACATATCCTGAACTGCCGGAGAGAACATTTAAAACCAAAGGAGTGAAAGGAATCTCTGCTTTGCCTAACTATGAGTCTTGGGTACGATCAAAAGGCCGGCGGAAAGGAATATTACACACGCTGCGGACCGCTACAAGCAGTGCATGGAGGTTCGTTTTGCGAATCCAGGAAATTCCCCCCAGCAAGGATGGAAGACATATAGACCTCGACGCTTCCCGAAAAAAGTCTCTCATAGACGAGAGGACAAATAAGCCGTACATGGGCAACACCATTCGTTCTAGCCGTTATACTGCCTGGAACTTCCTCCCTAGGCAGCTGTTTGCTCAGTTCTCAAAACTCGCTAATTTCTACTTTCTATGTGTATCCATTTTACAGATGATACCTAATCTTAGTACTACTGGAACATATACTACTATTGTACCACTACTCTTTTTCGTCAGCATATCCATAGCTAAGGAAGGCTATGATGACTTGCGAAGATATCGGCTCGATAAGGCGGAAAACAACAGAGATGCCAAAGTTCTCCACGCATATCAGCCCACAAGCACAGCACCCTCTGATGCGGAAATAGTACCTTCGCCATCCGTTAGGCCCTTACATTGGTCGACCACGAAATGGAAAGACATTCGTGTCGGGGATGTCATCAAATTGAGTCGTAACGAGGCTGCGCCAGCTGACCTTGTACTTTTACACTCTAGTGGAGATAACGGCATCGCCTACGTAGAGACCATGGCTCTAGATGGAGAAACAAACCTCAAGAGTAAGCAAGCCACCGCTTCTCTAGCCAAAATGTGCAAGACGCCGGATTCTATTGCTTTGTGTAAGGCCCAATTCGTCGTCGAGGACCCTAATCTAGATTTATACACCTTCGAGGGCCGAGTCACTGTCGATGGAGAGACTTCTCCATTAACTAATACCGAGGTCATTAATCGCGGTAGCGTTCTCAGGAACGCCCCTGATGCTATTGGCATGGTCATCTACTCTGGTGAGGAATGTCGTATCCGGATGAACGCGAATAAGAATCCCCGCATCAAAGCCCCTGCGCTCCAAGCTATTGTTAATAGAGTCGTCATCGTCATCGTCATCTTTGTCATCGCACTGGCCATCTTCAATACTGTTGCCTATCAAATCTGGTCTGATTCTACCGAGGATAACTCCTGGTATCTCACTAACGCTGGAGTTGCTTTCTTCCCAATTCTTGCTTCGTTCATCATCATGTTCAATACCATGATCCCATTATCACTCTATGTTAGCTTGGAAATTGTCAAACTTGCGCAAATGTTTTTGCTGAATGACATCGATATGTACGACGAAGTCTCAGACACACCATTTGAAGCTCGGACATCTACGATCAACGAAGAGTTGGGTCAGATCAGGTATGACGCTTTCCGATTCTCTGTTATTCATGATAGTTAACTATAGCAGCTACATATTCTCGGACAAGACTGGCACACTTACAGATAACTCCATGAAATTCCGAAAAATGAGTGTGGCAGGTACAGCATGGCTCCACGATGCAGACCTCCAGAAAAAACCAAACAAAAAGGAACACCTAATGCACAAAAGGAGAAGTAAAGGAAAGAAGCCTGTGAGAAAGAGTCGTGATCTACGTTCTATGGAAGAATCCATGGCGCTCAGGGATAATGTGGATGTGGTCAACGGTAATGATCGGGATTCGAACAAATCTTCAGATGGTGGCGGGGTTGAACGGCATGGATCGAAATGGAAGTCGACTGCAAGGCCGGCAAAATTGCAGCCGGAGCTCCTCACAACGGATATGATTCGGTACATCCAGCGTAAACCGTTCACGCTGTTCGCGAGGAAGGCACGTCTCTTTCTTCTATCGATGGCTCTATGCCACACTTGCCTTCCGGAAACTCAGCCAAACGGAGAGATCGAGTTTTTGGCTTCGTCACCTGATGAACATGCCCTTGTCCAGGCTGCACAAGAGATGGGTTTCCTCGTCATCAACCGTGATGTGGGAACCATTACCTTAAAGATTATGCCGCTCGGAGCCGACACCGAGCCAATACTAGAGATATACGAGGTCCTAGACGTGATTGAGTTTTCTAGCAAAAGAAAACGAATGTCAATTGTCGTGCGATTTCCAGACCAACGAATCTGCATCTTCTGTAAAGGAGCGGACTCTGTCGTCATGCAACGCCTCAAACTCGCAACACTAGCAAATAAAAAGGCTGTCGAAATCGAGCGACGGGCTAGCAAAAGGAAGAGCTTGGAAGCGCAGTATGCGATTGCGCGTAAGAGCGAGCAAGTTGAACGAAAGGGTAGCATTAACCGAACGAGTGGCACTCGTGCCAGCTTTACTCTTGGTAGGGCAAGTACTACGCTCAGCCGTGCTAGCGTCAGCGCCGTCGGCCGGTCCAGTATGAATGCTCAAGCACTTCAGCCTGTCAGAGACGAACTTGACCAGTGGCTGACAGAACGAGAGCGAGATGTTGATATCTCATCTGTGGAAGACAACAGCATCTATTACTCTCCGCGGCCTTCGGCTCAGCTTAGACGCCAATCCCTTGCCGTATCTGAAGCGAGGAGCTCCATGCAAATGGAAGAGATGGACGATATCGTTGATGAAGCTCTGGTGGTCGATGAAGCCTTGGTCACTGAGCGCTGTTTCCAGCATATTAACGACTTCGCTACTGAAGGACTGCGCACGCTTCTATATGGTTATCGATACCTTGACGAGCAAGAATATATGGCCTGGAAGAAAGTATACTTAGGTGCGACAACCAGTTTAGTTGATCGTCAGCATCTGATAGAGCAAGCTGGCGAGCTTATCGAGCAAAACCTCGAACTGGCTGGGGCTACGGCCATCGAAGACAAATTACAACAAGGCGTTCCAGGAGCCATTGACAAGCTCCGCAGAGCGAACATCAAGATGTGGATGTTAACTGGTGACAAGCGAGAGACGGCTATTAATATTGGACATTCGTGCCGTCTGATCAAGGACTATTCGTCTGTCACAGTATTGGACCATGAAACGGGTCAAGTCGAGCAACACATTGCTGCTGCAATCCTTGATATTAATGCTGGCAAGGTAGCCCACTCTGTCATAGTCGTGGACGGACAAACCCTCTCAATGATCAATGAAGATAAGAGCATCCAAACCCTCTTCTTCGACCTTGCCATTCTGGCGGACTCCGTCATATGCTGCCGCGCAAGCCCTTCCCAGAAGGCCGGACTCGTTAAAGCTATTCGAAAACGAGTGAAGAAGACAATTACATTAGCTATTGGCGATGGCGCAAACGACATCGCTATGATCCAGGAAGCGCATGTAGGCATTGGAATCACGGGTAAGGAGGGTCTTCAGGCCGCACGCACGTCAGATTATTCGATTGCGCAGTTTAGGTTTCTTACGAAGCTGTTGCTTGTTCACGGACGGTGGAATTATATTCGGACGTGCAAGTACACAGTTGGGACTTTTTGGAAGGAAATGGTACGCCCTCATTGCAGCGTTGCTAATACCATCACTAACACCCTCCACAGCTCTTCTATCTTACACAAGCGCTCTATCAGCGCTGGGTCGGATATACAGGCACCAGTCTCTACGAGCCATGGAGTCTCAGCATGTTCAACACCGTAAGCCCTCCAACCCTTCCTCACTGATGCAGAAACTTGCTAACTCTTCAGCTTTTCACGTCTCTCCCTGTAATTTTCATAGGTGTGTTTGAAAAAGACCTCGCAGCATCTACCCTGCTTGCTGTACCCGAGCTATACACCAAAGGCCAGTGCAATGGCGGTTTCAACTTTAAAGTGTACCTCGGCTGGATGTTCATGGCTGCCTCGGAGGCAGTGGTCGTGTACTTCTGCATGCTTGGTTTGTATGGTCAGGCAATTTTTACCAACGACAATGGATTATTTGCGATGGGCGACTTGACTTTCACAGCTTGTGTGATCCTAATAAGTAGCAAGATGCAGTAAGACAGCTCCCTCACCCCACTCTCCTAAATCCTGTCCAGCAATAAAGATAAGACTATCGAAGCTAAATCTTAGCCAGGCTCATCGAAATGCATAACAAGTCTGTCGTCGTAGCGATCTCTCTCATCTGCAGCATTGGCGGCTGGTTTCTCTGGAACATTATCCTCTCCGCAACCTATAACCCAGCTAGCCCAATTTACCATGTGCGCGATGCCCTCTTCGCCACATTCGGCCGCAACGCCCTGTGGTGGCTCACTCTTATTCTCATCATCTCCTCTACGGTAGTACTAGAGCTAGGCATTGGGAGTTTGAGAGCGGCCTTCTCCACCACCGACGTGGATATTTTCCAAGAGTTGGAGAAGGATCCGGCGATTAAAAGGAGATTTGAGGAGGCAAGTGCAATGGAGTTACAGGCGGGATGGAATCGCGGGGTTGAAGGGTCATCTGCTGAGATTGAGAGAGACGCAGAGGAGCAGAAACGCGAGGGCGAGGTTCGCGATTTACTAAGGAATCGGCCCGATACATTGGAAGAAGGCAGGAGTGAACCGGTGAGAAGGAGTACAGATACCCATGAGTTATTAAGTAGGAAGTTTGGGAAGGTGAGGGCGGAGTGAAGGAATATGTATCTTACCTGGTAAATGTGCACATGTGCCGTAACTCATTGAATAGGCTAGGTTTTTGTTGACCGAACGATCAGGAATGAGAACTCTATCTTATTAAAGCGAGACTTCAGAGCCTCTATATATACAAGAGGTAGGTGGGCGACAGGCACCCCTGATCCAGACTTGATATAAGAAAGTTATTATTATGATGCATTATAAGGTTTTGTGTAAGGGATGGCCACTCAAAGATTTGAGCGGTCACAGAGCATATTAATGCCTTTCCGAAGGGATCTTTAAAGCATTGTTGACGAAGAATAACATTAGATCTCCTGGGGAACCCCTCTTTATGAGGCAGAGAAGAAAGCCACCTAGTTTGCTCCTCCAAATAACGGATGCAGCGCGTGAAAACAAGATGTGTATATATTAACGACCACAATCGTGTGGAACATCCAAAGCCTAGGACAATGAAAGCGAAGAGATGAAACATTAGGTTACGCCGTCGTCATTGCTGCCGTTTTCGCCCTTGGGGAGCGATGCATCAGTTCCAGCAGCCGAACGCTACGGCGTTTCAAACTTGACTGTTTGTTGCCAAAATTCCCGCCCGGTCAAGATGTGAGACCCAATTTCAGACGCGATCTAATCAGGATGGACCAAACGGCTAGAAATTTCTGTCGGATGAAATCTAGAAGCCACCAGTATTATAGGACGGCATAGAGGCCGGAAGGAGTGCTTATTTCCGAGTATTAAACTACTTTTAAACGCCGAATCATGTTTGAGAAATTTCCAGAAAACAAAGTAAACACTCCCAGGTATCGACCTAGTCGACTAAACTACTTCGCTCGGTCCTCTAAAATCATACTAGCCGTTTTTTCTGCAATCGCGTAGATCGTGGCTTGGGGGTGGCTACAAATATGAAGTGGGATGCTGCTTGCATCAACGACTCTCAGTCCTTTCACTCCATAAACCATCGGTCTCTCATCAACAACTCCGGCTTCTGTCCCTGCTGAACCACTCATGCTACAAGTACCAACAGGGTGCCAGTCTGTAGTTTCGGATAAACCCGATGAAATCTCCCTCCTTAGCGTGAGACTGCTGTGGGTGAAAAGACCCTAGTTTTGATAATGTTAGAGGGGGGTGCAGTGGAGCAAATCCTGTTGGCAAACTTTTGAGCAGCGACCATGATTGTAAAATCCACATCCCCTCCTTGCCCAGCATAATATTGAGGATCAATAATAGACTTGTCCTCGATTCTCGATGGACCTAAAGATGACCTGGGTGGAATGTGGATAGAACCTTTCGTAAAGGGAAGCTGAAGCATTGTGAGCATTGTTCCATACTTTTTCCCAGGCACAGAGTTGAAGTAAGGACTCCAGTTGCCAACATCAAAAAGATATTCAATCTGGCCACGCTTCTTATCCGGAGAGAATTGCTTGACTAACACAGGGTCCCGCTTACTGCCGCTCGTAGTAGACAGTTTCGACAATACATCTGTAATGTCTTGCAATGGCATAATGTGGGACACTGGAACATAGCTCAGCGAGCACGGAAGCATAGCACGGATGCCTGACTGGGATGAAGAATAGGTGAGGTCCGCTAATTCGGCAAGCTTGGGGTCGGCATGTAGACCGTCTGGACCGATAATGGTAGGGCCGATTTCGTATATCATAGCAGTCACTACCTCTGTCAATAGAGCAATGATTCTCTTAAAAACACCCTCAAATGCTTGAAGGGAGCTTACCCATATGCTCTTAAAGGTTTTCGCCTACATTTGGGCTATTGACCTTAAGTAGAATTCCGGGCTTCGATAACGGAAGGATTACCAACTCTAGAGAGCTCAAGAAGTTGCGGGGATTGTACGCTTCCAGCGGAGAGAATCACTTCATGTGAGGCTCCTACTGTAACCTTCTCCGCTGCTTGTGAACACAACCCCTTTTGCAATCCACTCGTTTTGCATCGTATCCTTTTCCAGAACCACTTTATTCACAACCGCCTCTGTTAGAACCACGAGATTATTTCTTGAAGAGTTAGGAAGACAGTATGCTGTTGCTAAGTAGCATCTCGTCCTCAGTTTTGGGTCAACAGAGGTTAGAGTGGTCCATACACCAAGATTTGATCCCGAAAAGTGACTAGAGTTCGTCTCGACGCCAAGGTTATTCAACGTAGTGTGCTAGTACTGGTGTGGCACTGAATACTCTTTTGAATACACACTCGTGATAGGGCCGCTTTTATCATGAAAATCAGCAGTGAAATGGAATCGATGTTGGGCCTGATGTACAGGAGATGGTTCTTGGAAGGACTCGGTCTTCTTAAAAAAGGCCTGCTCGAAGCATGAGTACTGCTTAACGAGAACCAGGAAAGTCTGCAGGTAATTCAAGAGCACTGACAAGACGCTGTCCCATCTCCAGCCTGGGCTTCCCAGCTCTTCCCATGCATCGTAATCTTCTCGATTCCCTCGGTTCCAAGTCATGAAGTTCAAGGCACTGGTTTCGCCCAAGACTTTCCCACGCGGCCAGGACAATTTTCTACCGTTAAGACCGGCTTGGGGGATTGTGTCAAACTGCCAATCGTACTTCGTACTCAGGCTTTCTCCGAATCGGCCAGGCACGTTGATCAATGGATCGTCGAACGATGCAGGCCCTGCCTCCAAGACCCCGACTGTGGTATTGGGGTCCTCGCTCAGACGAGCTGCAACAACGAGACCAGCTGTGCCGCCACCGACGATAAGATAATTGAATTTTCGCTTGTAGAAGTTGGACGCGGTGATGGATGTGGTCATATTGTGATGGTATTAAGCTAATAATTCCTTAAATATTTTTGATTGGTAGCTAAAAGCCTTTTTATCAGAAGTTGCCTGACAGGAAACGGCCCAGAAGCCACAGCAAGTAGTAAGTGTCTCAGGCACGCGCATAATTATGCAGGAACTCGCCGGTCTCCAGTTGGCTGACGCTGGGCTGTCGGTATGGAAAGCGCAGATCCGGGAAAGCGCCGCTCTCCCCACTGAACCCTGGAACAGTGGCACCAGTGGCACCAGTGGCACCAGTGGAAGATTATGCAGCCTCCGCTGGTAGTAAATGATAGAGAAAGAACTAGTAAAAGCCATAGTAATGCTCTCTCCAACCTCACCCCCCCTCCCCCCCAAACGCCGTGTTTGATCCCCAAACGATCGGCTGCAGGAGTTTCTTTCGCTTCTTGGACCAAGCCTCATCTGGCTCACAGATCCGGCGTTCGGAAGGCTCCACCCTGGCAACCCTACGACGGCCAATATCAAATATCTCCTTCTACGAGTCAATTTACTTCCCGCCCCAAAGCCCAGCCCGCACCCGTTCTTAACCACCTCCGAGTCTCAGCTCTTTGCTTATATCCCGCGGATCCTTCGCAGCCACCACGGGAGCGATATCTCGGCAGCACTTTGCTAAAACAGTAAAATGCTTTTTCTCCGAGAACGTCTGATAGAGAAATACAGGCATTGCCATCAATGTATCATGCCTTTGATAGTCGGCGAACCCCTGATATGCAAGCTTAATTATGGGACTATATCCGATATATTCTCGTTTAGCCCTCAGCTCTACCGGCTTTCAGGCTGACTGAAAGTTGTGCGTTGTTTCGTACCATTCCTCTTGGGTTTTCTATTACTCGATATTTGTTTCGTCTTTGCCATGGCTGATTTTGCCCGCTCGTTGGCTGTGGAATCATGGACCTTGTACGCCATTGGCATCTGCTTGATTGCGTTACGAATGTTCGACATCCCGAAAGCCTATAACTATCTAGCCATGCTAACATGGACAAGCCTTTCCCGCCGAATTGTTCTAGGATCCTTCAGAAAACTCCAGCTCGATGATTATCTTATGTTGTTCATAATTGTAAGAATATACCAAGTTCATTATTTCCCTAGGTCCTTGACTGCCCACCGATTGCTCTCTTCGACTTGCTTGTGTGAATAAGATCCAACAAATGCTTCACCGATTTTCGCTGAGCTCTCTAATACAAGCGCTTTATTAATGTCTTTTTTTCTTACTGTATCGGTTTTACTGCATTCACTTAGAGGACAATATTTGCCAACCTGGGTGGCCTACTTTGCCCGTTCCAAAGCTTACCTTGCCTGCAGTTTACTTTCACTGGAGATGTCGTTTCTGTCAACCAAGTCGCTGTCAATGGTAGCAATTACCTACCTCCCGGTGAAGCCGAAAAACTATCTACTGAAGAAGTGAAGGCTGCAGTCTGGGGCAGCAAAATGACGGTTGCCCTGGAAGAATTCCAGCTAACAACAACCTGGTTGGTCAAGGCTTGCTTACTTCTCATGTATAGCCGGTTGACGTAAGATAATTCAACTTATCCCTAGTAAATTTGTGATGCTAACGCACATGGGACACGAAGTATGGGTCTGAAAGAGCATCGCGTCGTCAAAATCGTCGCTGCATACTGTGCATTTGGTTATCTACTAGTTCAGGTTCTTTACTTCGCAGTATGGTGTCACCCAATAGAAGAATATTGGCGGGTTCCGTTTAACCCGAACAAGCGTATGTTACTTCAAAAGGCCCCGAGATGTCCTAGTTATATAACTGACTTTTACCTTCAGCCCAATGCATTTCCTATATAAATCACATGATCACAGCGACAGTCTTCAACGTATCCTCCGACCTGATGATGCTTTGCATTCCAATTCCTCTCGTCATCAGAACTACACTACCACTGAGGCGTAAACTCATTCTCTGTGGCGTCTTCAGCCTCGGGATTTTTGTCGTACGTACTCAGTAGCATTCTGTCACTTTCTTGCAGCATTTCCTCTTCTAGCCCATCGATTCCAAGTCTACGGGGTTTTTGTTCTCTAAAATTCTGCAAGCTAATTGGGTGTTCATTCTAGATTCTTACAGCAGTCCTGAACCGCTACTACAACTTTACCGTGCCATATTCTCCTATATTCCTGGACTGGTATATTGGTGAAGCCGCCACGGCTGTCTACGTCGCCAATGTGCCCCTCCTCTGGCCCCTTCTCAAATCCATCTTCAACCTCGATACATGGTCACGCGCTCAGTCTACCTTCCCTTCTCACTCTCACTCTAATGAGCACTCACATCACTCCCGGTTCTATCGCACCAAGATACGACCGGAGCGTCTGGAAGGTTCATCGGATCGTATTGTAGGTCACGAAGGAACACCAGGGGGCCCGAGCGGGTGGAATGAAGAGCATGAAATGAGGACTGGGAGCGAGGAGCGGATCATAAGCGCTGGGTGCATAGAGGTGCAGACTCTCAAAGCCACAGACGGGTCATTGGAGTTGATGCCATATGGCAGCAGCGGGTACCGAACGCGCGTGGGGACTAGGCTAAACGAAGATGTGGAGAAGGGGGAAATTGTCAGGACTGTTGAGATTGAACAATATAGTTCGTGATTGGTTATTTGTCATGGGGGTTCTTTCGGTTCGGTCCGGTCCGGTTGGGTTAGGATGGCGTCGGCGGACTCCGTTATTTGAGTTTTTGCTTTTTGTAGATTTTATGATTCACAACGAAAGTCTCAGGGGGTTGGAGGGAGTATGTTGATTGGATTTGGGCCTTTGGACGGATGAAGTTTTATCTTGGGCATCTAGGGTTTCGTCTGCTATCCGGTTCTTGGAATAGAGCTGTTCTTGGTGTTGTAGAATCTTGTTGATAACATTTTTACTTGCTAGTCTAAAATTCATGTTAGTGAAGTTATCAAAGAAGCGAAATGGAAATATTGGGAGGGCTGTTCTGATGTAGGATAGCATTATGCGTGTAGGATATAGGTACATGTGAGGTCACAGTCAGCTGTTTGTTGTTCCATGCTGACGAGAGTATGCTGCGAGTTAACGGATACCACCCATCCTTTTGAACGCCTCGACCAAAACTCGCTGAATATAAACCAAGAAATTAAAGAGATACACTAAATGTCTCGGAAAAGCAAGGGAGTTCACTCAAATACCATCCAAAATAATATTTACGCGTACGCAGCCCATCCTAAATATCGTTAGCACCGGATCAATTGTGATACGAGCAAACAGGGACTTACCAGAATATAATACTGCTAAATTACGCTCATCCGTCGCCTGCTGAATCAATTCGTTCACTGTGGCAGTCGTACTTAGTGTCTTAGCTAGCTTTTTCTCCACCACGCTCAGTGCCCTGCCCGCTTCACCAGCCTCGTCTTCCTTTTTCTTGCTACTCTGATCTACAATCTCGTCCAATGCAGGCCCAGCTCCAGCTCCTCTAGTGCCATCCTGCCCCGTTCCTTGCCCTTCTTGCATACGCTTGGCCTTCAACGGGGACAGAGACCAGTTTACAAGAGGGTCGTATCGAAGCACATTGAGGAGTGTCATAATGCTTTCGCGCTCCTCGCGTAGTGTATCCATGGTAAATTCGCAACAGCGACGGAATACGCCTTCGGTACGAGTGTATCCCATAGCATCTACCAAATCCCTGGTTAGCCGGAATGGCACAACCTCCGGAACGGGCAGGACACGCCCTGCCTCGAACGCAACGCCAAGATCGATGTGCACGACCTCTCCACTCTTTTCGTCGAGAAGAATGTTATGACAGTGGCGATCACCCAAGCCTAAGACGTGACCCAAGATAGAGATGGCGGCTGTAGTGCGTGTATATGCAAGCCGTTTCTCAAACCACTCGTTAGGGTCCTCAAATCTCTCGAGGAAAAAATATCGCATCACAGGGGTGAAGTGCTCAGCGACCTGTTTCCATTTCTTTATCCTAACCTCATTCGACTCCGTGCTCACTTGTGAAATCTCCCTGCGGCAAAGCTCCGACTTCCAGTCCTTTGGATAGTATCTCTCGTGCGCAGGCATTAGGTATGAGTGCAAAGGAATTGTATTCGGGACAAATTCCATCAAGCCCGAACGCGCAGATAATGGTAGCACTTTGTAGGTGCGAATGTGCAAATCGCGGAGACGGGTTGCGGTGTGGTTTTTGAGGAGGCGTGAGACTTGTTCAAAGACTTGCTCCATAATGGCGTCTTGGCGGAGGTCGTCGTTGCCGGACTTGAACTGGGAGGAGTGTTAGAATGAGAAGTGCAAGGATTGACAGAATTCCTACGAGTTGCTTATATGGGAGGCCGTCAGATGCCAGAGCCGTAATGATCTTTGGAGCGCTCAACCCATTAGCAATGGTCATCCTTGGCCTGAAACCCGTGATCTTAGGGACGTCGCTGTAATCGCAATCGGCCCGTATATCGATAGTCATAGTAGCAGGTGGTACTTTTAGTCCAGGAACCTTCTGCATGAGCTTCTTCGAAACAGGGTTTTTCTCTAGTAATTGTTCCCTGCCAGTTTTATAATCTTCGCCTTTGGTAAGTGCTAATTCATGGTAGCAGGTGTTCGATTCATGTATCGCATGCCAGTACGGCCGTGCTCGCTGATCGGTTTTCAGCATCTGCGCTATTTGCTTCGCTGCAGTATTTCTAGACTTCGCAGCGTCGTCTTTGACCGCGAGTGGCATTGCGCCAGCGTAAATTTGATGCATGCCATGGTAAGGATGGTCTACGCAGATCCGGAAGACTAACTCAAACAAAAGAGATTGGAAATCGCTTTTCTCAGCTTGCAATCTGGATGAAAGCTGATTCATCAATATTGCAAACTTTCCACTAGGCACTTTGGAAAGGTACAGCCGCACCGCATTGTTCGCAAGGGGTGTTTCTGAAAACTCGAGCCAGAGCGAGAAGACTCGAAGTACGTCACTGTTGTAATCATTGCTTGCCTGCAACGAGAGCAAATAGTTCTCGAGACTTTGACGCAAGAATTCTTCTCTACTACGGCGCAACCTCTGGAACTCTTCGGCATCAAGTTCATACCATTTCTTTGACCTTTTGGAAGCGTTCCTGTAGCCTTCTCGCTCCCGGCTCGATTTGGCCGCTTTGGAGAGTCTCTCGTATTCGTGAGCTTCTTGAGCTTTACGTTCCATGAGTGATTTCATTCTGGCCATATCTTCTATGGCATCGGGGTTCTGGAGTTGCTTGTCACAGAAGGAAGCGAATTCATGAAAGACCTGTCCAGCTTCTCGACCTTGGGTCTGATCTTTCAGTTCTCTAATAGAGGGAATGAGGTAGTCTTTGATAATTTCTTCAGGCTTTTCCAAGCGTGCTTCGGCCATATGATGACCCTGACTTGTAAGCGTTATCTAAAGTAGCAGGACAAATGCACTCACCAATTTGGCCAGTAAGACCGATATGCCAATGCTGCTGGATTGTCCACTGAGGTCTACCTTTTCCATTAGCTCTTGGCGCATTCGTATCGATGTTGATGCCTCTCCTTGCTCCCAGAGTGCACTAGCGACCTCGTATTGAGCAGCAGCGTCAATATTAAGTCCAACTGCCTTGCATTTCTCAACAATCTCGGAGAGATAAGTCGCGCTTGCTAGGGACTCTTGCAATGCACCATGTTTTCTAAAGATCACCGAAGATGAGAGTAGAGCGCCAACCTCCATGTGTCGAATGTCCTTAGTTTTCGTACGCAAGCAGTTTTGTAGCTGAGAATTAGAGCTTAAGATGCTAAATAATGTCTCTCGACAAGACAACAGTAATTGAACGTCTTCGAATCTGTTTTACGTTAAAATTATTCCTCCAAGTATGATGAAGAAACTTACTGGCCCCCTTGCATCCACTGTTGTCGGGACTGCATCTGCGCCCATGCTTCATGTAGCTGATCTGGATCCGACGAAGAGATGATTTCATCCAATTCAGTCAATACCGCTAAGGCGCGTAGTGAAGCTTTCATTGGCTGTGAATATTTTCCCCGTCCTACAAAGCTCCTCATTGTCGCCAGGAATTCTCTATCTAGGTGTTTCCGTGCGCTCAAAGTACTAGGAGAGTAGTGTAGACCTTGAAAGGCTCTGAAGATTGTGCTGGCTTCAGCATTGTTTGACTCGGGGGCTTTGATATCCCACTGCTCAAGCTTTCGCGCTGTGTAGAGAGCGCTGCTCACTATTTCGTTTCCGGCTTCGCGGAAATGATCATTTGATAGCAGCAAATGTGTGACGCTGTTCAGATTGAGCGTTATAAGAGACTTCACTATCCCTCGTGAATCGGCTGGAGAAATTGATTTTGATTGTCGCATTTGACTGTCCATGAGAGCACCTCGAAACAAAAGGCTCTTGGCCCCGTTGGATTCGTAGTCTAGCCTATCCAGAACTGAAGATAAACTGGGTTCTCGTTCGACGCCGTAAAAAGAGTCTGGTTCATCTAAATTCCTGTAAATCTCGAATTGGAGGCTGGTAGGTAGTTTTGGCTTGGTCACAGCCGATGAACGTCTCGGGCTACGTAGTGCTGGCATAGCCGAGTATGTCTCAGCAAATAACAAGGCGATTTGATACATGTTACACTTCGCAGCTGCTTCTGATGCCTTCAGGTAGTTAAGATCAAGCCAACGATCACGATCTACCCGAGTGACTTCCTTTGGAATAGGTTGGGTGCGAAGATAGAGAATTGCACGCATGAGGATTCGAATATATGGCGTAGACATTGAGCCACATTCCTCGAACCATGAGTGGTAGGCTTCCGACATTGCCTCGCGGACAGGACGGGGACCATCAAATTCTTGGTTTAACACTAGATGAAAAATATATGGGAACAACCTTTCTGCAAATCCATCGATACGCAATAGTATTCGAGTAAGGGAGCCGAGGATAGCATCTTGTGATCCAATATGAGCTAGAGAGATAGTGAGGTCCCTTATCCAAGTGGATAAGTGTTTTCGTCTTTCTGGCATCGCTGTGCCCCTTATAGTCTCTTTAGGCTCGGCTTTGAGGCCTCCTGAATCGTCCGGTATTGGTAAAGCTAACGCAGGAACGACATAGTCAGGAAGCATTTGCTCTACTTCTGACAGCTCGCCGTCGGTAGGGCCCTTAGATAACATGAGCCGTGAAAGAATGAGGCGAATGGCTTCTTCGGCAAGCCCCACTTCATCGCGGTTGTCACTAAGGAGTAGATCTGAGAGACTTTGAACGATAGCCGTTTTTGAACCACGCACACCAGAGCCTCTCAGTGTGTAAGCACTGTGGGTCTTTCGACTCAGTTTCCGAAGCATATGCTGTAGCTCCCCACGAGCGCTGAAAGTACGTCCGAGAACTCTTGCAGCCCAAAGCAGATAGCCATCGCTAATACCGTTTCTCCCGCAGGATTGCCAAACTTGAGGTGCGAAGAGGATTGCCTGCTCATCTGAACCAAGTATGTCGTCGTGAGTCGAGGCCGGAGGTTGGAATTGCTGGCATAACAAATTAAATGCCACTTCTCGGGAAGGTGCACTAAGTAACTTCCTTCCACTTCTGTCGTCGTCTAATAACTCTAAGAGAAGCTTGCTTTCTGCCGTACCCCTAACAGCATTCCCTTCAGTGCGTATTTCGGAAGCTGCTGCTACGATAGACTTGAATGCTTTCATGTGAGGGCTGCTGAGGGCTTTGCCGGAAATTGAGCCAGAATAGGTCTCTAGGTAAGTGATGAACCATGAATGGAATGACTGAGCCTTGTTCATTGTTGCCAAGTGTTGGCTCTCCTGGGTCGTGCTCTCTTGTGAAGTGCCAAGAAACACCCTGAGAGATATGAGTATAGATAGGCTAATGCCGGTGGTGAAAGAGAGATGCGATGAGAGAGATGCCTTTCCATGTTCGAAGAGATATTGCATAATTCCAAGTGCATCTTCTGCACATTGGCTGTCCGTAAGAAACGGTCGCAACGATTGAAGAGTCATTTGTAATGGATAGTCTGAGAAAGCAATATTTCCAGCTAAACTGACTAGGATTCTAATCTTTCGGATAATGGAACAAGCATGAAGGGAGCCTAATGCGGGGTGAATGCGATCGAGCAACATCCGCATCACGAAGACGAATATATCAGCAGTCCAGAATTTCACTGGATCGTAACCGATTCGACGGCACAGTCTTTCTATCTGATCTAGTAGATATTTGGCGGTAAAAGAGGGTTCGATGCCCTGAGGAAGAGTGTTGCCTGAATAGCTTATGGCTTTGATTTCTTCCAGTGCCTTGGTGGTCTGTTCAAACGCAGGGCGCTTGGAAGCCGCTTTATCAAAACGTTCTTCGTCAACCATAGTTTGAAGAATGAACCCGACGATGCGTGGAAAATGCGAATGCATGAGCTGGACGTATTGATCACTACCAAGGTAGCTTCGAAGTCGTGCTTCATTGCTTGAAACAGACTTGTTACGTCCACTGCCTTTGCAGGTGTCCCATGAAATGCTATACGCAGCGGCTTTTGCAAAGTTCTTTTTCAAAGCTTCCTTGATTGGCACTTTCAATCGATCCGCGATGAAATCTAGCTCGTCAACATCTCCTAGCATGATGGCCTGCCCAACTGCCTCAGCTTCCACATTCTTGAGCAGTTCCACTAGAGACGAATAATTGAAGGCCGAAAAAGGTATGTCAGTGACCTTCTTGGCACTGTTCAACCAAGTAAAGACTATTTGAGAGGCGAAAATTCTAAAAAGTGCTTGAGGACTTTCCAGATTCATCGCCTTTGAGATATTGGACACGCAGCGTGTTGCGTGGCCCACAGCGTGCGCGACTAAACCTGCAGTTTCGAACACATGGTAGATGCAACGTCGCAGAAGGGTATGCCATGTGGACGCCAGACGTGAAAGGACAAGTAATCGAATTGCGATGCCTTCTATCCAATCAGATTTGTTTGGAAGGCTAGTATGGACATCCTCGAAAATCATGTCATGCCTTGACAATATGAAATCATTGAACATATCTGGTAGATGTTCTGTGATGTGGTATTTAACAGCGATGTCACTATTAGCAAGCAGACCGAAGAGGCTGGTTCGGACGGATGGTAGCGAAATTCCTCCAGCATAATCGGGGCGGACCTTCAACAGGCAGTGAAACAGGTTGGTGATACCTATCTGCAAGTTGATTGAATTTTGTTGCACTGTTTCAACAAACCACTCATACATGTCTGCTGTGGTGTTGTATAGTTTTCTTGCCTCCGGATCCGTTGTGTCCGGGTCTGTCCATAATGGCGCAGAGCCAATCATGACTTCGATGATCATACCATTTGCTACTTCGGATGATTTACACTCTCGGGTTTGAAGAAAATCCCGGATCATACGATCGAGAATGGCCTGACAGGATTCTTTGGTAAGTCGCATTCGACCCAGGATCAATGTGCTGACGAATTGTCGGCAATGAAGCAAGTCAGATGTCGAAATTGAAGTCAAATAATCAACGAAAGCTGGGGGAATAATGCTACCATCTTGTTCTTCGGGTTGAAATTCCGATGTGCAGGAAATGAGATGCATGTAAACGGAACATGATGCTCGTAAAGATGCCACATTGGTTCGTGCAATCAGATCATGTCTAGGTACGTCGATATCCGGGTTGAAGGCTCCATTTGCCATCTGTGAGTTTGCTCCGTTGTCAATCTCCATGAAATCGTCATCTACGGCGTGGAAAGAATCCTTTGATAGCCTTCTATCTTCTAAGGCTTTGGATAACTCTGTAGATAGACGTAAGACTCCTGATTCTTTGAAACTTTGCTGATTGAGAGAATACAGCTGGTGAATATTCATCAGATTGCGAGCGCAGATTTCGAGGACTGCATCCACTTTATATTGCTCGCAATCACGTCGAGACAGGAAACCAGTAAAATTCATGATGATACTGTCCAATACTATTTCCAGCTTATTAAGACGGCGGGAGTTCGTGGCATCTCCAATAGATGCAAGCGCGGAAGAGATGATACATAAGTTGGCAACGATTCGTATCATGTCAGGAGTAATGTTCTGAGGGTATTCCGTGGTCCATTCTTTCCACCTTTGCCTAGTTTTCTCCAGTTCGGATATACAAAAGTCAATGACCTTGGCCTCTGAGCTTATACACCGTCGTCCAGTGCGAGATGAGTCAGAATCAGTAGCTATGTATTCTCCTTCAGGCTCGGCTTGGAATTGCACAGCATCATCTGAAAGGAGCAGATATTGGGAGATTTCCCGATAATAGCGTGTATGTAGCCAAGCTTGGGCGACAGAGCCAAGTACCATGAAAGGCGAACCTTCTAATATTAGTGGAGGCCGGTCAAGACAGGCATAAATCAATCGCAAGACGTCCTGGGCATCGCAATGCTGAGAATTCTGAGAAGTATATGATCTTTCCGGGAAAAGACCTGCATAAGTAATGAGCAAGAACTACTGGTTGATTCGGAGTTAAAGGACTCACTCGGGCTCCACTTGCTAAAAAACCAATGCAAGACCCGATCAGATGTTTGGCCGAAAAAGCTGGGATTCTCTGCATTTCTCAAGCGAATAAGTGTAGTCCATAGAGATGAGGAGGAATCAGCAAGTAGAGCTGGTCCATTAAGCTCTATTGATGATAGCATGCCTTCGGCTGTTTCTGATATGGACTCGTACGGGATTAATTTTAGTTTCAGGATCACATCCATCAAATGACAAGCAGCCCTGCAGGAAGAAGCCGACGTAACGGCGCGGGATGCGCTTTGCCACGCTACTGACCAATAAGCCCCGAGCTCTGGAGTGTTTGATAATCTCTGAAAGGCAGTGCTACCACAATTTCACGTTAGCTAAGCATTGGTATTCTGGTATGAGCCATTACGTACGCCGCAAGACCTATCATTGCCCATGCTGAAACAGTCGTGTTCTCGTCCGAAATACAAGCTGTCAGTTTCTCGAGGACGAGCTGAATATCTTCTTCGTCCATGGGAGTTTCTTGTACCATGAAAGCAACAATTTGGAGTGCTGCTGTTTTGAAGGATAGTGGAGAATCTAAGAAGACTTGACGCAGGTATTCGTGAAGATGTTGACAGATGCGCGGCCTCTTGCTTGGCATTTCATCACCATTTCCCCTGTCATGCCAGTTCATTCGCTTTCTGGCATCAAGTATGGAAGAGAAATGGGACACCAGAGACACAGTCATCCAAAAGCTTTCAGAGTGAACATTTCCAGTACGAAATGAGAATGCAGACGTATTGAGAGGCTGAGACGTATGGCTGGACCTACTCGTGTATCGAAAGCAGAGATCGTCATCTTGAAGTTGTTTCTCCTGTCTTTTAGAGTATGCCGCGTGCATTGACTCAACTAAAAACTCGAGATCAATCTGTGTACTTTCTTCGTTCGAGGATTTGAGCAAGCTAGAAAGATGCTCCTTGGTATGTATCAGAGTTACTAACATCTCGCTCCTGAGAACCGCATCTGACCATAATGATTTTATTATTGGTAGTAGATCTCGAATTGCTTGCTTTGTGAGTTGAGTCGAATCCAAAGCAGTTCTCATAAGCACAGAATTTATTGCGGCAAAAACAGTCGAATGCAACGTCTTCACACTGTTTTTGTGCAAGAGTTCTATCAACATTGAAAGAATTTGCTCCGACTTATCCAGTAAAGGGGCATTGGAAGCGCTCGCTAGGAGGTGCAGACAGAAGACCAATTCCTCTACTGCGTATTTACTAGTATCTGGGAGCGGTCGGTCTCTGCTGGATGGCTCCCGCGTACCTGACTGTGACGTTTTATCCGTTGATATATTCGTTGCGCGCCCAGAAGAATATCCGTTACTCTGAAGGTTGCTTCCTGTATCGGGATCAGATATGACGAACGGAAGAGCTTTAAGACAGAAATCTACAGCATTGTCCCAATCCTGTTTTGAAAGTTGCTCAACATGAGGCTGGTATGCGAGAATGGCCCTCATGGCCTTAAGATAGTCCAGAAGCAAAGGCTCAACGAGTCCTTGTCCTTTTATTCGCAAAGTCTGGGCGATGTGGTCTAAGACGGTATCTACAGTTTTCTTTTTGAGCATGCGGACCCTAGCTTCAATGGTAAGGCGGAGGGCATTCGCACACAACGATAGACGAGAGGGGGCCGTCGGGGCTCTTGAGGTTCTCGAAGATGGTTTGCCGTGAAGATAGAGCGACCGGTCATAGATCGCACATTGGAAAAGCGTTTCGCATAAGGCATGATAAGCATCGTCTTTTATACTATTCAATTTGTTGCTGTTGCGATTATGTTCATGATAAGCATCGTCTTTTATACTATTCAATTTGTTGCTGTTGCGATTATGTTTCAGGATGTGGATTAAGTCGTTCAGCCCGCTGGTCCGATCTTTGACACTTGAGGAAGCGATCTGGACTAGAAGACATCATTATTTTCAATTATTTATACTTCTATATGGGGTCTTACCTAGCGCATCTTGAAGGCTCATCTCTCCCATTCTGTGCGCCGAAGTTCCTCTCTAACTGAGGCACGAGTTGCAAGAGAACGTTCATATCTGAGCTGGAGCAACTGCAGCGGCGGGATATAGCAGCATTTAGAGACTGTACATAGCTCTCCGATCGTAGCTCATAGAATGACAAGTTTGAGGAGTCCCAAAATAGGGGTTCTAGGAATCGGCCTTCCTCTGATGTAGCTCTGGGTTAAGCATGAAAGTCAACGCGAGAAAAGAGCCGAGGTTTTGCCGTCGCATCCGCGTCTCGTTGATATTGATTCTTTGCCTAAACAACATCACACCGCCAGGCGCATAATGCTTAGGTTTGTTCCATTTCTCTGTTATGGCTGAAGAAGATAGCCTTGAGGGCCTGCAAGGCCTGCACCGTGATCTCTTAGCCCTTACAGAGTCTCGACTGCCGACCCTGGAGAGGCTCTGGGCCGAATTGGAAGCCAGGATAGATGAGTTCAAGACTCTGCTCGACAGACCACGGAAGAACGATAAAAGCCGGCAAATACTATCCTCTGGTGTGTTTCATGTAATGCTATTAAAGAATGATTATAAGCTAACCGGAGATTTACTACTAGGAACGATAACTATTGACGGTGATGACTATGCCATCAACGATGACTTCAAGCAACAGACGATACAAATTGCGGATACTCTTGACATCGACGAGCTGCAGTCTGCATCGCTCCTTTATGCTGCTCAGAGAGACTCTCGAGAACTCGACCGACCTCCGCTTGTGACATCCATAATTCGTTTTCACAAACGAAGGCAATTTCTGCTGGAATGCTTACGGCTAGGAATAAAACTGTCCCTTGACTCTGAGGAATTGGATGATGAAATTCGAGGGCGCTTCAAGGTGTTCGTTTGTCTGGTATTGGATACCCCAGAAATTACAATCAGCGAAAATGCGTATAGATATTGGCAAAAATGTCTTTCAAGCATGGCAGACATTGAAAAATGGTTACACCAGCTTTCAGAACGCATGCAAAGCACATACGTTTTGGGACAGGTCCCATCACTAGAATTTGTTGAAACAACCAATCTTCAGCAATCAAGCCTAATAAGGCAACATGAGTCTCTTTCCACAATTTGTTCATATCTGGTCAAACGAGAATATGCGAACGTGGGAAATTTCAGGTCTCTCTTATCTGGAATAAAATTCTTGGACAAGCACGACATTATCCTCGTCCACTATGTTCCTATTCTCACGAGTTTGATATCCTTTCTTGGATCTGCGGAGTCACAATGTAGCCTCAGGGAGGCCAGGTCTCTACATCAGACTATAGCAGCAGGAAGGGACGGTGATCCTTGGGCTTTGAGGAATTTACATGCTGCTACTGTAGTCTTGTGGTTGGCTGAATATAGCGGGAGATACATCGACAATCCCGAAGGCTCACCACTCCAAGGAGTAGATCTGACAGCGGAAGCAGAGGCACGATCTGCGTTGTTTATGGAGGCTCTTAAAGACGGCGCCTTCCATTTTCTGCTTTCAGTCAGTCAAGACATCAGGCCGAATAAATGGTACGATCCTGCGAAAGCTGGTCTGGTTTCCTTTCTGCTTCACGAAGCGCCAGTGTTGCCACTAGACTCAGCCCAACCCTCAGACTTCTTTCAATCGCTCCTCATGGAACAACTTCAGTCGTTCATAGACGCTTTCATCACCAATATGCCTGATACTTTGCGCAAATTAAAGGTTGAGGAGGACGAGCAGAGGAAGCTCCTCCACTCCCGATTTCAGCGTGGACCCGTGGAGTATGAGCTCCATTTAGAAAGATTTCTCGTTATTATAGCTTATGCGTTCGATGGATACCCTGACGCTGCACAAGCATTCTGGGCGGACATTGACGGGAATCTTTTTGGCTTTCTGCAGTGGGCTGCGAAACGCCAACCTACGCCCCGCGTGGCTGCGTTTTGCGAGATGCTTAGATCATTATCATGCGGGGACGAGTGTGCTGACTCTGCGCACAAATTTCTTTTGGAAGAAGGAGCGTCTTCATCTGGAAAGATTCGGAGAACGAGTTCTTTGAGTTACACCCATATTTTCAATGAGCTCTCCGTGTTTGCAAAGAGTATCCAAGACCAAAAAAAACCCCCCCAGGGTGCCCTCTATCCAGCACCTCAAAATCCTGCAGATCAGATAGTGGAGCCAGAGAGCGCTATGATGCTTGAAAGTTACCTTCGTTTGCTTGCGCATCTATGTCGGCAGGGTTCCGTAGCCCGGCAGTGGATTTTGAATCATGATACTTTCAATTTTATAGGTATCCTGTTCTACCTATGCGTTGATAAAGTTGAGAGCCGTCTCAGAGCATCTTGTTTTAGCGCTCTCGCTGCTTCACTCACAGCAAAGAATCAGCATTTGGCCAATATCATCTGGACCGAACTTGATAGTTGGACAGTCTCTGGATTTGTCGTCGGCGCCAAGCAGAGCAACATATCAAGCCCAGCTTCTCGGCATGATATCTGGGAAACTCTTCCTGCAGGCTACGACGAATCGGTCGCCTTTATCGAACTTCTCCGGGCATTGATTGAACCTTACCCTGACGATTCCGGCCTCAACGATACCCTACCATTTCCAGAAAACCTTGGTTCTTCATATCGGATGCCAGGAATTGACAATTTCATTGATTTCGTTTTGGGGCGGGTATTTGCACAAAAGTGTAGGGAGTTACATGACCCTCTACAACTGCGCGTTATGAGGTGGAACTGCCTCAGCTTCATCGTTGCATGCCTATCATCTTTCAACGAAGATCTTGTTATCTTCGCTAATAAGTCCAATATTGCCGTGGATTCGGCGATTGAATCATCCTCCCTAGCCGCTTACGTTCGACTGCACCCTTTTGCTCGAGTAATGGAATGGCTATTTAACGAAAAGGTCTTGAGTGCTCTCTTCGCAGCTGCGCATCAAGATGTTAGTAAAGTTGATGATGCATCGTCAGACTCACCATTAGTCCTTTCGTTGATGCTAAGCATCGAAGTCATGGACCTGCTGATGAAATTTCAATCGACTTATCTCGACATTATACGACCCTTAATCAAACTGCAGTCCTCCCAGCAACGCTCATCAGTAGCGAATTCCACACTTGCGTCCTTCGAGGATGCTGTCCTAAACAACTTACACATAGTAGTTGATCTCGGTCTTTACTGCGGGACTGGCCATCAGGAACTCACTCGTGTTTCGCTAAGACTACTCGAGAAATTATCTTCTTCCCGTAAGCTCGCAGTATCCCCTACAGCAGGATTTGGTCAGCGCTCTAGCCGTAGCAAGATTATTGGCATTATGGAGAAGGAGAATGATTCCGAGCGAATAGCGAGATCATTAATTGGGGAGATGCAGCAGGACCCTAGGGAACTGGAAGTTGGTCCAGATTCTCCGGGTTTTATTATCAAAGTTCACATTCTGAACTTTCTCAATAGCTGCCTTGCAGCAGTACCCAACCGGCCTACTGTTGCGCATCTATTACTCGGTTTCACATGCGAGGGCAGCACTGTAAGTATTGCAGATGACGGACTGTTTGCGGAAAGTGCTTCCTTGTTTCATGCCATTCTCAAGCTTGCTGTTGAGTATCCGGACAATGACGACGGAGTACTTGTATCTTGGCAGTCCACTGTTAAACGTGGCTGTTTGGACATATTAAGAAAGCTCTGGAAATCCCCTCTAACAAGTATCTATGTTATGTCGGAGCTTCGGGTGAACGAGTATATTTTCGCTCAAGCCTCGAGGCAGGCTCCGGCTGATATGAATACTCTTTGGGATGGTAAAACTATTTCCGAACAAGACTTTTTCCTCTCTGACTCCACCATTGCGTACCAGAACTTCCTTCAGCAGAGATCGGCTTTCTACGACTATGCGGCTAGAGAACTACGGATAGCGGTACGCAGTGGGATGCCAACTTTGAAGTCTCGAATTCAGTCAACTTTGCTGGGAACTACAATTTCTCCAGAGGGAGAGCAATTCCAGAACCCTTCTATATTCGATCTATTTGACTTCATGGAACTGGAGATCAGTCAGGAATTTGGAGTTCCGCTGCTCAAGCTGCTTGCAGGTCTCGATTTCGAAATTTGTAAGAAAGAGGAACGAGGGTTGAAGCTGTATGACCTGCCGCTGGCCCAAGAATTAATAACGCTGCGGTGTTCCGAAATGAAGAAGAACGGTTTACTTTCCAATCCGGCGGATGAGCAACAAATGCAGATCGAGGCGCAGACGATCCTCCTGTGCTTTCATGGGGACAATCAACGTCAGAAAACGATGTGCGTCCAGGAAGAAGTACTTAAAGCCTGGGTGCAGCTAGCGACTGTGACTCTAGAAAGCGGTGGTTTCGATATTGGTGCTCGAACCTCTTTCATTCTTCAAGCACTCCAAATAATACTTCCCAAGCTTGAGAAATCATATTCAGAGGATGCCACGACTGCTGTTGAGCTTGCTAGTCTCGCCGGGGCGCTTCTTCAGAATATCGATTTTGACTCTACATCATTCGAAAAGACCAAAACTGGTGATTTTGCAAATGAAAGGTTATCTCAGCTCTTCCGAGCCTCACTAATCGGAATATTTTGTCCTGTAAGCACTGTACAACTTCGGGAGACCTGTTACCAAACCTGCTATCGATATCTGCGAGGGACTTCGAAGAAAGCAACAAAGGGGTCTGCTCTTGGACGACACACTCTTCGAACTGTGAGGAACGCAGGAGATCGTCTGATTGATGTGCTCTGCGATGATGCGTACGCTGGCCAAGGTACTTGCAAGATATCAGCTCTTTTGCTCCTCGATGCGCTAGTTGCAATGGCTATTCGGGAAGACTCCAAATACATGATAGAGGCGTTCATCCGCCTCAATTTTGTGGGTGTGCTAGTAGACAACATTAAGCTTATCTCGACGGAACTAAGGACAGCTCAGGCTGCAGGTAAGCACTGTTTCACCATTAAATGGCTAGAACGGGCTGATAAACGCTTAGATGTACCGCTACTACTTTCATACTACGACGCCAGTCTCGCCCTCCTTATTCGAGCCTGCCAAACTCGCCTCGGTGCAGCTCATGTTCTGAACGCGGGCCTTTTTCAATCCGTTCGCGAGTCTCAAATCTTCTCCACAGATCCTGACATTGGTCTTGGTGAGCCTCTTTCATTTCAAACTTCCCACCTCACTTCTCCGCTAGATCTTCACCAATCCATTGAACCTGACCTCTCAATAGAATTTGAAAATCCGAATGCCCTTCAGAGATATTTCAACTTAATGCTCTCCGTACTTCGCGTTATCAATTCCGCCGTCCTCTCGCGCGGTCCACAAAACGACCAGACTGTCTTCCAAGCAAGAGAATTTCTGAAAGAGAATCGTAACAGCATGGTTTCAATATTCAAAAGGAGCGTAAAGGTTGGAGGCCTCCAAGACATAGGAACGGATCTGGGCGAACTAGTTGATTGTTTCACTCTGTTGGTTAGTGCAACGGGGTTCCTGGAGGTAAGTGTGAACGGCTATTTCATATTAGAAACATGGACTGACGCCTCGCAGTACGAAGAAAAAGCAAATTCCCAGAAGGCAGCGCCTAATGTGTTTTCTTAGGAGGTTTATAGGCTCGTTGCTCTCTGTAAATAGGTAGAACGCGGCGATGTATGCATGGTGGTGAAACATTGGAGTAGTTTCCGGCCGAAAATATTCCTTTGAGAAGATATCCTTATTTCGTCAAATCGGAGAGCTGTCATGGCCTGCTTGCTTCCTAATTCCATCAATCCCGCTATTTTCCTATTAGCATCTGGCAGAAAATATAGCGATGGCGAGTAAGGGATCAGGATGAGACATCCAGTAACTGGAACCTGGAAGAGTATTGCCAAACGCAACAGCAAGTCTATATTTCGAACGCTCCCTGCCAATGTAAATCACTGGTAGAAGCGTTCCTCTTGCAGATATCAACGTCTGTCAAAATTACATGATTAAGACGACTGAGGAATTAATTTTAATTCTTGTGAAGCGTGATGTTGTCGAGCAGTTTAGAAATTTGAATATTATGAAGGCATGCGAGCTAATTTCTCCATGCTTTTATCACCCCCGTAACGCCAGTGGCACTCTACCCATCAACGTGCTAATCCATACATTGTACAGCAATATGATACACCATGTCCCCCCCATTTCTTAATATGACTCTCCTACGTCTCTCAACCTAACTCTCACTTAAACGCCGCCTCCCCAGGCACATCCTTAATTTTCTGTAAGTGTGACCCCAGCCTAACGACCGAATACTTAATCAATCGCGGGTCCAATCCCATCGTCCGTCGAAGCGCGTGCTGTGTCTTTGCAGAGCTATCGAACCGCATGATGAAATGGTGACCAGTATGGTGAACCGACTGTAATTTGCGCGCGGGCTTAGGGAGAAGGAAGACGCCCCAATTCGTGATACCACGTACGACGCCGCCATTATTGAGGATGATGCTGCCGGCAGCTTTGGCAATTCTAGAAAAGGTTAGGATGTGGCGTACTTTGGATTGATCAGGAAGTGGCAGGTTAGGGAATAGAATTGCGAGGATGTATGGGATAGGTACGAGTGAAGGAAAGGCATACTCTTTCACCTCTGAGAGCTTGCCCGGCCGGACCTAATATAGAGTATGTTAGCAAAGCCTTCCGTAACTCCCTTTCAAAACACTTAGACTCACAATCCCAATTAATTCGTACAACATCTTATCCTATCTGTCTTTCCAATCTTTAGCTACAAACTTCAAAGGCGTCGGAAAATTATTTCGTTCACCTCCGGCTTGGCATCCATCGTCATGCAGATGTAGGTAAACCAGAGCTCCCACGTTTCTCAAGGACCCCTCTGAATAACTTTCAACATGGCAGCCAGACTCTCAATCGCGCGGACAGCGCACCAATTTGCCTCTGCTGCGCCTCGCAAACCTTGTCTACAATTCCAATCACACTGCAGAAGATGGCAGAGTGCGCAAGTGCAGCGGACGCGGTTATTTTCAGTATCAGGAGCGGGTCAGCAAACCCGAGACCTTTTTTTCCACCAAAACCGTACAATTTAATGCTGAACAAGGTCATGGTGGCTGATATTGTAGACAGTGCGAGAAAAGAAATATACAGAAGACCATGAATGGATCGAGCTCTCTGAGGACGGCAAGACCTGTATTCCTTTCCACTCCGCCTACTCGAATGACTAAAATATAACCACTAATAACTATACTTTCAGGCACGCTTGGCATCTCAACCTACGCAGCAAATGCCCTTGGTGACGTCGTCTTTATCGAGCTGCCCCAAATCAACATGGAAGTCGGCTCTGGAGACGCAATCGGAGCGGTGGAGTCAGTGAAGTCTGCTTCAGACATCCTGACACCAGTTAGTGGTATAGTCATAGAGGCCAACTGTGTGCTAGAAGATAAGCCAGGCGCCATTAATCAAGACCCAGAGGGCGACGCGTGGATTGCGAAAATTAAGATTAAAAAGGAACCCACGGGGAGACTTATGAGTGCGGAAGAGTATAGGCAGTTTACGGAAGATTAGAGTCATAGTGGAGGTCGGAGCTTTTTCAACTTGATGGAGTACACATCATATGGATGGTTTAGGTGTTTTTGCTCTTTCAACAATTGAGCGCTTTTCAAGAATTGAATGACAATGAGTTGAAATGGTCCAGTGAAACCCCCCCCCCAAACGCACATACAAAAAAACCCTGCGTTCAAAGGACATCTACATTGCAAAGTAGTCATGCAGCCCCTTGTAGTCTCTTGGTCATGATTTCACTTCACTGATTCATGCGCTAGAGACCTCTGAGCGTTTCAAGTTTATACGTACCACGAATTAGCGTCATACAGGGCCTAGTAGATTTCTTTTACAGTTCTACTACCATTATCTCATCACTGATATACTTAAGCTTCTATACTTTCAATGTTTGCCATGTTCTTGAACTCTCCTTCGCCATTTCAATTAACTTAATCACCTTGCTCGCATCCTCTGCGGCGACCGGAACTTCCCCTTTACCCTCTAGAGCTTTGGCAAATACGCGATAATATTCCGTATAAGTTGTAGGTCGAATAGTGGGGAGCCTGGAGCTAGCTAGTGTGCCATTTGTAATTGTTGTCAGCGTGCCTTTTTGAGTCAGCTAGGTATGTTTTTCTTAAAAAAAAAAGTATTGACAGGGGCCAGGGGATTTGGGTTATCTGACAACAAGCCCGACCACATGGATAATCTGAGTATTACCAAACTAGCTGACCGAAGGCACTATCTTTTGGCCTCTCTTGTCCACTCACTAATGATATATGAAAGAGAGCACATACCATAGTGACATTCTGGTTCTACTCCAAACTCGGATCGTGTATCGGAGCCAGGCCTCATCCCAGCTTTCAGCTGATCCTCTTGAACGTCGAGATGGCACTAGAAAAACTTAGATTAACCTTCGTCGATATCATCAAATTTCAGTCTCCTCCAAGAAAAGAAATTACCTTCCTGTAACTTCCCTTATCACCTCTTACCCAAAACCTCAACTGTTCGCTCTCCGGACTGATGCACGCCGCTTTCGCCGTAGCCATCAGCCCATCTCCATAGTGCAGAAGAACCGTGAAGCAGTCCTCACCACCCCTACTCTCTCCCCCAACAATCGTGCTAGTGCGTTGATTCCCAACAAATGCTGTAATCCGCTCCGGCATCCCGAACAGATGTACAACTTGATCTAGCAGGTGCGTTCCCAAATCATAAACCTGGCCCACGCCCGGGAGGGCCTGTTGGCGCCATGTCTGCGGGTTTTCTGGCGTGTGCCGGTCGAAGTGCGTCTCAAACTCCACAATGCGGCCAAGCACGCCGTCCTTGATCAGCTTTTTCAACGTCAAGAAATCAGCATCCCACCGCCGGTTCTGATACACTGTCAACAACTTCCCAGTCTCTTTTGCTATCCTCGCCAACACATCTGCTTCCTGGCTGGCGGGCACGAACGGTTTCTCAACCACAACGTGCTTGCCGGCTTCCAGCGCCGCTTTGGTTAAAGCGAAGTGAGATTCCGGGAGCGTGGTGATGATGACAATGTCGACATTGCTGTCTGCAAGCATTTCCTCAGATAAGCGCCATATCTTGACGCCAGGAAAATCTTTTTGCGGGTCGGCATCTGGCTTGGCCGTCCGTTGCACGATGCCATAGAGCTTAAATGTAGGAGCTTCGAGGAATGGGATATGGAAGATTTTGGCGGAAAGGCCATAGCCGATTAGGGCGACGTTGTAAGAGGGCGACATTGTATTGCTGTAAATGAGCTCGACGTATGTGAGTGGTTGTGAGCACAAAAATATTACTAGGTATGGCAAGAGAAGTTTTCTAGGAGGTCTGCAAAGTAGCTCCACCTGCAACTACACACTGGGAGTGGGTGCAACGGCAGGTGGAGCAATTTAGCAGCTACATCATTCATGGCAAGGCTTCCCGCGCCATGGCCGCTCGAGTCCCCGCCAGGCCCGATCTGCATGTCTTCAACACTCATTGCCTGGCCGACATCCCGGCTTCGTACAATAACCGACTTGGAAGCCCGAGAGACGGCAGTGACGGGTATCGAGGACTTAGCGAGCATGGATTCAGACGCCGATCCCGACGGATGGCCCGTGGGTCCGACAAAGAAACTGGCGGAACCTATGTGCAATGGCCTCTCAACATCATATTCGCCATCCACCATCAAAGACTTACTCCCATCACCTAATAGTATAGCTCAATCGATTCTCTAAATCTCCTGCCAGAGGTATTCTTCGAACCCCAGTTTCTCTTTTGGAAGCGCCTTGAAAGCCTGCTTGGCAATCCGAATGATACCTGACTTGTTCAATGCACCTGCTGGCTGGTGGCCGGAAATCGTCCACGGGCTCCATCCCCCCATGAATAAGCTAGGAGCGCTTCGATGCCTCAGAATGCTTCACCCGTTCGAAGTTTCCGAAGTCAATATCCAATCCGCTGCCAGCTGAGTCTTGGGATTAATATTAACACGGAAAAGAACAATGAAAGACTAGGATGAAGAACAGTAGAGAAACTGTCGATCGGTAGTCCGTGCACCAATTGTGAGAAAAGAATGAGAACTCTGTCTATTGAATGTTGCTCTAGAGCCTCTATATATATATATAAGAAAGGCGTAGGAAATAGGAAAGAGAAGGGGGGTAGGGGGTGGTAATGGAAACAAGGGGTAGGTGACCGAGTCAATGACTAAGTCAATAGGTAGGTAGCTGAGTCAGTAACAAGATAACCTGATTTAGGTCAACACACCCCCCCAGCTGATTAACTGGTAGGTAATTGGCTGGATATACCTAAATAGGAAATATCCATAGTGTTAAACTAAATAGAAACCATCCGAAAATAAGAACTTAATAAGGAAATCGGGTAGATAGGTTAAATAATATAATTAAATCTAACTATAATAGGGTCTTAATATTAATTAGATTTAGTTATTAAATAAAGCTTTTATACTTCTGCCTTAATAGGGCCTTTATAAGACCGTTAGCTGTTATATTAGTAGTAGGAACCCACTTAATTATAATTAATGTCACGGCACTGACCTAACGTATACTGTTTCATACTATCTCGTACTGTTTCCTACTGTTGGCTGGCCCACTACTAGTACCTTAGCGGCCGGCCCTACTATTTATATATAATACCCCCTTTCCACCTTCTTCTCCTCTTTATACTATAATGTAGTTATTTAGTCTACTTTATTATAGCACTATAATAGTTTGTGGTATCTCTAATTGCACTCTGTTGCGATCTTTATTTTTCCTAGTCTACTATCTCCGTTTTCCCAGCATAATCGCGACCCGGCGCGACCAACAATACTATACTACAGTCCTAGACAATCTCAGCATAGTCTTAGTATAGCCTTAGTACAGTTTTAGCAATCTTAGTATTACAGTTAGCCTTATAGATTCTAATTGCCTTACCTAGATCTTCTAGAATGGGCGACTATAATATAGATAACGTCCCGCCAACAAACCTTTGTAAAGCGCTCGCCCGCCTCTTTAACACCTCCTATACTAATATCGCCTAGGCGATTAGGAACGGTTTTAAATACCTAAAGGACCTTAATATAGCAGGAACCTTTTAGCAACTCTTTATATATGCAGCCTTCTTAACTAGTATTAAGAGTGGCCTTTAAGCCGTCTATAGTAAAGGCCAAGCTATAAAGTCCTAACTTAAAAAAGCTTAACATAGAATTAACTCCCTTAAGATACTTAAACTATATATTAAACAATACAAACAGTAAGCCCTTATATATACTAAGACTATATAAAACCTAAGCTTTTAAATTACTATACTTACTAAGACTATTACTAATAAGAACCCTACTACTAGCTCCCCTCTTTTAACTAAGCCCCGTAGAAAAAAGTATAAAGTAAAAAATCTAACCCCATTTAATAGTAAGGGATCACTAATTAAAAAGTAAAAAAAATTTAAAATATAGGAAATAAAAATCTAAGGCGTTTTCTAGAGGGATGTAAAGTGCTTTAAAACCCTAATAGACGAAATCCTCTATATATTAGACATGCTAACGGATAAGGCTTATAACTATATTAAATATAGCCTTAATACGCTATGTATATACCTAAACAACCTAAGTAAATAGACCTTTTCTAACTAAGAGTCTATATTTATATATATAAGAGGATACTATAAGACTATAGATACAACCTAAGCGGCTAAAAATAAGTTAGATACCTTAAACTAAGGTAAGCGTAACTACTAGTCCTAGAAAGTAGAGCTTAATAAGTTAATAATTAAAGTAAATAAAACTAAGGAATAAAAAGTAGATTTGCTTAAGAAGAATATTTCCTATCCCTTGACCCGTCTGCGTCCAACGCCAAGGCTGCACAGACAGGAACGCGTAAGAATCAGGTTGAACAGGAGCTTCTTATTGGCTAGATCCTTATCGATAACGTTGGACGCACGCCGACGGGTTAAGGGATAAGATAAAGGACCTAGCCCTTACCCTTAGCTATAAGATTAGTAATGCTAACTATAAAGGCTAAAGTAAGTAGATAGATATATTCGCTTATAACCTATAAAACTATACCTACTATACTAAGTTAAATACCGCTAAGCTAAGTGCCGCTAGCGGCTATTAACCTATATTACTATAAAATGACCTAATAGACCTAGACGCTGTTAAGTTTAGTAGCGGTAGTAATAGCCTCCCTAACAACATCTAAAGACATTATATAAATAATAGACTTTATATAGCGTGTGGTTAACCTAGCCACTAAAAAGATACTTATAACCCCTAGTAAAACCTAAATCCCCTTCTAATACTACTACGCCAACCCCCCTTTAGCTGCGGCGGATTCTTTAATAGAGGGGATAGTAATTAAGGCGGTAACTATAGATAAGGACGTAGGTTCGGATATAGAAACCTACCCCTATAATTTCCTTCCCTAACGCAGCCCTAACTAATAGTCCTATATACAAACTATAGATAAGTACTCCGTATTACTACTAACCGCAAGACCGGTTATATTATTAGTGAAGTATCCCCTAGTATATATATACCGTTAGAGACCAATATATTAGGATATACTAGCTAAGACTATAGCTATTAGCTAAGCCCTATAACACAGCCATTAAAAGGCTAACCCTTAAACTAAGTTGCCTTTAAGGGTTAAAACCATATAGGGAGAAGGATAAAAAGATTAGATCTATACTACTAAATTAGTTAAACCTTATTCTAAGCTAGCTACTATTTAATCTTAAAATAATAAACAATAATAGAAATTCTATCCTTATTTAGACTTACCTCTCCTTACTATATAACCTACTCCTAAAAGTTCTTATTAAAATAGTAAGCCTTATTAATAGTGGTAGTATAACACCAGCGTTTATAGACGAAGACTTGCTTATAAAAAAGCATAATATTATAATAAAAAGACTCCTAGTTCTAAAACCACTCCGTCTTACTAACGGACTCTAATCCAGCTTTATTACCCATTACTTTATAGTAAAAATAATAATCGGCTACTATATAGAATCTATGCTTTTCTATATTATAAAGTTATTACCTTTAACACTAGTAATTTTTAGAATGCCCTAGCTTAAAAAGTATAACCTAAGTATAAACTTCCCTATTTTAGGGCTTAAGTTTAACTCTAATTACTATACCTATAACTGTCTTTTATAGTATATCCCTAATTATAACCGAGTAGCATTATATAGACGTATTACACGGCTAACGCTTAAATACTATTAGCTAATAGTAGAAGAGGTACCTAATACTAGTAAGCTAATATATATAGTAAACAAAATAGAGATTCTAAAAGACTGGACTACCGCCTTACCCCTAAGAAATACTATCCCGCCCCTAAGAATATAAACACCGCTAGAACTATAAGTCCCCTATATATACCCGCTTAACCTAGGCTAGCTAATAAAATACCTAACTCTAAGTTATTTACTATACGCATATATAACCGCGTGTATAATAGTTAAAGGTATTATAGCTAAGACCAAAACCAGAGTAATTAAGACCTCCCCCCTATAACGCCTAACCTTATATCTATCTCCCGCGCATACTATATAGGGCCACCACTACGTTTCCGCCCCCTAGGGCCAACCGAGCCGCGCTAGCCTAGCTATAGCACTAGAGAACCAAACACGCCCTAAACTGGACGATATTAGATATACTTATACCGTTAATTTTACCTAGTTCTATAAATAAAAAGGCGTAAAGGTAATAAGGATCTATATAGCGGAGCTAGTAGAACTAGTTAAATAAAAAGAATACTAATAGCTACTTAAAAAGCTGCCTATAGGCCTAATAGAAGTACTAAACCTGTTAGAAAAGTCTTTCCGCTAGCTAGTAGAGGGCGACTATATAATAGAAGAAGCCCGTAAAGCGCTACCCCCTTATTTTTATAATTTCCTTAAGATAAACCTAAAAACTAAGCCTAAGTCTCTATGCTAGAAGATAGTTAATACTAATATTAAATTTTTTTAAAAGGCAAACTGGATTAACCTATAAAGATATTTTATAATGCTTACTAAAGAAGTTCCGCGAATATATTAAGTACTTTCTCCCTAAGAACGTAAATAAGCTGCCCCCTTACTAACCATAGGACTATAAAATTAAGATTATCCCTAGAAACTAGGCCCCGTACTATAAAAATAGACTACTTTTACCTACTAAACTTAGGTGTATAAAAAAGTGGATTAATAAGATACTAAATAAGGGTTTTATCCGCGAATTAACCTTATTAGCTACCGTACTACTCCTCCTTACTGCTAAGCCCAGTAGTAGTATATAAATTTACTATAACTACTAAGGCCTAAATACAGTTACTATTAAGAATTAGTACCTACTACTACTAATCCGTAAAATACTTAACGTACTTTATAGTACTAAGTACTTTACTAAACTTAATATAATTTCTGTGTTTAACTAAATCCGGATTACAAAAGGCTATAAGTGGCTTATAGCATTTATTACACAGTTCGGACTCTATAAGATACTAGTTATACTATTTAGCCTCTATAACGCATCCACTACGTTTTAAAACTATATTAATTATATCTTATATAACGCCCTTAACGACTACTATACTACCTACCTTAATAACGTCCTTATCTTTTCTAAAACACGTACTAAGTATACTAAGTATATAAATAAAGTTATCTAAAGACTCGGTAATACTAGACTTTAGATTAATATTAATAAGTTTAAGTTCTACTCTACTAAAACAAAATACCTCGGCTTAATTATTTTAACTAATAGTATAACTATGGACCTTAAGAAAGTATAGGCCTTACAGGAATAAAAGGACCCAATATTAATTAAAGAACTATAATAATTTCTTAGCTTTACAAACTTCTACTAACAATTTATTTAAGGCTACTTTACCGTTGCTATACCTATAATAAAACTCCTAAAGAAGGATATTGGATGGCTATAGGGACTAGAATAAGCCAAATTGTTTAAGGCCCTTAAGGGAGCCTTTACCTTAGCACTAGTACTAGTATACTATAACTATATAAAGAAGACAGTGGTAGAGACAGACGTATTAAATTAGGCTTTTAGCGGAGTCCTTTCCTAGTATAATAATGACGGTAAATTAAAACTGGTTATATTCTTCTCCATAAAGCACTCTATGCTAGAGTATAACTATAAAATCTACGATAAAGAACTTTTAGCTATTATTAAGGCTTTAGAGGAATGGCGTCCTAAGCTATAAGGGACTAAGGAGCCGTTTAAAATTATTACCGACTATAAGAACCTATAGATATTTATAACTACTAAGCAGCTAAATTAACGCTAAGTCTAGTAGACAGAGTTCCTTTTATAGTTTAACTTTATAATTATATACAGATCTAATAGTAAAGCCACGCTCTTTAACGCCCTAAGCTAGCTACTAAAAATAAGGCCTAAGGACGCTAATAATAAACGCCTCCGCTACCGAGCCTAAGTTATTATACTATCCTAGAAAATTAACCCTATAATTTTTAGAAGAATTGCTATATAAGTCCCATAACTCTAATAATACAAAGTTTATAGCCGCTCTAGACCCTAAAATAGCCGAAAAGTTATTAGATAAGTTAATTTAATTAGGATACTAGGAGAATAAACTCGTAAGAGATATAGTAGCGGCCCTACGTAATTAAAAAGCTCGCCATTAGCTAAAGAAGATTAGGAAATTACTTTGTTATAATAAGTTAGAATATAGTATTATTAACGGACAGATCTACTTCTGCTAATATCTCTTTATCCCTAACGCCCTAGACCTCCACTTAGAAGTTATCTATCGCTTTTATAGTAGCGGCCCCGCTAGTTACCCTAGCTAGGTTAAAACCCTTAACCTTTTAAACTAAATATACTAGTAGCTAGGAATCTCCCAATTTATAGCTACCTTTATTAAAAACTATGCCCTATACTTTTGCACTAAAACCCCTTATTCTGCCCTACCTAGTTTCTTAAAGCTATTAGAACTACCTACTTACCCATAGACTAATATTTCGATTAACTATATTATAACGCTGCTGGTATACTAATGCTATAGTAAGGTATATAAATATATCCTTATTATTATAGACCGCCTAACTAAAATATAATACCTTATTTTAGTAATAGGACTCTTAATAAAGGAGCTAGTTAATNGCTTTNTTAATAANNTATATAAGCTCTANNGTNNACTAAGTANAATTNTNTNNAATTANNGTATATAATTTATTAGCAACTTCTAGCAATAACTAAGTAAACGCCTTAGGATAACTTTAAGACTAAGCTTAGCTTAGTGCCTAGAAACAAACAGCTAAACTAAAATTATTAACGCTACTATAAATAAGTACCTTTATGCTTTTATTAGCTTTATATAAGACGACTAGGTTAACTACCTACTACTTACTAAGTTTGCTATAAATAACTAAGTTAATAAGAGTATAGGCATCTCCCCATTTTTTGCAAATTATAGCTTTAACCCTTACCTTAGAATTAAACCTGCTGGCCCTTACCTATTAATACTATTAATATAAGTAAAGAAGGAGTTCTTCCGCGTAGACATTATAGCCAACTGCTTTAAGCGGATATTAATATAGCTTAAGGCTATAGCCCGGATTTTATAGTAACGCTATAAAGATAATACTAATACCTATAGGGATAAGAGCGTGTTATTTTATAAAGGCGATATAGTTATAGTTAGCTTAGAAAATATAAAGATAAATAGACCTAGAAAGAAATGGGATAATAAATAGAACGGCCTGTACCCCGTACTTGCAGTATACTAAGGGGCAGTTATAATAGACCTCCTAAACTATATCTAAGTAAATAAATCCTTTTATATATCTAAGGTCCGCCTCTAGGCTGCTAAAGAAATCCCTAGCTAAGTAAATATTAATACTATAAAGCGCCGCAATATATAAGGATAAGTAGTAGAGAGAGATAATAACGGTAACATAGAAGACAAATAGGAGTTTAAGAAAATCCTTAATATATACAATAAAGACCCCTAAGGCCTAACTTATAAGATTAAATAGAAATATTATAAGAATATAACCTAGTAGCTAGAAGAAGACCTAAAGGGTTATAAATAGGCTGTATAGCGCTTTTATAAGTAATACCCTAAGAAGCTAAGACCCCTAGACTGGGTATAAGATAAGGAAAAGTTATACTAAGGTTATAGCCGATTACCGTGTTAAAATTTATAGTGGTTAAAATGTTATAAAACTTTAACTAGTAGTTAAAGTTGTTTAATTAGCTAGATTTTTTCTAAGAAACGCCACGCGGATTAATTTAGGTAGTAGTATAGAGTTCTACCAACCTTACTTACTAAACTAACTAATTAGGATTTTCTATGCCCGGTATAAAAAATCGCTATTAGCTTAGTTAAGGGTAGTAAGCGAAACTAATATCTTTATAGTAAAAAATAGGCGACTTTAAATACTACCTATTTTAGAGTTATTTATTTAGTTTAGGGACCAAACTATCTAGGGAAGAGAAGTACTGTTACGGCACTGACCTAACGTATACTGTTTTATACTGTCTTGTACTATTTCCTACTATTAACTAGCCCACTACTAGTACCTTAGCGGCTGGCCCTACTATTTATATATAATACCCCCTTTCTACCTTCTTCTTCTCTTTATACTATAACGTAATTATTTAGTCTACTTCATTACAGTACTGTAATAATTAAGCCCTTTTAAACTTCCTAGCGAAGCTAATATTAGTAAATATTTATATAATAAAGCTTTATATTTAATTAAGGTCCATTCTTAGTAAGCAGTTAAATTATCTATTAGTTATTATAGCTAATTATATACTCTTTAGTTATATAAAGTTATATAGCTTAAAAGAAGCGCTACTATTAAATTAATTTAGTAGCTGCGTTTAATAGAGCCTTAAGCTTAGCTTTAGTGCTTTAGAAACTAGTAAACATCTCTATAATAGTACGTTGGAGTATCTTTCTTCTTTAACGTTCTAAACGGTATAGTAGGGGCCTTATCCTTAGGAGCCTTGTCCTTAAAGCCTCATCTTTACAAGATCCGTTAATTAACTCACCCTAGAAGCCTACTATATTAGCACTAAACTAATCTCTTCTCTTCTAAGCTATCTCTATTTATTAATAGTTCTAATATATTTTAACTAGTTAATCTATAAATATTATCTAATTACTAGCCCAGTTATATTTATTAAATTTAACCTTCTATATTAAGGCCTAGTTTAGCAATACTGGCTCTACCACTATTAAAAAATCTCTAATTACTCGGTCGCCGTGTACGTCTAGCAATTTAATCTTTTTACAGTCGTTATATATCTTCTCCCACTGCTATAGCTAGGCCTTAAAGTTCTAGTTCTTTAGGCCCTTTTTAACCTTAGTATATTAAGTGGATAGGTATAGCTTACGTACTATATTAGTTGGGGCAACCCTCTCCTTAAGAGCCACTAGGGTGTTGTATACTAAGTCGGTACCTAGTATATAGGTATTAAGGTTCCTGGCTACTATACCAGTAATATAGCTTTATAGGGAGATTAAAGCTGCCTTCTGCTTCTTATATTCCTTCTTTACTATCTTATACCTCTTACGGAGAATTTAAGGCTTATCCTTCTCGTCCTTAGAGAGAGCTATATATAATATTATTCCTAACTTCACATCTTAAGGCCTAGAAAAGACTGGTTTAAGTAAATAGGGCAACTAATCCTATTTAGTTAAGGGGTCGACGTATTCCCATACGTCTCCTGTTTAAGCTTGAAGCCTAATAAGGTTAATCCATTCGTCCCAATCAGCTTAGTTCAATAATATCACCATCGTGGTAATAGCTTGGGTAGGTTAAGAAGTTATATTAAAAGGTGCTTGCAGAGACAAACAAAGGATTTAATAATAAGCAGCAATTTAATAGGGATAGAATCAATCAAATTAATTAATCAAATTAGTTAAATAGGTGCATTATGGCAAGTCACCCGGGCTCGTAACTGTCGATCGGTAGTCCGTGCACCGATTGTAAGAAAAGAATGAGGACTCTATCTATTGAATGTGGCTCTATAGCCTCTATGTATACATAAGAAAAAGGGACAGTAGACTACGTCGGCGACCGAGTCGTCGACCGAGACAGTAGCAAGACGGTGGTAAGGAAACCCGTTTCAAAACCTGACCTGGATCGACACGATAAAATCGACTTCGAATTGCATTCTCCAACATTGTGCAGGCTGCTTCCATATAAAACTAGCTATGTCACGGTGCATCTGTATTTCAGTGCTCCTCATTGTAGCGGAAGAACCCATTTGCGTCAAGTATTGGTGGCTCGTAGTTATGTGACTCCAGATCAAGAGCTGATGAAAAGGGGTCGAAAACTTCGTCCGCCCTATAAGGACTCGGGCCGTTCGAACTTGCAATATCGATGCCCCCAACTTCGACTATACTCCGAATGTTATTTTCGTTCCAGTCACGCTGACGCAAGTCTTGAATCTTAGCCACAATTTCATATCCTGCGTCTTTCCATTCCAACAAGGCCACAATATTTCCTTTAGCCAACCAATATTTCGCTGCTTCTGCAATTACCCAATCGGTGATTTGAATTTCTGAACCTTTTTCTTGCAGGAGTTGGAGAAAGACTGGTCTATCCCCTGAAAACTTTATAGCAGTCGTGACCACCATATCAGTCATCTCGACTTCTAATGGCCTTTCTTGAAGAAACAATCGGATAATGGCCTGCCTACAGTCACTGTTGCGTATTGATGCGATAAGCACTGGTTCTGAAACGCGTATATCATGACTCCTTTCCCGAAGAATACGACCCACAAGCTCTGTCCCATGGTCAGAATTTCCGGCTGCGGCAACGAATACTGGTTCTGTGATTTGAAACTCTGCTCTGTTCGCTTCAAGGAGAAGAGCAAACATCCTTGGCCCAGTTTTTCGGTTGCTCACTGCTGCGATGAGGACTGGTTCCGTTATCTTGATCTCCGATCGTCTCATCGCGAGAAGAAAAGCCATCACCTCAATACTCGCTCTAGAGCTGCTCGCGGCCTCGACAAGCACTCTTTCCGTAATCTGAATTTTTGTTCCTCTTTCTCTTAGGAGGAGAGCTATTGCTTTCGTATTTTCATGCCCATTACCCGCAGCTGCTACAACAACTCGTTCTGTAATCCGAATGTCCCCCCTATTCTCTTTCAAAATAATGGCTATAAGCTTTGCCCCTACGATAGAGTTGCCCGCCGCCGCGACAAGAATCCGTTCCGTGATTTGAATCTGCGTCCCTCTCGTTTTGAAGAGTAAATCCATCACTGTAAGACAGTCATTCCTTTCAGTGGCATTTTTGGCCACGGCCTCTATCGCACCTTCTGTAATTGTAATTTTGGAGTTTTCTGTCTCAAAGAGAGACAATAAGACTCCGCGTTGCCCTTTGATATGATTATGCAAGGCCGCTTCGATTAGTTTCTCGGTTACCTGAACACTTGGAGCTCTTCTCTGTAGTAGAAGCTTGAAAACTTCTGTTTTTTGCTCCCGTGCTGCTGTCACGATCACATCCTCCCCAATTGTTGCATCTAATGGCATTTCCTGAAGAAGTAATTGTAGCATTGCCGGGTTTATTCTTGCTCCGTAATCGATTAATCCAACCTCATCCCGGTAAATGAGTTCTTTGATCGACTTCCCAGTGATTTTAACGTCTGGCGTCTTCATTCGGAGAATGGTCTCGATATCTCTTAGTTCAACATTCACATTGTTCATTGCGCTCTCAATTGCCTGTCTCGAGATTCTGACTCTAGGATAATGCTTCTGTAACCTCTGTATTGATTCTGATATGTTGCTGGCATACTGCGCTATTGTAAGCACCGCTTCTTCAGACGATTTTGCCCGTAGGCTCATGGCCCGATAGAGAGTGGTCTCCATCTCACCGTTGCCCAAGCTAAATGAAAGAGGTGTGATTGAACCGTGATCGGTAGCGAGAGGATTCACACTGGGAAAGCTGAGGAGTAATTTCGCAACCTTGAGATGTCTACCCACAACAGCCCGGTGCAAGGGTATCCTTCCAAATCCGTCACTAACGTTGAGATTAACCCGACCATCCTCTAGAAATACCGTCGATGTAGATGCTTGAGAATGAGCGGTCAATGAGGCATTTTTACGAAGTATTACTCCGTTATTGGCTTTCGCTTGGGTGATGTCTTTGTCTATGAGAGCCTTGAGTGCGGAGTATATGCCATGTTGTGCCAAGAGGTGTAATAAGTTCCCCAACCCGTCGTCTATAAGACCCTTCGTTGCTGTCATCATCTTTTCAAGAGAATACACGTGTTCTGGAATATCATTGGATGGCCATTGAAATAGGTCTAGAAGATCTTCTTGGAGACCACCTCTTTCTTCCACTCCTTCTAAATGTTTTGCCCATGAGTGAATTGAGTAGAGTAAAAGCGGGAACTGTCGATTAATTGCTGTTGTTTCGAACACAGTCGCGGTCGATATATTGACGGTCAAGGTCCGAATTTCTTTCATGCCAAGATAACGGAGGCAGGACCTCGAAAGCTGGAAATGGCTCTCACGGCCAAAATCGTTGAAGCAGAACAACCACCGATTAAACCCACTTTGTGCCATGAAATCCATTACGGATTGATGAATGAATTGAACTATGCGTTCATTTCCCTGCACACTGATCTCTGCGAGCCCGCGTGATAGGTCTTTGATCTTCAACTCCATTTGTGCTTCGTTTGTTGCGTACTCATCTCCTTCCTGGTATTCGACGATAGAAGTTTCACTCATGTTCGGCTCTAGAACCATCGCTTCTCGAAGCTCGCGGACTTGTAAAGGCCTCTCAGAGAAAGAAATCCATTGAAACAGCTTCAGAGTGTTCTGTGGATCATCCAACCCGTCGAGAAGTGTTTCGTAGATGTCTTTGAGTTCTGAAGGTGTTTCCTTGATCATCTTTAAAACAGTCCTTGGTCCTTTGCCTTTCCATTGGAGCTTTACTGCCTTCTTTACCACCAATTTGACCCATAAGAATACTCCCTGGGCCTTGCCCAGCACTTCGCTCTTGATCTCTTGCACTAGTTCGCTCTGCATATGTTCGCATTTGACCTTTTTCTCCCAGTAGTCTACGATGTCGGCGCTGTTGCGTTTATCTACAGGGACAATCGGAATGTGAGGTAGACCTAGCTCCGGGAATTCTCGGTGAGAAAAACAGATCTTGAGTTTCAGCCGTTGATCGATGCTGGCCCTTCCTAGAGCCCCGACAAAATCATGTGCTAGGTCGTAGGCAACTTCAGAGCCAGCTTCATCGAGCGCGTCAATATAAAGAATTATGGAATGATCGCGACACAAACTCAAGAGAATGTTCTCTAAGAAAACACGTAGTTGGCCTGCCTCCCACCTCACGTTGTCTGCCTGCGTGATGTGTTTAGCTCGGAACTCATCTGTCAGATTTGAGCATTCTCTCGGGAAATACTGGAAAATTTCATGTAGGAGAGATCGGAATAAGCCTTCGGGGGTCTTCTGAAGCACGACGCCGCGTCCGTGAAAGAAGAACGAGGCGACCACGGCACTACCCTTTTTAGCATGGTCAACGGCAAATCTCATCAACGTCGACTTTCCACATCCCGGTTTCCCGGAAATGTAGAGAGTGCCGCATGGTTCGGTTAGCCATTTTGTATATGTAGGGTCTTGCAATAGCCAAGTGCAGGTGTCATCCTCTCGACGTAGCTCATCCATATGGTACCGCGAATTCATTTCTGGGAATGCGAGAGACTTCAAGCAGTCTGAAGGGTGTCACTAACATACGCTCTAATCTTAGAAAATTACGTCTCTACTAGATCACTAACCAGCCTCGTCTTTTGATAGCTCATGAAGGTCCCCTAAACCGATTAGCCGCCAAGCACCTGAAGACTTTATGGGAACTTACTGTTCACTCGACGCCTAGGGAATCTTTTTCCAACAACATATTCTCCATTCTCGACAAATTTATCCAAGCAGACCTTAACTCTCTCATACTCGTTGTCAAGGGATGAGAATTTAACAAGATCTTGGTGAGTACGGTTCATTGACCGAATATAATGTCCGGTGGTTTCCCAAGGTCGACCGTGAGTCGCCGAGGCTACGTCTAAGAGTACTTCGGGTTTACCTGTCAGTTCCCAGGTTCCATCATCCTATGTACGAGATTAGAAGATAGCTGATAACTTATACGTTACCCTATCGAACTTACCCTCTGCTTGGCGGTGGGTGACTGCTTTGTTTCGTAGAAGGAGATAATTTCGGAGTCTTTGAAAGTGAACACTTTGGGGAAGTCCCTACGATGAATGCGTAAAATATCCGATTGCCTTCCTAGTTGCTCAACGAAAAATCTATTAGGCTGATCTCCAACTATCGGAAGTAAATACTGGGTTTCCATTCCAGCATTAGGTACTCCGAAGAAGAGTATTCCACGGATGGATTTTAAGTTGGCTTTGTCTGAATCATCGCCTGATTCTGTTCCACCCATTCGAATAAGTGTCTGCACTCATATTAACAATAAACTTATTGGCCAACAAAAAGATGAAAACATACCGCTCTAACAAGTACACCGCCAAGACTATGGCTGATGAGTATAAGCGGTCTTTGTGGGCTTGTGGTCGGCATGCTAGTTTTCTTGAAACGCGGGTAATTTCTTATAAGCCGGATCGCTTCTTGCAACTCACTGGCAACGTCGTCGAAATTTGCGAAAGATGTGCTCTGAGCTATCCTGCTGTCGTATCCGTACACAAAGATTCTAATGTTGGGCAGATCGTGCGAAAGGGAATCCCGAAGCCACATATGTGACCCTGTCCTCTCTTTGAAAGATCCGAATGCATGGCCCCCTAGGCCTGGCACTGCAATCAGACTGTGATGATTAGCATCGGACGTGGAAGAATGTGAGTAATACTCACTCTATACTACATTCAGAATCTTTCGCCGAGTGTAATGGGGTTAGCCCCCGAAAATGAGTATCCAACACCATTCTTTTACGATTGAGTCGCTGGTTTTCTTCGTTATTCTGGAGCTGCTCGTTGGGAATCAACAAAGCCCATTCATCCTTTCCGTCGCAAGTAATCTGGGGTCTCTTTGTTAATTCCACAGTCGCGATCTTCTCGCTTTCCCGACATGGATCTTCAGCAAGTGACGAAATTGCTACTTCATCACTATTGTCCAGAGACAGAACACTCTTAACGAGTTTCTTCACTTGCTCCAAATCAAATGAGCCTGGTATGCCACGCAGTCTGTATGTTCGGAGCTTGTCCTTGCTACCTAGTGAACGAGGCGGCGTTTCCTTTTGGCGAGTGTCGGGCGTGGTCAATCGATCAGTTGCCGTAACGCGCGTGATGTTCCAAAGTATAACGGCGGCTAAGATGAGTAGGAAGGAGGTTGTAATAGTAGGGATGAGAGGGAGGGCAAACATGTCTAGCATGCCCTGTGCGACTCTATTAATGCTCGGTACAAACATTATCCTCGGAATTCTCGCATTACCGATATGAAGCGACAGGCTTTAACATCTAGAGTCCGCCATAAAATAGCAGTTTTCTTGTGGGACAATATGCGTTATCTTTGATCGGAAGGATAGCTTGGTGGTTGTGAAGAGAAGGCTGGAAGGGATTAAATGGAGGATCTCCCGCTTGAGTGAATCTTTGCGGCTCAGATTCGAGAACATCCAATGAGACTTCAGTATTCATATAAAGCTCATGATTGGACACAGGGAACTGAGAAAAGCTACATTTGCCGCGGGTCCTGCAACGTCGCAGGCGCCACTTCGGCTCCCCGGTCCTAAGTGTGGTCGCACAGGGCGAAGAGCAGTTCGGCAAGAACTGCATCAAGTATCTGAACAGTGAGCACTGGCTACAAACATACCAAGTAAAAGATATTGGCCAAAATTGTGTGGAAGGTCTTGACAGTCGGGAGGGTCACAGCTAGTGGTCTGGGTTGTACATACTGTAGTAGCTCGTGGCGCACGCAAGTAAGTATGCTAGCAGGGAGGATGGCCGACCCGCTCCGGCCACCCTTGTGGAGATGGCGAGAGCGTAACTACTATCCCATTGTGTCTTCAGCTTCATGCACTTTTAGTTCCCGCGCACTATGGCTGAGGTTTAACTCCCCTAGGCGTAGAAGCGCACGTCCCAAACTCGAAGCTGCTAGTCGCTGTGTGCTTTTGCAACCCCTTTGCAAAATATTCGGTTTTCCGATTGGTCACAACTATAAGCTAGAAATAAGTTGGTTAAGTCGGCCCACTGCCCCAGCCGCGAAGAAAAGCCCGGTGTCAACAAAGACACCATGGGATCCCTTCGTCTGGCAAGTTTTCATGGACTTTTCGTATATGCACGCCTCAAAAGCCAATCTAGAGGCTCTATACTATATAGAGCTTGGTGTTGAAGCCTCTGGTCAGTGCGGTAGCAAGGGTGCTGGCGCCTCATTGACGCTTGAATATTGCGGTGAACAGTAGCGACGTGGCCAGGAAGCCTATAATATTTGGTGTAGTTAATCTAAAAGCTTCAATATTGCCGCCGTCTATTTAATTATTTAATTGTCAGTAAAATATCGTTCTTATGCCGCCTAAAAAAAGTTGTACTCCTTCGGCTCTGAAGCCTCTAAAGCCTCTAAAAGTACCTCAAGCCTAGGAGTCCTATTCACAATCCTTTTAAGTGACGCAGTATACACACGATAGCGTGTCGGCAGTAGCTACGCAGTAGGCAGTGGAGGCTTAGCCAAGCAGCCAGATGGAGGATATTAAGGACGAATTAGAAGCCTCTTTTAAGGCCCGCGGCGAGACTGCTGAGGATAAGGCAGATAAGGTAGATAAGACTAAACTACCAGAGCTGTTAGCTGAAGAAGTTATAAGAATAGGCCTTCCTGCTGTTCCTACTTTATAGGAGCCTATAGCTGCTGTTCCTAAACTAGATTTTAAAGTTATTAACCTTCTAAATAAGTTAATATTCGGCGTACTAGTGAGCCTATTAATGGCATTAACGCGGATATTAAATCTAATAACCTTCCTAATTAAAATGAGGATTGTAAGCGCTATACTTATTATACGCTAGCAAATTAAATTAGTATAGTGTCTAGCGGATATAGATCTAGATAGGACCTACCGATTTAAGTATTTCTACTATTCTTTAGTATTAGTATATTTAAGAAGCTCGCGATTAATATAAACCTATATATAGCCTCTTAAAATGCTAGCGGATATTACTAATTAGGATAATATGCAGGTAAACAATTACAGGCGTAGAAGGAGACCTCTGCTAGCGAATTAATAATTTAGGTAGAGCTTATTATCTATATAGGCGTCTTTAAAGGCACTTAGGTGCCAGATCTTTAGACTGTAGATCCTAAATATTCTAAATACTTAATTAGCTTATTTATAGGCCTAAAAAAATAGGAGTAACTTAAGCGCTTCTTTTATGTCTTACTACCTCCACTAGAGGGCGTTAAACGTTAAGTCTTTAAGAAAATTAAGCCGTTAATAACTTCTTTAGGTAGGGCGTTTAGAAAGTATATTATACCTAGATCTATAGTTAGCTTTAATAAAATAATAGTAAGGTTTACTAGACAATTTATAGCTATAATTAAATTGCTTAGTAAGCTAATATTAAAGGGCTTTAAGATAATAAGCCTTTATTAATATGGATATTACTATAGCTTTATATTTACCTTACCTAGCTACTTTTTTAGGCTTCCTTCTTAAATAGATGTAACGGAACCTTGTAGCAAGAACTACGGTAGGCTCGTTATTGGGCTAGGTGTGTAGGAAATGCAAGTACAAAAGTCAACAACGTAATAACAACTGGTGGAGTGGTTGCCCAACAGATTAACTTTAATTATATTCTGAGAATCACTATAAGGAAGGAACTATCTAGGTAGGGACTAAGGGTCCTTAAATACACAACCGTACTCCTATAAAATCCTTCTTGTATATAATATACGTCTTATATATAAGGTACATAAGTTCCTCTTATTCCCCTTATTTAATATATAGCATATTATGTGACCTTAGTTACTATTCCTCGTCACATAGTTCTATTGGCTCCATCCTAGACTGTGCCTAAATTAACTAACTAGCTTCTTCCGTCTCTTCTCTAAGTAGTTATAATATTATACTTAAAGCGTCCGTAATACTATCTCCCTCCTCTTTATCTTCGTTCTTAAAGATTTAAAATATCTCTAAGTCGTTTACTAAAGGTATAATATCCGTTTAATTAATTTAGTTAATATTATTACTTATTATACCTAAAGCAATTTCTTCTTTATACGCCCAACGTCGTGCTCGCACTATTGCTGCAATATTATCTCTTAGTGAGATTATGCCGTCTCCGTGTTCTCGTTATTCGAAAGAGGGGTTGGTTTATATTATGTTGGCGAACCCATCTTCGCAATAACCGTCCTCTTATTTAAAGTATACTAAAGTAAATATTTGTTTATCTTATAACGTTCGCTCTACTTTTAATGCTAAATATGCGCGACCTATTACTCTTAATAGTCGTCTAGTTTCCTAATTAATTTATCTTAGGGTTTTGTGTTTAATCTGCTACTATGCAGCTAGATAGTAAACTATTGCAAGCCCTTACTAAGTTAGAACGTTCCCGTGACGTGGAACAGAAGGCCCTAAATACTTAGATTACGGCGTCTGCTCGTCTGCTTTGTCTTAAAAAGGTTTATAAGAAGGTTTGTTTTAAGGAGTAGAAACTTATAAAATAGGGTTTATAGGAACTAGGTAATAAAAAAACGGATTCTCCCCTAATAGAGAAGGAAATAGATCCGAGTAGTTTGGCAACTACTCTTCTTAGGTCCCCCTTAGGTAACTTATTCTTTAGTAATCCTTTTTTATTAATACTACCTAACCTAATCTCTTCCAATACTTCTATACCTTTCCTATAGCGTTCTTTAAATTCTCTAGTAGCTCCTAGGTAGTCTTAGTGTAGCCTATCCACTTAACCTTATACTATATTTCGTCGTCAATGTCTTTATAATTAACGATCTTTAAAACTTACCATTTGTCTTCTTCTTATCCTCTATATATGTCTACTTTATAAACTAATAGCTTAACATTCCTATATACTAGCTCTAGCATTGCGATGTGCTATATAGGGTAGATCTTTATTTTGGCTAGTAGGTTTAACTTAAACGTAATCGGTAAAATCCTCTATATAATTTTAAAAGGTCCTAGTCTAACATAGTCCAACTTCTTGCTTAGTTGTCGACTTTTAAAATTTTTATATAGTAGCTATACTTTATCTCCCTCCTTAAGATCTGGTCCCTTAGATCTCTTAACATTATAGTACTTTTTTATTCTCTCTTGTACTTTCTTTATTAATTCTATAAGGTCTATATAAAGATTTATTAACGTCTTTATTCTCTTTTTAGCTGTACTACTTATTTTTTTTACTTGCCGTGGTAATAACGATATTCTTAGCTTATATCCATAATTTGCCTTAAATAGTAATATGCCTATTCCTTCTTAAGGTGTTACATTATATATAAACTGTATAACTAGTAACAGTAATACCCAATTATTCTATATATAATTAACATAATGCCTTAGATACTACTCTAGCGTCTAATTTAATCTTTCCATTTAACCGTCTGTCTGTGGATAATATGCGGTAAAAGTTGCTACTTAAACTCCTTGCTCCGCTAAGAACACTTCCTAAAATACTACTATAAATCTTAGATCTCTATCCGATATGATTTTACTTAGTGCTCTATGTTTTGTGAATACTTCTTTAATATAGATTCTAGCGATATCTTCTGCTGAGATTTCTTCTATATATGCTATAAAGTATCCCTATTTTATAAGCTTATCTACTATTACTAAGATTACGTTATAATCTTATCCGGTAATAGGATCTCTTAATTTTAGTAACTTAATAATAAAGTCCCATAATATAACCTCCTATGGTTTCTTTAGTATTTTAATAGGTTATAGCCCTCTATATAGCTTATACCTTATTAGTTTATTCCTTTAGCAATCTAAATATTCCTTTATAACCCTTCTGGCTATCCTTTAGATTTTATTAATAATATACTCCTCCTAGAGTCTTAACACTAAGCCCGTAGCTCTATTATATTCTTAGGTTAGTCCCTTATAGAAGTCCTCTATAAACTACTCTACTATACTTCTTAGAATATACTTTGCTTTTTAATTTTCGTATATATCTATTTATAGATCTTCTAGCTATACTTTTAGAATTCTTTATACCCAAAAGCTTTCTAGTATCTTATAAACTTTCTCTAATTTATTATCTTCTTAAGTTGCTATAATTTTTAGATAATTATATTTAATTAATCCATCTATATCTTTTTATAATAAAGCCCCTAATGGCTTTTCCTTATTTTATAGTTTAGCTTTATGGCTTAGAGCATCTGCCCGCGTATTATCTATACCCTTAGTATACTAAATCTTAAAATGGTATTCCGTAAGCATCTCTACCCATCTAACCTATCTTTAGTTAAGTTCCTTTGTTATTAGGAATCCTGTTAGGTTTTTATAATCCGTCTTAACTATAAATGGTTTCTTTATACCTTATAAGAATGCTCTTTATTTCTTTAATGCTATAACTATACCTAATAACTCCTTATTATAGATGTTATAGTTTAACTTTAGTAGTGTTATCGTCCGACTATAGTATGCTACTAGGTGCCATCTATCTTAATGCCTTTACATAAAGTATACCCCTAGTGTATAGTCTAATGCATTCGTTTCTATAACCGTCTCTAGTCCTAGTTAATAGATCTTAAAAACTAGCTCCTGGGTAAACAGCTTTTTAACTTTCTTAAAGAGTTCTCTTTACTCTTCCCCCTATGCCTATAGTTCTTCTTTCTTTGTTAACCGCGTAAATAGCTTAATGTTCTTTAACCACTACGCTATAAACCTTCTATAGTAATTGCAAAACCCTAGGAATAATCTTAACTATATAATATTCTCTAGTTTCTACTAATTTACTATAGCCTTAATCTTTTTTAGATCTATACTAAGTTAGCCTAGTTTAATAATAAATCTAACAAAATTAGTCTTTCTAGTAAAGAACTCGCATTTCTTAATTACTACTGGTATCTGTTCTTCTTATAGTCTTTTTAAAACCTATTTAACGTGTTCCCTATGTTCTTCCTTAGTTATTAAGTAGATAATAATATTATTAAGATATACTATAACAAATTCATCTAAGTATTCCCCTAATATGTTGTTAATACGCTTTTAGAATATTGCTAGTACGTTTATAAGCCCGAATTGTATAACTAATGGTTTATATAGTCCTTCCTTTAACCTAAAGGCTGCCTTTTATTTATTGCCTTCCTTAATCCTGATTTAATGGTACGCCTATCTTAGATCTATCTTTATAAAGATTTACGCATTGCCTATCCTATCTTAGATTTCGCTAATTAAGGGTAAAGGATACCTATCCTTCCTAGTAATGTTATTTAACTGTCTATAGTTAATACACAGCCTTAGTTTGCCATTTTTCTTTAGTACAAATAGTACTGGATAACCTGCTAATGACTGCGATGGTCTAATATATCCCTTTTATAGATTTTCCTAGATAAACTCTTTTAACGCTCTACCTTCTTCTTTAGTAAGCTTATAGATTAAAAAGAACTTTAGACTTGTTTCTGGTTTCAACTCTATCTTATAGTCCTATACTATATACTTTAATAGCTTCTTACTTTCCGGTAACTATAGTTTTTTGCCATACTTGTGGTATCTCTTTAGTATATAACTGTCACGGATTCCGACCGTAGCACCGCCAAGGGCTCGCCATAGGCGAGCCTTGGCACCCACAGTATATAGAGCCACGGTGCCTTCGCACCTCTTTGCACCTCTTTGCACCTTCGTGCAACATCCTGTCGTGTACCTAGTCAATACTACGACTTCTTAGAGCCTCCTTGACCTCGTCTCGTGACATTATGTTGCACCCCAACGGCTCGCATAGGCTTCCCCTACGCTTATGGAGCGCGCACGACGACTTTGACTCGTACCGACCGTTGGCCGACGAAATTCGATACCCCTCAATCTACCTCTCGATTCCTAGCGCGTCGATGTCTCTATCTCTGTCTACTGTCTCTACGATTCTACTTGCCTGCGCATACGACTACGACGACGCCGATCCAAGACCAGCACCTCTGTTCCTGCTGTGAGCTCCCGCCGAGCAAGACCAGCACCCACTGTCTCGCTGTGAGGATACTACTTCGAACTACGACTACAAACAGTTATCTACGACTCAACGAACTTAGAAGAATAGTCACAAGACACCTTAGATATTGAGTTGTTAATCTACCTATTGAATCGTCACCTCAGTTAACCGTTCGTGCAACACCTGCCAGCGAACACCCCAGCCAATGTGTCGTGCAACGTCTGCTAGCGAACATTTCAAAAAGAAACACTCTACTAGTCGCCAACGAGTACCACAGTACTACGCATAAGGGAGGATCTGCCTCAAGGGACTTCGGCTTTGTATTAGGGGGGGGAAAGTGTCACGGATTCCGACCGTAGCACCGCCAAGGGCTCGCCATAGGCGAGCCTTGGACCCCACAGTATATAGAGCCACGGTGCCTTCGCACCTCTTTGCACCTTCGTGCAACATCCTGTCGTGTACCTAGTCAATACTACGACTTCTTAGAGCCTCCTTGACCTCGTCTCGTGACAATAACTTAGTCCTTTTTCTGTTTCTTTATAGGTTGCTTCTATTTAGTACTATACTAACTTAGCTTATTATCGCATCTTACGGCGTTAAGTATTTTTAATATTAACCTAACCTGTAATCTAATCGATTCTTAGATTATATTCCTATAACTAAGGCATGCCTAATACTGCCTCGTCCTGTCCTAATGGTAGGATATTAAAAGACATCTTAATTTATTTCCCTTTAATAGTTATCTAAATAGGTCCTATTTTAAGATTAATAATCCCTCCTCTATAGGTTATTAGATCTCCTAAAATTATAACTAATAGGTAAGGTTACTCCTTTTATCTATAAGGTAGCCCCATTCTCTTAACTNCTNCTAGTAAGATATAGTTTNGCGTTNCTNNACTATCTATTAGCGCTTTAAACTNCTNATCTTNCTAATTAATCNGTAAATTTAGGTNTTATCCTTAAATTCCTTTAAGGGTCTAAGGCTCTACTACTGGCTCCCTCTAGTCCTATAGGCCTCTACTTTTCCTAACTATTAGCTACTTAATCCTAGTATACTTGGCTCGCTCTTTAGCCAATGCCTAGTTCGCTTTTTATCTTTAATATACTATAGACACATATTTTCTAGGCATTCCTATTACTATTATCCATCTAAGTATTCTTCCGTAAGGAATCTTCCTAATTAAAGTACTAAACTCCCTTCCTCTTGGACCTCTGCTGGATGCCATCTATATATATATTTAGCATTTCTATACTATTGCTCGTCCGTTATCCAGTATATCCTTATAGGGTATTTTTAATTCTTTTCCTTTGGATTCTTATACATTTCGTATATATCGTCTATATACGCAATCCATGATAACGTATAGTGTGCTAGGTGCTTTAGGTTAACTCTTAGCTCGTCTTTATCCTTAAGTTTAAACCTTTATTATGCTAATCTAAACGTTATAACTTTATTTATAGGTACTAAGATGCGTCTCTTACTTCTCTAGTCCTCTAAATATTCATCTAGATCCTTTAACGTTATAATTAAGGCTCCTTTAATATACGTTATAGCCTTCTCTATAATTAGGTAGTCCTAGATAACTTTTTTATCTAACCATATATAGAAATCTTCCCACTTATTATTGTGCCTTTGCCTATACCACTTTTAGTACAGCTACTGGAGTGTATACAGTTTATCCGTAAGGAAGTATCTTTTCATTACTATATTGTAATAGCCCTTTATATATTATTTCTCGAACCTAGTTAGAATCCCTAAATTCTCTTTATCTTCTAGTTCAGTAAGCTACTTAGCTCTCAATATGCCTGCTCTTAGCCTATTAGTAATTCTTTATACTAGTGCTTGGTCCTTTATACGTCCTAATATACTAGATCTTCTATCTAGTTTCTATTCTTACTATAAGGTAATTCTTATCCTAAACTCCTCTATGGTTTCTTTTACGTCGCGTCTTATAAGTGGATCTTTAAAGTCCTTATACTTCTTAATCTTGGTATTAACTTTTTAATCTTTAGGCTAAACATTATACTTCCCTAGTAAGTCTTCTAGGTCTATATATCTGTCTCCCAGTCTAATTACTATTTGTACTATAGATTCTCTAATCTATAAAGAAGCTCCTTGCCTCTTATCTATAGGTGTCCTAATTTATACTCTAAATTCTTAACCTTTTAGATTCTTTAATCCTAAGCTTACTTCTAACTTAAGCTTAGCTCCTGCCTTAGTCTAACTAGGCTTACTTAGTATTCTCATCTCGTCTTAAAAGTCTTAAATCTTACTTATCTTGTCTTAAGAATCTTATGTTTATGGGAACTTCTATCCCAAGCTTATTCGTATAGTTCTAAACTAAGCTACTGCTCTGCTCTATCGGTTATCGTCCATTATAGGTCCTTAAGCTTACCTTATCTCGTCTTAAGAATCTTAGTCATCTCTTATCTTATCTTAAGAATCTTAAGCCTTTAGCCTTTTGCCTTTATTAAGTGCCAAAGTAGTTCGCTGTCCTACTTCTCTTATATCTTGCGAAGCGATAAATATTATATCTAGTAGGGTTTCGATCCCTACTAATGTTCCCTATTTTATAGTGGAATTATCCTCTACCTCTAGTATAACATCTCTAAGGTCTACTCGCTCCTAGTAAGCGGCCTTTATTGCCTTATCGTTACGGAATGTTTTACCTAAGTTGAATTTATCGTCCTTAATATCCGATCTGCGAACTAGTTTATTAGTTCCTCTATATCCTATAGGTACTGGCTCTTATAGCTAATAGCTTACGCCGTACTTAGCGTCCTTATAAATTTGGTATGCGTTATTATAATAAAATATAAAACTTCTAATTAAATATTCTTTTGTTCCTTATAGTATATTATTATCCCTTTATATATATATATCGTCTATTAGTCTCATGCCTTTTACTATATAGTAACTCTACCTACTTCTATAGTCTCTAATATAATAACCCTATTTTCCATAATTTATATAAGCTCCTTCTTTAAACTATTTCTCTTATTATAGAGTCTGCCTAAATATCTTCTGCTATTAAGATCCCTAATTTAGCCTCTACTCTTTAGACCTTTAATTACTTAATCCTTATCCTCTAGGTTTCTATAGTTTGCTCTATCTCTTATAGGCTTNTTTNGTACNACTTAGGTCNATTAGCTCTGCGCTATACNATAGTTTCTAANTTAGCTTTTATNNTTNCGTACTTTGCGCCTTATATAACTATAGAACTCTATCCTAGCCTCTCTTAGCCTGTTCCCTTTAGTAGATCCAATTATTAATCTTAATTACCTAATCTATTAGATCCCTTAGGGTGTCCGTATCTTCTATTAGGATAATTACGTCCTAGACTTTAGCCTTAAGTCCCTATTTATACTATGCTATAAGCGCCCTATTATTCCACTCTACTTATATTGCTAGTATCTGGAACTATATTATATACTTAATTGCTAAAGTTTATTGCATAAAGTTCTGGAGTTTTCTTTTTACTGTAGTTGTTTCTTTTAGGTCTCCAAATATCTGCGTTAGTTATTCTACGAATCCTTCCCAACTTAAGAATATAAATCGCACGTTTTGGTTAGTGGTTATTATTCCGTTTGCCTATATCTCTATAAGGTAAAATTTAAACTACTTAAGTGCTTTCCCTAATAAGAATAGTCCTATATAGGCTATCCAATCCACGGGTATAGGTAACTTTACTCCCTCCTATAAGACCTTAAAATGCATCTACATAAGGAATCCTTTAAGCTTTAACCTCTCTCCAATAAATCTCTTAATTAATAGTAGCTTGATCTTTACTGCTCCTATCCTATTAAGTCTTTCTTCTAACACTATATTATTAGCTATTAGCTAGTTAACTATTTCCTATAGCTGTCCAACCGTTATAGGTTGCTATAAGTCAGTATCTACTATACTAGTATTACCTCCTATCCTTAAAGTAGTTGCTGCCGTTAATGGCGTTATAGTGGCTACTTTTAGTAGCATGTTATTTAACTTTTTATATTAATACTGTAACTAGGTAGTGATTATATAACGGAACCTTGTAGCAAGAACTACGGTGGGCTTATTATTAGGCTAGGTATATAGGAAATGCAAGTATAAAAGTCAACAACGTAATAACAACTGGTGGAGTGGTTGCCTAATAGATTAACTCTAATTATATTCTGAGAATTACTACAAGAAAGGAACTATCTAGGTAGGGACTAAGGGTCCTTAAATACATAACCGTACTCCTATGAAATCCTTCTTGTACGTAATGTACGTCTTATACGTAAGGTACGTAAGTTCCTCTTGTTCCCCTCGTTTAATACGTAGCACATTATGTGACCTTGGTTACCATTCCTCGTCACATGGTTCTATCGGCTCTATCCTAGACCGTGCCTGAATTAACCAACTAGCTTCTTCCGTCTCTTCTCCAAGTAGTCGTAACATCGTACTTAAAGCGTCCGTAACAATAGATTATTAAGATATCGTTCTCTTAAATACCTTTAAGTATATCCTCTACCTTACCTAACAGCTTCCTCTTTAGGCTTATTAATTTTGCCTATTTTTAGATAACTACTTTATAAATATTCCGTTGCTCCGGATGCTTTAATAACTTAGAATTACTATAGCTAGTATAGCTTAATTAAACTTAAAGGACTATCTAGAGGTGTATAAAAGGGCTAATAAAAAAAAGGAAAGGCTACCGTTTAACTTTATTATAGGAGTAGTTATCGGTATAGTTAATTTAGTGCTTTTAATTGTATAGTAGGACAAGAATTTAGTACGGTTTTTAATAATAGTTTATTTATATAGCAATAAGGACGTTAATAAAGTTAGTTAACGTCAGCCGCAGGTATATAATTCCTTCCTTAAGAAACTGGTAGCTAATGTTTAGGGCGATAATTTAATTAAGAAGTTAACGCTACCTAGGCTCTCTATTAACTACAATAACTAAATAGGCGGCGTTAATATTTATAATTAGCTTTAAAGCTATTATACTACCTAGATTACTACTATACGCACCTAGCTACCCTTATCCTTCTAGGCGCTTAATGCGGCTATAATTAACGCCTATATTATTAGTAAGAAGATCTTCTAAATATTAAGGAAGCACCTTTAAACCCACCGCCGTTTCTATATATAATTAGTATAGAACCTTATTATTATAGGTAGTTAAAAGATAGGCCTAAATAAGCATAATACTAAGTGTCTTCTTTGTTAAAGCTTACTAAAATATAGGTAATATTAATCTGGTATTAAGCCTGGTTATAAAAATAAAACAAATTAAAAAACCACCTACGTTATTGCTAAAACCCCACTACCTGTAATTTGACAGTGTAAGACACGAACTTACTATTCTATTAAAAGCTTTATAAGGAAGTAAGGCTATAAGAGCCTACTAAAGTGCTAGATATATAGATGGAAGGAGGTAAAGAAGCTTATAGTAAAGGTTAGGCAAACAGTATATAAATACGAGGCTTATAGGCTTTCTCTATGCCTTTAGTACTTTAACAACTTCTATTTAGTAGGCGACGACTAAGTAACTATTTTAAGCCCTCCACTTCCTTACACCCCTAATATTAAGACCTTAAAGCTAATTAAGCCTTTAGTGCAGCGTCCTGCTTAGCCTCCTTTAAGTCCTTCTCTACCGCCTTTAATCGATCCTCTATACTAAATAACCGCTAATTAAACCGTTTAATAACCTACAGCACTTAATATCTCATTTAACGTATACTACACGTCCTCCCTTATAACCTTAAGCTGGTCCTTTACTAGCTTATCCTTATTAACGTTAAGAACGCGTATAAAGGTCCGTCGCCTCCCCTTTGCTCCTCCGTCCGTCGTCGCAAGGGCGCCGCCGGTTGTATACCCCCTAAAGACACGTCACCACGACGCTAGCTACCACAACCAACGATCCACCACAACCAGGTCTGCCACAGAGCAGACGACCTCCTCTACAAACCAGTTCTGCCACAGAGCAGACGACCTCCTCTACAACCAGTCTGCCGCAGAGCAGACGACCCCCTCTACAACTGTCTGCCGCAGGGCAGACGACCTCCTCTACAACTGTCTGCCGCAGGGCAAGACGACCTCCTCTACAACTGTCTGCCGCAGGGCAGACGACCTCCTCTACAACTGTCTGCCGCAGGGTAGACGACCTCCTCTACAACTGTCTGCCGCAGGGCAGACGACCTCCTCTACAACCAGTCTGCCGCAGGCAGACGACCTCCTCTACAAACCAGTCTGCCGCAGGGTAGACGACCTCCTCTACAACTGTCTGCCGCAGGGCAGACAACCTCCTCTACAACCAGTCTGCCGCAGGGTAGACGACCTCCTCTACAACTGTCTGCCGCAGGGCAGACAACCTCCTCTACAACCAGTCTGCCGCAGGGCAGACGACCTCCTCTATAACCAGTCTGCTGNAGAGCAGACGACCTNCTACAACCAGTCTACAGCCGTTATACTGTAGACGACCTCTACTACAACCGGTCTACGGCTGTCGCGCTATAGGCAATCAAACTATAGAGGACCGCAGGCGTACCGTAGGCGCACCGTAGGCGTACCGCAGACGATGTACTGCTAGGGTAGCTATGGGGATAGGGGAAGGGGGCCGGCCCGTGTTACCATTAGNACGTTAAATATAAGGTGTATAGGCGAATTGGTGTTTATACCCTATACAGACAACCTCGTGAAAATTTTCCTATGGGAGTAGGTTTATGTAACGAGGTTCGCCCTTATAAAATACCATTAATAGCCTACTTTTGGGGAGAGTAGCTATTAATTACTAATTCCCTACCCATTTCTTTAGCAAGGAGAAGAGATAAGGTACAGGATAAAAAGTCGCTTTAGGGGTAATTGGTAGCTGCTTCCAAGCTAGCAAGCTATTNTAACGCCTCTTATTCTTAAGTGCAAAACTATTTAATAAAAATCATTCTTTTAGAGCGCTTTTTCTACTCTAGGAACGGCAGAATACGGCAGAAATAGATAAAAGAGCCAGGATTTCCTTAGTTTTCTTGGTGCGAACTGGACCATAGTAAGCAAAATACNAGAACGAAAAAACACCAGTCGCTAGAGCTCCCCTAGCATTTTAAAAACGGGCCAGAGTGTCCACTTAGCTACTAGTACATGTTAAGCTGCCTAGAAAGGATTCATGTATATAGAACTATAGCGCCATAGCCTAGAGGCTGCATGCGCAGTATTGTATATAGTATAATACAACGGATATAAAAAAAAAATAAAAAAAAAACGCGTATAAAGTGGATAAGTAGCGGTGGTTTGGGGGAGGACTTTAGTAGGGGATTTTCCTATATAGTTAGCAGCTGGTTAATGGAGGAAGGGCGGAAACCTACAGTCATGACGTTATATATCGCGACTTTTTACCCAACTTCCTTAAAAAAAAAATATAAAAATGTCTATTTAAAGCAAAGTCACGCCTTCCCTCTAAACATCAACATTAATATCTATCACAATTAGCCTTTTAGCTTTTTGCTTTAAAATAAGGCTTATTTAATAGAGAATTTGTTATTTATTCGTCTTATAGCTTTAATAATACTATGCCGTACGGCGTTATGTTGTCGTTGCGATAAAACGTCTTACCCCTAGAGGATCGCGAAGTTTCGCGTCGCGTCTTTCCATAGCAGCTATTGATAAGTAGTCTTTCCTAATAATTTTTCCTATAGGGTTTTTTAACAGGTTTTAAATTGACGCTTTCTAGCTTCCTTCTCCTATTGTCGTCGTCGTTAATAGCCTTCGATATTACCTACCCGAATAGTTATTAATAATACTCTATAGGCGCAAAGAGACGATATATATTCCTACTCCTATATTAGTTATTAGGCGCAGGCCTTACACCGCTAGGTTTGTTATTAATAGCCTTTAATATTACCTAGGTTCTAGGTTACCTAAATAGTTTTTTAATAATACCCTACGGGCGTAAAAAAAGACAAGATATATTCCTACTTCTATATTAGTTATAGGGCAGGCCTTATACCGCTAGCTTCTAACGGTACGCGTTGTTTGGGGTAATAAGTGTATAATTATCTACCACTGCTTAAGATAGTAGGGAACCTACTATGCAATACAGCAGGCTGAGATAATTACCCTCTTCTTAGGCCTACACCCCCTAATACAATACACTATTTAGAATATATCTCTATCTCTATAAGTAAGTAAATAGATAAAAATATTTATTTAAAGCAAAGTTACGCCTTCCCTCTAAATAGCAACATTAATATCTATCACAATTAGCCTTTTGGCTTTTCGCTTTCCTACCCTCCACCTTATAAATAGATTTTGTAGCCTCTTAGGCTTACGGTAGGCCCAAGGGGGGCAATAAGTATATAATTATCTACTACTGCTTAAGATAGTAGGGAACCTACTATGCAATACAGCAGGCTAAGATAATCACCCTCTTCTTAGGCCTATACCCCCTAATACAATACACTATTTAGAATATATCTCTATCTCTATAAGCAAGTAAATAGATAAAAATGTCTATTTAAAGCAAAGTTACGCCTTCCCTCTAAATAGCAACATTAATATCTATTATAATTAGCCTTTTGGCTTTTCGCTTTCCTACCCTCCACCCTATAAATAGATTTTGCAGCCTCTTAGGCTTGCGGTAGGCCTAAGGGGGGTAATAAGTGTATAATTATCTACCACTGCTTAAGATAGTAGGGAACCTACTATGCAATACAGCAGGCTAAGATAATTACCCTCTCCTTAGGCCTACACCCCCCAATACAATACACTATTTAGAATATATCTCTATCTCTACGAGCAAGTAAATAGATAGGTGTTTTTAGTAGTGGCCTTCTACAGTATTTTATCGGCATCGCAATATTAACGCGCTTTGGTGAGGCTTGCTAATAAAATCACGCTAGCTAGGGTGCCTGTAGCATGCTAACCCAGGCAGGAGCGCCTAAAGCGCCCAATACGAAAAGTCCGTTTTACTAAATAAAGGGATGGTATCTGGCTAAAGTTTTATACATTGTCGGTGCGTTGCAGGGGTTCCTTGTAGAGCATTTTACACTAATGAGAAAGCCTTTTTGTATAGAAAATATGAACCTTCTTAATTTTCCTCCTTTTTTATTTACTGTAAAAATGTATTAAAAATAAGCCGCAGGCCACCTATACCCCCTGCAACGCACCGACAATGTATAAAACTTTGGCCGGATACCATAGTAAGATATTAGATGAAAGCGTTGTTTTTGCTAGATAGCGCGAGCGATATAGCGGCGATTAAGCCCCAGCCACATGTGGCGAATTTAGCGTTTGTGCACCCCGCCAAATATTACTTTAAAAGTTAAATAACTTTAGGGTAGGGACCTAGAACTTTACCCCCTACTTATATTAGCTTTAAGCAAAAACAGCCTCTAGAACTAATATAATTAGGAAGTAGGGTAAATAATATAGAATAACGATTATAGAATATATAGTAGAAATCCATATTATAACTATAAAGTAGTAAGTTAATAAGACCGGGCTATATAACTAGATCTTATAATTATTTAAAATTCCGTAATAGGTAAACCACTTAGGGGGTTAGAATATACCTATCTCTTCTAGATTATACTTACTTTTAACTATAGCTGCTTTAAAACTATATATATATATTATAACGAAGCCTTATAGGAAATACTACGGTAGACTTATTAATGGGCTAGGTATATAAGTATAGAATAGTTAACAATATAAACACAACTAGTAGAGTAGTTGCCTAATAGATTAACTCTAATTATATTCTAAGATTTACTATAAAGAAGAGAAACTACCTATAGAGACCGTACGTCCTTAAATATATAACTCCTCCCCATAATAAAGGGTTTAGTACATTAGTACGTTAGTATATTAGTACATCGCGTTCCTATATTCCCATATTCTTATATTCCAAACTTATAACATAACTAGCTACGTAACTTAGCTACCTTTTATCCTATAGCTTAATCGGTTCTAGTGCCTCCCATATTATCTTAACTAACTCGTTTATATCTCTCCTTAGTAGTCGCACTACTACTAATATAAGGTCTATAATATATATATATTATAAGGTAAGGATATAAATAAGGAGTCTAATAATAGAATAATAGGGTATATTATATAGATAGACAAATCCTTAAGGAAAAAGAAGGAGTCTATATACAAGGTAAGTGTTACGGAACCCCACCGCAGGGGCCTCCATAGGAGAGCCCCGTGCTCTCGCGTACACCTCGCGTACAGCTTATGTCAGCTACGCGTAGGTATATCACCTCCTTACGCCCTCGACCCTTACGATTGATCGCGCAACGTCTTGTAGACTCCTCGAATACATACGTCTTGTAGCTATTGCCCCCGTCCCATGACATTACGTTGCGCCTTTTTTATTACCGACGCTTAGCCTACGACTAATTCTACGTCTCTGCAATACTGCAGGCGCTGCTAGAAGTAGCGTATCTATAAATTACCTTACTTTAAACTTCTAGGGAACCCATAATAGTAAGACGATATTCCTTACTAGCCACTATATCAAACCTAAAGAACAATCTAATACCTACACTTAACCTACGCCGCTAATTAATCCCAGGAGAATTTAATTTATTAGCCCTAGCCTTAACCCCCAAAGGGAAGCCTAGTGGCCTAAAAGACTATAATAACCTTAACGAGGTAGACACCAACAATGTCTTATCCTTTATTAACTATATAACTACGGATAAGCAAGCGGAAGGGTTACTACTTATTAAGATTAAAATACAAGACGCCGAGACGTTTATAAAAAGAGTAGCACGAGAACCCAATAAATACTACCGCCTTTTATAGAACTATTACCTAAAGCTTACACAAGCTAAGATGCATACTACTTAAGATCGCGATATTATCTAAGACCTATAAGCTTATAAGGCGCTTGCTAATAACGCGCGCTAAGAGACTAAAGATAACCTCCGCGTGTCTAAACGCGACGTCTAACAGTTAAAGAAGGCTAAAATTGTACTTATTGCTACAGTTACTAAAAAAGAGGGCATAATTAAATACCTATAATCTTAGCTTAACGAGCACATTTATAATAACGCTAGACACCTCTCTACTGTATATAACGCCACCTAAGTTTCTATGCCCCCAGCAACCTTACCAACTTAACGCTTAACAGAAGATTAACGCTAAGCAGCTTTACCTAATGGGAACCTCTACTAAAGCGGCAATAATAAAAGCCATAATAATCGAACCTAAGCTACCACCATAGGGTCTAACGCACGTTACCCTAACCCCCTAGTCTTTTAGGGAGACCGTAAGGAATACAGCCACTAGAAGATATAAATCCGCAAGAAACTAACCTAAAGTGCCTGCCTTTTTCCTACGGAAGATATAAAGATTAGCTATATTATTGGGCGAATAAAGGGTATACTATTTAACAGACTCTTCGCCTAATAGGAGACTAATAGCCCCTAGAAGTAGCAGTCCCACTAGGAAGTCCTTAATAATCTTAACCTAATATACCGCGACTATAACCTATTAGCCACTAGCCGAGCTAAACTACACGCCCTAAAAATAAGCCCTACTAAATTATTTAATAAGTTCTATATTAAATTCTAGGAATACACTAAAGCCCTTACCTAAGACGATACTAAAGACTAAAAAAACCTCCTTAAAAAAGTTACTTATCGCCTTAGTTACGTAGCCGCCAGCTATAACTATAACGACGTCTATAATATGGTAGCAGCCCTATAGAAGATTAAACAATAACTAAATTAGATTACTACTACTAATCCTTACCCAAAGACCTCTCTATAGAAGCCCTCCGGGCCTACTAAACCTATATATACTAAGCCACTAACGCCTACTACCTTAAGTACCACGGGAGCCAATATTAATTTTTCTATACTAACCTTTCCGCAAAAACTCCTAGATAGAGAGTGGGAGCTACTTTAAAAACTAGGACGCTGCTATAGATGCCGTTAAAAAGGCTATTATTACGATAACCCAAACTACCTAATAGCTAGGTTTAGTAGCCGCTGTCTAATACCTAACCTAATGCCCCAAACACTAAATACGTTACTACGCGCCACTACCATATAAGACAAAGATATAGTAATAGTAGTAGAATTAGATACGGAAGCGGAAAACGCTAAGTCCCTACCCTAAGTCGCGGGTTAGGACGCCCTAATAATAGAGGGATCTATATATTAGCCTATTTAATAAATAACTTAGTAAAAATAAACGGACGGAAATAGATAGTTTTACCTATAATAGGAACTACTGCTAAAAAATAATATAAAAGCCGTTCTATAATTAACTGTAGAGCTACTAATAAATTTATAGATACCTAATTTATGCGTACTTATAGCCTACCTATCTTACCCCTTACTAAAGCCCGCGCCCTATAACTTGCTAACGGTAGTTCTACTATATAGAAGATTACCTATATAGCATAACTCTACTTAGATATAAACGGGCACCAGAAAGAGCTTTAGGCCTATATTACACCACTTACCAACTACCCTATTATCCTTAGAATAAGCTAGCTTAAATAANATAACCCTACCATTAACTAGGAAAAGAAAGAAGCAACCTTTAACTCTAAATACTATAGAGAGACTTACCTAGGACATGGCCTAGCCGCCTCTATTTACTTACCAGGATATTAACCTAAGAAACCCCTTATTACCCTACCTACGACTAACTACCACTATATAAGTGCCGCGGCCTTCTACTGCATAGCACGTAGGTAAGGCTAGACCGTTGCTGCAGCCTCCCAATTATAACTATATAAGCTTGACAAAGAATAAGACTACGTCCTCTATAGTAACAGAATAGATATAGTTAACCTCCTAGAAGACAACGCCCCTATAGAACTCTACAGACTTTTACCTTTAGACTTTAAGAAGTTTATAAAGCTTAAAAAAGGACTTACTAATAAGGAACTCCATAAGCTCCTCCCTAAGAGGTACCATAATTTTATTAATATATACTCATAAAAGAGCGCAGATATACTCCCCCTACATTAACCCAATAACTATACTATTAATATTAAATAAGGAAAAATGCTACTTTATAAGAGACCCTACCTAATATCTAAAGACGAACTTCTAGTTGTAAAAAAGTATATCAACAAACACCTTAACAAAGGATTTATCCGCCCTAGTATATCCCTAGCAGCCGCCCCTATCCTTCTTACTAAGAAGCCAAAAGAAGGTATCCGATTCTGCGTTAATTATAGAGGACTTAACGCTATTATAATTAAGAACCAATACCCTATACCGCTTATATATAAGACTCTTAAGCGGCTTAGTTAAGCTAAAATCTATACTAAGCTTAATATTATCGCCGCCTTTAACTATTTCTAAATATAGGAAGGTAATAAATGGAAAACCGCATTCGCATTACGCTTCGGCCAATTCAAATATACTATTATGCCCTTTAGCGTATATAACGGCCCAAGCACATTCTAAAGCTATATTAATAACGCCTTATAGGACTACCTTAATGACTTCTGCTCTGCGTACCTAGACAACATACTTATCTATAGTAATAACCCTTTTAAGTATACCGAGCACGTTTAAAAAGTCCTAGAGCGCCTTAGGGACGCAGGACTTTATATTAATTTAAAGAAGTNTAAATTCTNAGTTATAGAAGTAAAATACNTTANACTAATTATTACTANTAANGGTNTNNNTATNGACCTTAANAAGGTACGCATAATTACTAAATAGCAAGCCCCTAACTGCATTAAGGACGTACAAGCCTTCCTTAGTTTTACTAACTTCTATTAAAAATTTATATACAACTTCTTAGGTATAGTAGCACTACTTATAGCAATAATATGAATAAAGGGCCTTTCTGTAAAAGGAAGAAAAACGCACCTACATTTTACCTAGACGCCTAAATATAAGAAGGCGTTCTAAGACCTTAAAAATGCTTTCACTAAAGCACCTATCCTAGCTCACTTCACACTAGGATAATAACTCTACCTTAAAACCGACTCCTTAGACCACGTTAACGCAGGCGTCTTTTCCCAGATAGGCGATAACGGCCTCCTCTACCTAGTCGTATTTTACTCGTCTAAGCTTATACTATAAAAGTATAACTATAAGATCTATAATAAGGAACTTCTCGCAATTATATAAGTGTTTAAGGAATTCCGACTAGAACTCTCCTTAGTAAAACCTAATTAGCTAACTAAAGTCCTTACGGACCATTGTAACCTTAAATACTTTATAACTATAAAGCAGCTAAACTAACGCTAAGCACGCTAGAACGAGTTCCTCTTTAGTTTTAACTTTAAAATTATATATAGACTAGGAGTATAAGGTACTAAGCCTAATAGCCTAATACGCCGCTCGCAAGACCTTCCTTAGTCTAAAAATAACCCCTATAATTAGTTCTAATAATAGACAATCCTAAAAGCACAAAACTTGGCCCTAGGCATACTACCTACAATAGAGCTAACTATACCTTAGCTTTATACTATAGAACTAAAGTTACCTCCTAAAATTAACGAGCTTATTACTACGGCATATAACACCTCTGTTAACCTATTGCTGTATTAACTTATTACCGCAAAGACCGCTAGCGCCTATACGCTGCCTATTAACCTCTAAAGCTTAAGCTAGATTAATATAGCAGCCTTAGAAGTAAAAGAGAACAGGCTCTATTATAGAGGCCGCCTATTTATCCCCAACTTAGAAAATTTATAACGGCAACTAATCTAAATAGCCTATAACCTCTGATTAAGCGGCCACCTAGGCAGAGGAGGAACCTATAAGCTCCTTAGCCAATACTACCTCTGGCTAAAAATAATAGACTTAGTTAAACGCTTTATAGGCGCCTGCTACGGTTATAAGCGTGCTAAGGCCTTTAATATAAAGTACTAAGGACTACTGCACCCTTTACTAGTACCTATATAACAATAGGCAGATATCGCTATAGATTTCGTTATTAACCTACCACCCCATAAACGACACGGCTGTACCTATAAGAACATCCTTATAATAATATGCCGACTTATAAAAGAGCGCCACTACGTCCTAACCGAAGGCGTAGCCGTTAGCGACGTTACCAACGCCTTCCTTTGCAAAGTTTATTAACTACATAGGTTACCTAACTCAATTATATCTAACTAAGGCATATAATTTAACTCTAATATATAGAGACGAATCTGCTAACGCCTTAGCATCTCCGTTAAGATGTCTATATTCTTCTACTATAAAACTATAGGGTAACCGGAAAACGCTAATACCAGTATAAAAGCGTACCTACGATAGGTAGTCGCCTATAGTTAAGATAACTAGGTAGATTACCTCCTACTAGGCAAATTTATAGCAAATAATTACGTCTTAACCACTATAGGACTTACCCCGTTCTTCGCGAATAAGGGTTATTACCCCTAATCTAGCATAGAGCTACCAGAACCTATTAATAAGAAACTGCCATATAGAAAACGCCTTAAGATGCTACTTACCGACCAGCATGCAGACCGTATAAAAAATCTACTTAACTACTATAAGGGAGAAATGGCCTAGGCTTAAGTAAAGTAGGCTTACTTCGCCGACTGTTATAGAACGCCACTACTAGAAATACGTGTTGGCGACTAGGTATAGCTAAATGCACATAATATCTCTACATAGAGGCCTATAAAGTCACTTAATTATAAGAACTTTAGCCCCTATCCGATTAAATAAGTTATTAATAGGGGAGCTGTATATAAGCTAGAACTCCCGCCTGCCCTAGCCACCCGTAAAATATAGCCTATATTTCACCCATGGCTACTACACCTCTATTAGCCTAACCCTTTACTAGGACAGATATAGCCTAAACCCCTACTAGTACTAATCTAAGACGAGAACAAAGATAAGAACTACGAGGAATGGACCGTTAAATAAATTATTAACTCTAAACACTTTAGTAAAGGCAGAGGATAATAGCTCTACTATAGAGCTATATATATAGGATTTAACATAAATTAGCCAGAATGGCAACTATAGAAAGACTTCAAAAATGCAAAGGATCTAATTAGCGACTTTTATTATATAAACCCACAGAAACCGGACCTAAGCAGAGATTTTATACCTAATCCTCTATAGGAGCCCTTATAGAGTTAAACCGTTATATATTACCACGTAAGGGCAAGTTGCCATTAGATTGCCGTTAGATTGCGGTAAAATGCGATTACGTAACCGGAAAATTATTAAGATGTTTAGGAACTTTAACTAGCGGTTAAAGTTATCTAATTAGTCGGATTTTTAGATGCCAAGCCCTATTATATAACGTTATTTTAAGCCTTTAGTAATACCCCCCTTTCTTCTTTTCTATACCTTAAGTGTCCCTTTTATATATATATAGTAACCACAGTATCGCCGGAGCTCCGCCTCTATAGGAGGGGGGGTAGTATTACAGAACCCCACCGCAGGGGCCTCCATAGGAGAGCCCCGTGCTCTTACGTATACCTCGCGTACAGCTTATATCAGCTACGCGTAGGTATATTACCTCCTTACGCCCTCGACCCTTACGATTGATCGCGTAACGTTTTGTAGACTTCTTGAATACATACGTCTTGTAGCCATTGCCCCCGTCCCGTAATAGTAAGGAAGGGTTTTCCCTAAGTATATATAATGCATATATCTTATAAATAAGTTATCCCTAGGTTGCTATAGGGTTACCTATACTTTATAACTATATAAATATCTACTTAGGTTTTACCTAACAATGCCCCCCCTTTAAAAGGATTGTCCCTAATTCTTTATATACTTAGGCCTTAATAAAACCCTATAAAAACCTTAATAAAGAAAAAAATATTAGAGGGAAAAGAGCATCCTAATTTTGCGTAGAGAGAGATAGGTAGTATATATACGCGACGCGAAGATATTAAGGAACTTTAACCCCCGGTTAAAGTTATTTAATTAGTTAGATTTGTTTTGCTAGGACTTCCCATATTTAACTAAGCTAATAGCAATTTTCTATCCCTACTAAGATAGAAATCCTAATTAGTCTATTTAGGGCTTACCTAAATTTAGTAAACTGTAACGGAACTAGCCTAGTTATAGTAAAAATATCTTAGTAAAATACTTAATAAATAAGTTCTGCTAAGTTCTACCAACTTAATTAAATTCTGCCGAATTCTACTAGCTTAATCGACTTCTACTAAGTTCTGTTAGGTTCTACTGAAGTCTATTAAAGATTGCGTATATACGTGCGCATATACGCATATATTAACTACCAAGACCCCTAACTATTTAATTATAAGATTCTCGCGTTATTTCTTTCTCTTCTTTATATAACGTCTTATTCCTAGCAAGAGCTATATACCCTTAGATTTAGATGGAATTTATATTATTCCTTTAAATCTTCCCTAAAGTCTCTTTATACCCCTGTATTACGTTATATTAAAATAATTACTATTAAAATAATTACTATTAAAATAATTACTATTAAAATGGCAAATAAACTTAAATCTCCCGCGTTAACTACGAGCATTATAGCCCTAGTTAGGGAATAATTAACTATAATATAATAGTCCTTTATAAATGCCTTGGCTTAACAATAAGCAATACTAGAAGCCTAGTATTAGCAATTAATTAAAGCAATATGTAAAGAACTCTACGACGCTAAAATACTTATATTAGAAACCCTAGAACTAACACCCTCTATAAATAAGATTAAAATAACTATATCTAAGCCTAACCCATTAAACACGAACTCCAAACTAGTAATATTAGCTTAACCTATGCCTATAATAAATCTAATACTTATTATAAAATCTAAAAAACTCTCTAACCCTTTAATGTTTAATAGAAACTAAAATAATCTACGTCCTTTTATAACTAAGCTTTATCTTAAACTTTTAGTAAACTATAACTAATACCCTATTAAAGCTAGCAAGGTTAGCTATGGAATATCTTATTTAAGTAAAGACGCTATATAAACTAGAAACCTATTCTTTCGTAATAGCACCTTTATTAGTTTTAAAATCTTTATCTCCCTACTAGAATAAATATATAATAACGCTAGCCATAAACACACCGCTATTACTAAACTTAAAAACCTATAATAACGAAACCAAGACTTTACTAGCTTTTTTATATAGAATTTTTAGGCCTTATTAGCGAACTAAATTAGAATAAAGCCGCTAGAGTTACTACTCTTTAATAAGCTATTTTAGATAAAATTAAAGCCTAGTTAGTAGATAGGAAACTATAAGCTTTGCAGTGCGGAAGAATTGCAAGAACGACTTAATTGTAAATCTATAGAAATTAAGTAATATAAATATATAAGGAAGGTGTTGGTAATAAGATAAAAGGGGAGACTACTTTATAACTAAAACAGCGTAATACGTAAGCGATACGCAGTTAATACGCAGTTGATACACAGGTAATACATAGGCGTTTTAGCATAGTACCGGTAGTCAGTTACATACTCCCCCAGATTTAACAGTATAGCTAAAGCTATAGAAAAATAAAGGTTAAAACTATACCAAAATAGGAAATTTGGATACAATTTGGGAGTAGTAAAAGAATAGAGTAACCGTGACGGATATTGCGAATATCGCGGATATTGCGGATATTACGAATAGAATTAATTAATCTAATGTCGAATATCTACCAAATTCAACTGCTATATCCATACTTCGTGCTTTTAACGAGGTAAGATTTTAGTAAGGCCGTTAGTAGGCATTTTATCTGTAGGGACCCACTAAACATTAATCTTTTTATCTTAGACTTCCTGTCTTAGCTAGTGCTAATAAACGTCAATATATCAAAGCTTAATATCAAGCTTTAGTGTATCCTATCTTAGGAGTCGTACGGTCTATATATTGTCGCAAAGCACAGTAAATTCGCGTTCTAAGTTAAAGCCAATTACCTTAAAGAATTGTTGCCACTAGATGATTTTAACTACGGTAATAAATAGGGAGAGAAGCTCTACTTTAGTAGTTAAGCAAGTAACAGATCGCTATAGGGTCGCTTTCCAATTAATTAGACCTCCGAATAGCATAAAAAGATATCCTTAAGAGCTCCGTCTAGTCTCCTTATAGTCCGTAAATACTACGTTAAATACTCCATAAAAGGTAACGTCTTCTCCTTTAGGGTTTCTAAAGTATATATATGCTCTAAATACTTCGCCAGAGTATTTAATAGCTGTAGATTTTGTTCTAAGGCAGTAGGCAATTACTTAGTTTACTGCATCGAGGTGCTTTTAATTTAGATTAGTAAGGAATTCGGCTAGCTTAGAATACGTCTTAGTAATATTAGGTCTTCTAAATACGGCAAGGTGTGTAAAAGAACCAACCCGTTACTAATAGGCTAGTGTTCTTTAAGGGTTCGTCTGCTAGTTGGATAGAATTAGTTCTTTAGCAAGAAGTAGTAACTTAGGAAATCTTCCTAGTGGTTAAATATTAAATTAATTGGCTATCCTTTTAATATAGGAATCTTAGCAGAGCCAGAGCTTTTAACTTAGTCAATCTCGTTTGATTTAAATTCCTAAAAACCACTATAGGTCTCCTAGTACACAGATCTCGTATCGTTATAAAAGCTTAGCTTCAAATTTTTCAAGTCTTAAAAGGTCCTTTTTAGCAAATAGAGCGGCAATATTATCTACGTAGAAGAAGACAATAAGTTATCTATTAGTGTATAGGCAGTTAGTACCTAGGATAGGCTTTAATCCAAATTCGGCCAGTATATTAGTAAGCTCTTTATACCATAGTAGCAGTAATATTTTTAATCTGTATAGCGCCATAAGTAGCTCTAGAATATACCCATCTTAACTAAATCCTTCTAGGCAGTAGTAGTAGACTAGTTTACTAAGCTTGGCGTTTATAAATACGTTTGCAGCGTTATACTATCAAATTTCCAAATTAAATGCAGCTGCTATAGCCATAAGGGCACGGAATATTTAAGCAGCTAGGGTTGCTGCATAGGTCTTTTCTTTAGTAATCTATAGGTCTCCGGGGATATATAGTTAAGCTTTTAGCTTTTAAAGATAACTGTCGCTGTTAAGCTTATATTTAAAGACCTATTTTAGTAATAGGATCTGCTCGTTACTTACTTCTTCTTTTAGTACGATTTCAAATATCCCTCGGCGTTTTAGGTCATTAGATTCTTTTTTTATAGCCTTTTAGAAGCCAGTAGTCAATAGATGTTTTCTTAGCTCCTTAAGGTTCTTTAGTTTAAAAGGAAGATTATCTTAATATAGAGATAAGGATAAGGATCTAGTTTGGCTAATGTCCTTTACTAGTCCTATAGCAAATCCAGCGTAGTAACCAAATAGGGTAGATAGATTGGCTAGTAATACTACATACGCTTAATATTAAATTCTTTTTAATCCTTCTAGTAGGATAAGGTTGGCAAAAGGTTTAGCTAAGACTTCGTTAGCTTATAGAGCTATATTTAACAGTTCTATTAAACTGCTTAGCTAGGTATAACCTATTTTAATTATATTCAAGATATTATCTTAAAGTCCTCCTAGTATAGTATTTGTTTCTAGCAAATCTAAAAATACTATTCTGCTAGGAGTTAGTAACTACTTAATATCCTTTATAGGAGGCTCTATCAAATCATTTAATTTAGGTATAGTCGTTTAATCTGCATTTAAAGTAGGTTTATATAGAATAGATTTATCCTTAGACTTATCTTTATAGAGAGGTTTTAGTAGACTAATTATCTATAGGGTATCCTCTAATGCTTCCCTTAGTAGGTAGTTAATGTTTTAACCCTTAGGGTTATAGAACGAGGTCTTATTAAATATAACGTCTCTAGTTCGAATGACCTTATAGAGGCTTAGAATCCATATATAGTAAATATTAGTTAAATTATAGCCAACTAGGTGTCCAATCAATGCATAAGGAGCTAGCTTATCTCCCTTTTTAACTCATTTGTTGTAACGTTTCCCGCCCTAACGTCGCCATTCGGCCAAAAAGATATGGAGTGCTTGCGAACTTGTTCGCAAGCGCGGCGGGATCTAATATATATACTCTTATATTTGTTTAGTATATAGGTCTTATAACCGTATATATATATATGTGTAAGTAATAGCGGCTTGCCGTAGGCAATCCCGTACGGAGTTTTCCACCCTAGCTGCTTATTTAGTGTTTAATTAAGGGCGTATCTAGCAGTAAGGAACGCCTCTAGTTCTAGAGACGGGGGTAAGGAAGCTTCTAGCTATATAGCCCTAAACCGTTCCATAAAGGTTCGTCCAGATTATTTAGCTCTACTATTTTGTTCTTTTATATATAGGGCTTAGCATTTAAAAGTAATGCCTTTATCTACGCACCATGTTTATAGGGTGTCTCCTATCTATCTAAAAGCACGTTTATTATCGCTCTAAAAAAAGACAACGTCTTAATAGAATTATAATTTAATTAATTAATATATCTTACGAATAGTAGGTAGGATAGTAGCTGTGACGGCGCTGGAGCGCGTCACCTAGTCAGGGGTTCGCGTAAGACTTGGCATGTGTATATAGACGTGGCCTCACCACCTTCTCTTGCTCCTTAGCTTAATATCTTCGTAATACAGCATTCGTTCGCTTGATCTTGCAAGCATTCGTTCAAGTCTCTGTCGAGACGTTTGTTCGATGGTTCGAGCCGTCACATTATATTAAGCTCCCCAGTCATATGCAGGCTGCGGTATCATGTCTCAGGTCACGAAGTCCTGAGGTAGCTGGGTTGCGAGAAGCTTAGTCCCTATACCATGCAGGCACCCTCATGTTTCTTTTTTGTTTTTATTTCAATTCTCTACCTAACGGCCGCCTATGCTATGGGGAAGCACGTGCCGGGCAGTAACCTCTTTCCGACCGTACGAGCTCGTCGACCGACCAAGCAACGCGTATATCCGTCAACCGAACGCGTGTGCCTACCGACCGACCTATCGACCGAATGACGACGACGCGTCTAACGCGTATATCTGTCGACGATCGATCGACCGACCGACCGGACCGAACGACCGTACGTCTACGGACGCTGGCACCGTACTGCTACCTAAATAGTCCTTTTTGACAGCCACTAAGCCACGTATACTGTGAGGAACGAAATCGGTTGATACTGAGACTAGTGCTATGCACTGGCTGCGATGAACGACCCCGACTGATACTGAGCTATACGAGCTCTAAGGAACGAAATCGACTAGGACTACCGACGCTGCATCACTCTGCTATTGACTACCGATCGTGCCGATATGCATACGATCTATATACTAGACAACAGTAGCGCCAATATGCCTGCTACTACGACCTGACCACGATTGTGCCGTTACGCCTGCGATCCACGACTTCCGCTTGCATCGTACTGCTACAACAAACGACTGCTGCCCTGCCAACAGTCGACGAGACAATGATCGTGCCTCTACGCCTACGATCACTCGACCAATTGATAGCCGAGGCTCTACGTTCGACCTGCTATTACAAGACAACCGATAGACGAGCTCTGTGCTCGACCACTATCGTTACCGCCGCTAGTACCGTACTACTACCCGACAGACATCTGCTGCTCTGCCTGCAGCTAAACCTTAATTCGACCACTACTGCTCCCTGCCTGCAGTACCACAATTAACTTCTGCTGCTACGCCCGCAGCACTACGATCGACCCTTGCTGCTCTGCCTGCAGCATTCTAACTGACACTCGCTGCTCTGCCTGCAGCATCTCATCGACTACTGCTGCCCCCACCTGCAGCAAAATAACTACAACTGTATGCAAGGTAGACGAGTACTGGAGAATGACGCCTGAGGGCAGGCTTTTTTCAAAGGGGGGGTGATGTGACGGCCGCTGGAGCGCGGTCACCTAGTCAGGGTTCGCGTAAGACTTTGGCATGTGTATATAGACGTGGCCTCACCACCTTCTCTTGCTCCTTAGCTTAATATCTTCGTAATACAGCATTCGTTCGCTTGATCTTGCAAGCATTCGTTCAAGTCTCTGTCGAGACGTTTGTTCGATGGTTCGAGCCGTCACAGTAGCTTTATCCTTATTCTTAGCGGTATATATAAAATTAAATTTAGAATATATATAATAGAAGTGCATTATATATCTATTACCGTTATACCCTAGTTCTCCAAGGGTAATAATATTAAATGCTAGCCGTTTAAATGGTTAAGTAGCTAGAAATTCATATTCTCGTCTTTAAAAGATCTGCTACGTATACTTTAATAATAAGCAAACTTCGCATTCAACTTTAAGCGGTGCTCGTTCGTCAATTAGCTCTTTAAGCTCTACGCTATTAACGTACTTAGGAAGCTACTTAATAGCATTAGGTCCTGCATAGCCAAGTATTTTATACTATTTTATAGCTATAGCTCCAACTAGTTTACAGGCCATTCTGCTTAGTTAATGTCTTTTTATTAAGAAGGTTAATTAAGTTATTAAATCTAGGGTATCCGTAGGCGTAGAATCTCTATGCATTAGCGCCTAGTGACCCCCTAGTCGATTCGCATAGCATACTATTTTGCTAATTACTAGACGGTATAGCAAGTTTCGTCCTAAGTTAAAATAGATATCGTTATTAGTAGCTCTTAAGAGTGCTATAATATTTATAAATATAGTAGGTACTAGCGCTATATAGGATAGCTTCATTTTTAAGTTCCTAGTAGGTGTATTAATAGTAATAGTTACTATTCCGTAAGCTTAAATCTTTTCAAAATTTCTGCTAGCAATTAGGTAGTCATCTTCTATAGCTAGGTAGAAGAAGGTAAAGTCTTCTTAGTTATTATTAACGTGGGTATCTACACCAGGGTTAAGTATTTAGGTGTTCTAGAGTTTAAATAGATTTTAACCAGTACTAAACACGGCAGTATGGCTAGTTAGGGTTTTAAAAGGTAGGGTTTTAGAATAAAAATTAATTATAAATTCTATACTATTCGTACTAATTTAATAGCACGAGTGAGTTATATCCCGGGGCACGAAATACATATAGTATTGTATGCTCTTTAGGATGGTGGTGACTATTAATTATATAAAGCAAACTACGTAGTCTATATACTAATGCGCCTCCCCCCTAATTAGTTAGTGCTTCAGAAGTGCACCAGACGCGTAAGCGGGTAGTTAGTACACCAAACGCGTAAACGCGTACTCGGCGTACCAAACGCGTAAGCACGCAGTTAGTATGACAGGTGCTATAATTATATACTGGCGGTACTTAGAAAATGAAACCACTTATATATAGCCTTTGTAATTGTCTTAATAGAACTATAAAACACATAAGAAAATACATAGGAAATCCCTCCTAAGGTGCCTTTTGGGTTGCCTTCTAAATAGTACTCTAAGCTGGTCGTAAGTCCTGCTTATGGTCCGTAAAATGAACTATATAGCCTTTTAACGGGCCGTAAATGCACCGTACGGCCTTCCGACGGGCCGTAACTAAACCGTAAATGCTCCGTTAGTCTTGCTCTACCCATTTTATAACCTTTAGGTTAAGCTTATTTATATTAATTAGGGTTTTAAGAGCTTAACACAGCTTTGCCTTAGTCATGGCGTTTACTAGGTTGTTTCTGCTACTAATCCATTTAACCTCTGTAATCTCACGTCGTTTATAGGCCTAATGTAAGCACATTAGGTCGACTATAAGCCTCTTCTCTTATATTATACCTAGTTTAACTAGATAGTCGTAAAGGGACTTTAAATTGGTGTATAAAACTAGGGGTAACTACTCCAGTTATAGAATCTTCTAGACCGTTAATTTAATTGCGGCTGCTATATTAAAGCCATAGGCTAGTGTATATAGTTTAGAAGCTAGTACACTTTAGGTTACTTATTTATACTTAATTAAGGACCAGTGCAGTATATTTACGTCCTAATTATAGTCCGTAAGTATAATTATAAAGCCGATTTGTAATAATAGGTCTTTATTATTAGCAAAAGATATATTTATAAATACTAGTAGGCTAAGGGAATTTAGGTCTAGTGGTATAAAAGTAAGTCCCCTTACTATATTATCGATTTACCACTAGATGCGCTTATTAAGCTACTTAATATTTTCTTCTTATAGGTTTACTACCTACGCCATAAAGGATAGGTCGTAGGCAGATTTAGATTAATAGACTATAGCAATATAGGCGCCTCTTACATGCTATACAGCGTATTAGTCCTTCGTATTTACGGTTTTGCGGGTCTCTCCGCGGGAACTAGTAAGGTTTATAGGCTTTGCTATAACAGGCTTTAGGTTTTATACTTAGCGTTCCTAAGTTAGCTTAATTAGGTTGCCCTTTTATATAATTAAGCCTCTATTAAACTTAATTAGAGTTTACTTAGTTAACTACTCTCACGGCTTTACTAAGAACTTTGCCTTTTATAGTTTAGTTTCTTTAGCGTCCACAAAGGTTTAGTCTGCTAGGAAGAGGGTATTATTAGTTTAGAGTTTAATAATACTAAGGCCGTTTAATGGGGTATATAAGAGGCAAGAGTTGTAGGTCAACTATTCCATTTTAAGTTTACTAACGTAATGCTAGTAGTACGTCTTAAACCAATAGTTTCCGGCTTCTAGTACTCCGTAAAGAGGTTTTATAACCTATAAAATTATTCCTAGTTATAGGTTAAGCTCGGGGGGTAGCCGTAATTTTTTTTTTATCCATTGTATTATACTACGTACAATACTGCGCATGCAGCCTTAGGCTATGGCGCTATAGTTCTATATACATAAATCCTTTCTAGGCAGCTTAATATGTACTAGTAGCTATGTCCTAGTAGTTTATAAACTCCTAAATTAGTAGTTTATAAACTCCTAAATTAGGAGTTTATAGTTTCCTAGTAAAATACTAAGATACTACAACTACTAGGGAATGAGAAAATGGTAAGAAAGACTGTAAGAAATCCTAACCCCTATCCCTGTCCTTTTGCAATTTATTTCTGTCCTTTTGCTCTCTAATATCTTTTTAAGAGCCTAGTAGGAGTTGCCTCCTTCTAGAATCCTATCTGTTTTTATTCTTCCATAGAATCTTCTTCGCGTACTAGTTTAGCAGCTTTAAGAGTCTCGCAGTCTTTACTATTAGCAAAGTGTTTTTCTTTACAATTAATGCAAAGAGGGGTGGTATGCTGGCAAGGCTTGCCTATTGTTATACAGGTAAACAGGAATGGCTTTAGATAAATGTGCAGCCGCACAGTATCTGTAGGCCCTAGTAGAGCACCTGTCTCCTATATGGCCAAATTTTTGGCAGCTCGTACACTGCGTAGTAGGAGAGACTTCGAGGTATTTTTACTACCTTAGTAGCTGTACCTGCAATTGATATCTTCTTTTTGCTTAAGGATTCTTGTCTTTTTTCTTCGCTCTCTATAGTAAAAACTATAAGAGCTAAATCTGGTCTGTGGATCGTGTCTTTTTACACTAGATAAGGATCCATCTAGGTAGTCCTTGTATCCTTATAGGATTAAAGGTCTCAATTTCTTCTTTTAGAGCTTAGAGCCTCCTTCTCCTAGGAAAGGTAGGGTAGAACCCCATGGGCTATAATTTGAACCCATGGTTCCAGTTTTTGTTCTCTTTAAAAGGTAAAGCGCAGTTATGCCAGATTTCCTTATATTTAACTAGGAAATCCGCATTATACTCTTCCGTAGTCGTAAGGAGAATATTTTGTTTTCCTTTAGTTCTAGCTATAGACGCTAGTACTGGCTTTTCTACTTGCAGTTTTGATGCAAATAGTTGGTTGACTTGTTCCGTATAGAGAAGGTATCTATAAAGGTTGGTCCTTTTCCGCTGTAATTAGGACTAGCTTTCTTTCTTATAGCTGCTTTTTCCTACTTCTAGTAGAAGTAAAACTCCTACTAGAAGGGGTAGAAGGTGGTGGTGGTAATGATGATGAGGAGGAGGGTGGGGAGACGAAGAAGTAAGGCCTTTCTTTAGCCTCTCTGCGTAAGTTTCTTTCGTAGGAGCTACCTCCTTTACGGAGAGCTCTTACTTCTTCTACTAGTCCTTGTAGGACATCTTTGCCTTTTCTTTTCCTTGTATAAAGGGGGTTTCTCCTGCTAGGATACTCCGTGTATAGTCTTCTAGCTGTTTAACTTGTTCTTTTTCTTTCTTTTTCTTCTTTCTTCTAGCCCTTTATAGCCTGAGTTAGGCTTTCTAGGAGCTTTTTGTAGGTGTTGTTTTGGAGAAAAGGGAGGGAAAGGTATGCTAGGCATACTATCCGTAGTAGTCGTCGATTTTGTTATCTTTTTTGCAGGTTTTTGGTTTTGGTTTTGGTTTTCATTTCAGGAGAAGACTGAGGATGTCCTCTTTTTTCTCCTGCCCTAAATAGGCTAGAAGAGAAGAAGAGGGGAGAGAGGTGATATATCAGACTGATGATCACTTATTTCTAAAGGATTTTTTTTTTTGGCCTACCAGGCTTTGGCTTCGGCATTTTATAGGGGGTTTTCCTACTATCCTTATACCCTTTCTCCTTACTAATCCTACTAGAAGATTTCTGGGGAGATTAGGCTAAGAGGTAGTAGAGAAACTAGCCCCTATTTTGTAGTTTTGGTATTAGTGGTAGTGGTAGTAGTTTTGGTGTTCCTGTCCGTGCCTCGCTTATAAGCTAGGGCCACCCTTAGAGAAATTTTTCTGTTGGGAAAAGGGGGTAAAACGACAAATAAATCCACCTCTAGCTCGCTAGGCAGTAGGAATTAGGTCTTGAAAGTTAGAAAATCGATTGTTTTTGATGGTAAGATGGGTATGCGTAAGTTTTGGAGTGTGGCGCTACCTTTTGGTAAGGTTGCATGTGTGGTGAAGGTTTGGGTAGCCGTATAAAGATGTCCCTACTTAGGTAGGTATTAGACTGCATATAGGCTTGCGAGATATCCCGTAGGTAAAGGGCTACGGGTTTACTTTGCTGTAGTCTGGGCGTAAGTATAAGTATAATCCGTTAACTGACTCATTAAATTGTGGGCGATTGCGTAAGGACTAAGTCTTTTCCTTAGTCGTTATAGGTTTATATAATAAGCCTTAATTTTTTAAAAGCTTTGTTAGTACTAGGGTGCTTAATTTTGTTAATAAAGCGTAAGTTAAATATACGGGCGCCTTGCGGAATATCTCTTTCTATTATAACCGTAAGGACACCCTTTTTAAGTAGTCCGTTAATTTCTTTATATCATAAGTCCGTAAACGGGGTTTCCTATACTAGAACTGATATATCTACAGGCGGAGATTGCCTTGCGGATATTCCTATAGAGGTTAGGTAATTCTCCGTTATAGGGTTCTTAGTTATAGGGTGCTTTTAGGGGCGTCCTCGACCATGTTTTACGGCAGGTTTAGTAAGTTTAGTAGGTTTACGGGGGACTTCTATAGCAGGTATAGGTACTTCTAGTTTATCTAAAGGCAGGGGTGCTTTTAGTCTATTTAGTTCGGCAGGTGCTTCTAGTTCGTCTAGTTTAACGGGTGTTTCTAGTTCGTCTAGCTTAACGTCATAGTTGTCTTTAGGCTAAAAGTAGGGTTTTACGGACGTGCTTCTAAAGCTAGTTAGCCCGCTAGGGAGTTATACGTAGTATGTCTCGTTTTCTATAGCTAGTAGGCAATAAGGTCCATTTTAATTGCCGCTTTTACGCTATATAAGGACTTTAGAGTTAAGCGGGAGGTCGTATACTGGGGTTGTATTAGGTCTGTTGCGGTAATACAGGGCGTTATTAACAGTTTGTTTGGCCCGTAGCTTAACTATCTTGGCTATTACCTTCCGTATTGCGGCTGCTCGTTCCGTAATAGATGGGGTAAAAAGATCTAGTTTGCTTATCCTTAGGTAGGCTCCATAGACTAAGAGGGTAGGTACTAGTCCGTCCGGGCCAGTAGTGTTATTAACGGCTTTTATAGCTATCTATAGAGCCAGTTCCTTTTAAATATCCTTATATTTGTCTGTAATAATCTAGTAAGCTCTCTATAAGGCTAGGTAAGCTTACTTAATAAGCCCAATAGACCAATATGCCTTAACTAGAACGGCTTTTGTTAATATAGCTATGGCCGTAGCATACTGCTGGAATTCCTTACTAATAAAGTTCCTACCGGTGTTGTGGGTGATATACTACGGGGGTCTGACATATATATCAATCTAGCAGGTCCGTAAAATATCCTAAATATACTTTATAGATATATTTTATAACTAACGGGCGGCTTAATAACGGGTTACCTTATTAATTATATATAGTACTAGGCTGCCGTTAATATACATAATGTCTATATACACTAAGTGGTTAAAGTTAAGATCCTTATAAAGGGTGAACTTAAATCGGCCTAGAGAACGTCCGTATTTCTAGCAGTAGGAGTAGTATTTAGTTAGGTAGTTAATTACCTTCCTATTAACGTCGTCATATCTAGAGCGTTTAAGGACTCTATACAGCTTTTCAGCTAATAGGTGGCCAAAACGGTGGTGTAGGTGGTAGATTTCCGTACTAGTGAGGTAGCACGGGTTATAGTTAAAAGATTCCTAAATGTACGTCCGTAAGGTCTCTCCCTATATAAGGAACGGGTGTCCAAATCGTTGTGTAATTAGTAGGGTAATATACTTACTTCCTAGGGTAGTTGTAGGGCCAATTAGGGTATCCGTAACGTTATTATAGTACACTTGTAACCTATCTATATTTATAAAGTAAAGTAGGAAAGGGGTGTCCGCTTTTACTACGTGGAAGTTAACTAGGCTAATTAGAGTCTTAACTGCTACTAATCCGATTAATGCAGTTAAGCTAATGCCGAACTAGACGGTTACGGCCCTAGTTTACGTAATATTAATATCCATATTGTTATTTATGGTGGTCCTATATGCAAGGTATTGTCCGTAGCCTATGGTAGACTTCTTAGAGGCACCTATATTAATTATAACACCGTAGAATTCCTTAGGGGTATAGCGTTTTATAGTGATATATGCAAATAGGTCCTGCTTATAATCTATAATATCCGTAATAGGGGTGCTTATAGAATAGTTTTTGGGCGTAACTAAGTATATAAAGGAACGGTCGGCTAATATAGTTGTGATATTAAAGGCTTAGCTGTCTGTAAAAGGTCTAAAAGTAGTTAGGAATGTCTCTAAGGTCTCTTATTCCTAAGTATTTAAGTTAAAGTTAATTATAAGGGCTTCTATTGACTTATTAGGGGGCTCTTCTATTTCCTCTCCTTTGTATTCTAAAATGAACTAGCTAATATAGCTATTAAGTCTCTTCCTAGACTTGTTACGTTCTTCCTAGGTATGCCTTATAGACTAATATCCTTCCTTACTGCACATGAAGCACTTCTAGCTAGTCCATCTATAGGGGTATGTTTTTGTACGGGAGTTGCTATAGGGGTTATAGGTAGGACTTAGTCGGTACGAGTGCTGCTGGCGGTAGCAGCGGTCCGTAAAGTAGACGTCTGAGTTTATTTACGGATATTAAATATCTATAGTAAAGGCTTAAGTGCTGCCTGGTGGGTTTAAGACTTTATACGTTATAATAGAGGAGCATAAATTATTAATAAGGCCAGCTAAGGTGTCTATAGGCTTATAATAGGCGTACTTATAGGGCTCTACTTCCTAGTAGGCCGTAATAAGTTTGTTATATAAAAAGTCGTCTATTTAAAGCTTAGCGTTAAGGCCGTACTATAGGTGCTGGAGGTCTTTAATAAGAATTTGCAGGCACTCTATAGTTAATTTTTTAGTGTTCTTATTAATTACGGTCCGTAGCTTAGTCGCATTCCATTAGGTAAAAATATCATGCTTATATTTTGGTCCTTTAAAGTAGTTATAGGTAGCTTTATATAGCTTATTAAAGGGAACACCAAGGGGGTTACTCTTAAGGTTAGTGTAGTAGTAGTTAAGTGCTAGGCCGCGTAGTATAGTAGAGTAGGCTTAGCTGAACTCTTATTTAGGAATATTAGCCTTTTAGCAAAGGTTCGTAAAGATAGTTAGTTTAAAGTTAAAATTGTCGTTTTTACCGCTGTACTTAGATTCGTTGGTATAGAGCTTAGCTAGGTTAGCTAGTTCCTTACTATAGGTCTTCGCTTAGGTACGTTACGGATCTATAACTTGCGGATCTATAGCTTATGGATATATGGCTTGCGGATATATAGTTTACGGATATATAGCTTGCGGATCTATAACTTAGGTAGGTTGCGGATCTATAGCTTTATTAATAGAAGGGTTTTAGTCCGTATTTTGGTTTACGGGGGTATTACAGTCCGTAACTTAGGTACTAGGTATACTTTAGCCCGTAAAATTAATTCTAAAATCGCTTAGGTTTATAGAACGAATTTAGTTAAGTAGGTTAGGTATAAGGCTAGCAATACTATTAAGTTTGGGAGAAGTAGAGAGATTATTTATGGCTTTAACCTAGTCTAGGATTTTCTCTTTAGTCTATTCCGTTTGGTCCTTCTTCTATATTATGTTATATAAGGACCGTATAATAGTAACTCGTTTATCTTTTTTAACCTATATACCTTAGTGACGTAAAAGGGTTCGTAGGTTACGGATAGCAGTAGGGTTATAAGTCTTAAGAATAGCTTCCGTAAAGTCCGTAAAGTCTTCCTTATATTGCTCCTATAGGTCATTATTTAGAAGCTTATAGTGTCCGTATTTAAGGATTTTGAAATTAATATAGTCGTTGACATCGTCCGTAGACGTAAGGTTGACTCCTTAGCTCTACTTCTTTTAACCTTTACTAATTTGCTTACTTATATCTACTATATTGTATAGCGTTATATGTCTATATAAGCTGTGGCGGGTTATAGTAGCTTATAGCGGGTAGAGGAGGTCTTATAATGGTCCATAAAATCAATTAGCGGGTCTATAATAGTTTAAGGGGTCTTATAGTGGTCTATAAAGGCGATTAACGGGTCTATACCGGTTTGTAAAAGGGTAAAGGGTTTCTATAAGGTCTAAAGAGGTTTAGGGTTTAAGGGGGTTAAGGATAAGGGGTTCCGTAAAGGTCTATATTCGCATCTATAACTTCTAGTAAACCGTACTAAGACTTAAATAAGTATACAGAGTTAGTAATAGTCTATAATCCCCGACTTTTGACCTTTTAGTAGGTCGTACTAGGAGTCTAAACGGGTGGTCGCTGTCGTATATATCGCTCGGGGGGAGGTGTCAAGTGATTGCTAATCTGTGCGCGCTCACTGATTAGTGTTCGTACTAATTTAATAGCACAAGTAAGTCATATCCCGGGGCACGAAATACGTATAGTATCGTATGCTCTTTGGGATGGTGGTAACTGTTGATTATATGAAGCAAACTACGTAGTCTATATACTGATGCGCCTCCCCCCTAATTAGTTAGTGCTTCAGAAGTGCACCAGACGCGTAAGCGGGTGGTTGGTGCACTAAACGCGTAAACGCGTACTTGGCGTACCGAACGCGTAAGCACGCGGTTGGTACGACAGGTGCTATAATTATATATATACTTTTTTAATTGTCCTTCTTTACCCCTTATTTTTTAATCTATTTAATAATGCGTTTAATCTAAGGTATAGATAAGATCTTTTTATCTACTTCCTTCTAGACGTCTAGGTTTAGCTTTTATTCTTAAGGGCGCTTATACTTAGCAATGTAGTAGCAGTCGCCAAATTAATATACAAGGCCGCATACGCATATCTTATTCCACTTAGAATTAGAATTAGAATTGCCGTTAAAATTTAAATTAGAATTTAAATTGCCTTATAGGGTTATAAATGCAGAGCTATTAGCAGTGGTAGCAGAGGATACCACTTACTGCATGCGGTAGTGCTCCTTAAATTCCTTAATCAGTTCAATAATAAATAGTGCATCTTTGCCCTTCTGTTCCTTATAAATAAGGTCTACTTCTAGGGCTCCTACAAAGCTAGAAGAGATAGGCTTAATAGCTTAAACGAAATTGTAGTGTGGCCTAAATCCCTATACGTCTAGTAGCTCCAATTATTCCGCAAGTTTGTAGACATTCCGCTAGCTATTTAACCATTTATTAATACTCTGCTTTTTATTATAAGCTTTTAAAGCCGTGTATTAATTAAGGACGTTGTGCTTTTAACCTAAGGTAGTAGGGGCAAGAGTAGTCTTTAGTACCTATAGCCGTTCGTATACCGTATCTAGGCCGTTAATAAGAGGGAGGTAGGCTACCGGTATTAAGCAAACGATATAGTTGCTAATATCGTCTATAGCTTATTCTCGCTTTTAATATACGTGTAGGTTATCTTTATATTTGGCATAGAGCTAATTATAGGCTGTAAGCTTAATTTAGTCTAGTTAAGCTATTAATATAGCATTAGGAAGTACGTCCGCTAGTATAGATTAATATAGTAGTTCTAGCTTTAAAAGCTTATCTTTCTTCTTAAATAGGTTAATATACTCCCATACCTTATTAGTTTTGGCTATATCTTAAATAATAAAGAACTATTAAATTTAGTTAAATGGCTGGTTAAGGATAAGGTTAACTTTTAATTTATTTATAGTTATTATTTTTAGAATTTATGGGGTTAGGTAGGGTCCAATTAGTGTCTTAGCAAAAACCTTATTTTAACGTTCTGAACTTTTAATTTAATTCATTAGTTCGTTCGTCAATTAGGTACGGTCATCATTTAAGGTTAATTATCCGTTCACTTAGTAGATAAAGAAGCTTAAGACACTTACAAAGGTAGTAGAAGTAGTAACTTCTTAAATAAGGTAGCAAATTAACTGCTTAACAGATAGTGTAACAGGTAGATTAATCCGATTAATTAGTTAGCAGGTAGTGCAATCCAGGCTTATAACTATAAGCTTTATAGTGCGGAAGAATTACAAGAACGACTTAATTATAAATCTATAGAAATTAAGTGATATAAATACATAAGGAAGGTGTTGGTAATAAGATGAAAGGGGAGACTACTTCGTAACCAAAACAGCGTGATACGTAAGCGATACGCAGTCAATACGCAGGTAATACACAGGTGATATATAGGCGTTTTGGCATAGTACCGGTAGTCGGTTATAGAAACTATTAAAGGACCTATCTAAATTTGCTATAATATATTAATAAATTAATAAGGACCTTTAATATAATAAACAGACCCATTTTCTAAAGCCAATTATACCTTATACTTAAAACTTTATAAAACTAGTATATACCCTAAAGCATAATCTATCTCTAAAACCTAAAAGCCCTATATATAGCTCTATAGACCTTAATACTATTAGGAACTAATAAATAAAGAATATAAGCCATAAATAGAAAATGCTTTAGATGTAGTAAAAAGGGATATATTTAAAGGAATTATTAAACTTACCCTTTTAAAAAGGTCCGCCATAGTTCCTCCCAGTCTTTAAATCGCACTTATTCCTTAAATTATACTTATTTTATAAATTATACTTAGTTACTATAAAGTATCTTACCTTTAGTTAACTTAGAAAATAAATCGTTCTAGGGCTAAGTTACGCCCTAAGATAAGAAGTATAAGAGTATAAGTATCTAAGCTCTTTTAGCGCTAATATATAATATAACTCCCTTAATATACTTAGCGAAATTTAAATACTTAGAAAATAGAAAGAGGTATAAATCCTAATAGATAGCAGAGCTACTAGTATAGGCTTTATTAATATAAACTACATAAAAACCTAATGCCTAAATTTAAAGAATTTAATAAGCTTTAAGACCTATAAGGCTTTAACGGCAAACTCTCACTATATAGTAAACTAATGTACTACGCTTTTATAAAATTGTAAATAAGTAAATACCTTAAATATATCTTCCTATTTATAACACCCCTAAAGTATTATAAAATAATACTTAGATATAGATAGCTAAAATAATATAACCCTTTAATTAGCTGGGTTAAAGAAATACTAAAGTTCTGTTAGGTGAAATCTAAGTAGATAGTTATATAGGTGCAAGGTATAGGCGACCCTAAGGCGACCTAGGGGTGACTTGCCCGTAAGGTACATACTCTACACATGCCTAGGGAAAACCCTTTCTACCTCGCATACAGACTTCTCCTTTTCCCTTAAGGATTTGTCTCTGTATATACAATATACCCTATTATTCTATTATTAGACTCCCTATCCATATCTTTACCTTATATTTAAATTCTTACCAATCCCCTTAGAAGGATAGCCGGTTTAATTTTTCTATAATGCCTTTAAAAAGAAAACCGACGCCTATACCTAATAGTAATATGCTAGTAATGCGACCATAAAACACCTTAGGATTTAGTATAGACAAAACCGCTAGGGGTATACTAGTAGCATTTAAGCTACCTCCTAAACCTTAAAATAATTAAATATCTATAAACGCTAGAAATTAGTTTAACTTATATACCTAGGCTTAATAGGAGTAGCATTTTACCTAATACTGCCAATATAAAGGAGCTAGATAAGCTGGCTAAAAAAATAGCTAACTTATAAAGTATTATCGATTTAATAAAGCCCTCCTATTACCTCTTTAGTAAAGAGTATAAGTTATATAGCAAACGCATACGCTAAATAAATCTTAACGCCCTAGTTAAGAAATTACTACCTAATATTAGCGGTACTACTTAATAGCATTTTAATTGGTAGATTGCCGCAGTTAAGAACTAATTTAAAATTAATAACGCTAACTATAACTGTAAGCAACGCATACGCTAGGCCATTAAAGGTCTTATAAAAGAAAAGATAATCGCCTAACTAGTTTATTACCGGTTAGGCACTAAGGATAAGAGTCCTTTACTATAGGATAAGATTAATTTTTTTTTTAGGTCCGTTGTATTATACTACGCATAAGACTGCGCATATAGCCTCTAGGCTATGGCGCTATAGCTCTATATATATAAATCCTTTTCAGGCAGCTTAATATATACTAGTAACTATGTCCTAATAGTTTATAGTTCCTTAGTAAAAGACACTAGGTTACTAATAACTATTAGGTAATAAGAAAACGATAGAAGAGATTATAAGAAATAAGAAATCCTAACGCCTATCCCTGTCCTTTTGTAAATTATTTCTGTCCTTTTACTTACTATTATCTATCTACTAGGAGCCTAGTAGGAGTTACCTCCTTCTAGAGATCCTGCTACTATTAGCCACTTTTTAGTAGCTATTTCTGTCCTGTCTAGGAATAGAAAAAGAGCTTCTCTTCCTTTCTTTATGCAAAATAGCTTCTTTAGAGAGAGAGAAGATCCTAGTCGCCTTTGTATTTTCTTTCTCTTATCTTTATATAGGCTGCAGTCTAGTAGTAAGTGCTTAGGGGTTTATATAGCATTATATTCCCTAAAGCATCTACCTTTTTCGTCCTTTCCTATTGTTCTAGAGAAGGATTTGAAGTAGCCTTTTCCTAGCTTTAGCTGGAAGAAAGCTAATTGTAGCTTTTTAGGATATCTATCCTTAGGTGCTTTAAAAGAAAAGGAATAGCTTCCTTTGCAGATCCTAGTATAGTGTTTTCCTTTGTTTTTATTCTATTGTAGGATAAGTTTAAGATTATGGTCTAAGACTAGATTAGAAACCCTATAGTAAGATACTTTAATAACGCTACTATATACTATATGGCTGTTATAAAGAAGAACTAGAGGTTTAACGCCTTCTTAGCCCGTATATATAACTTAAAGGACCTCTTTTTATATACCCCTTTTATCAATCCTAAATAATAGGTAGACTTTTAGTTTTTATATCTCCTAGCCTAGCTATAAGCAGAGCTCTTCTAATAGAACTTTGCCTAATAGGTAAAAACTACTAAGGACCTTTTTAATAAAATCCGTTATATAGAGTAATTGCTTAATACTATAAAGCTCGCGGAAGATCGCGGAAGTAGTAGTAGTAAATTATTGTGTATAAAGCGTGGTCGCAGTATAGGCTCTATAAATTTAAGTTTAGGAAATAGAACCTAAAAAGGGTAACGCTTTAAATAAACTCCTAGGGAGATTACCTAAAAGCTAGATAGCTTAGGGGACCCCTTAGACGCTAATGCTACGTATATAAGTTAAAGAACCGTAGGCGGCTACTATAAGGAATACTATAAGTAGGCTAATAAAGAGAAGTTAGCTCGGCCTTTAAAAACCTAAAGCCCTAGTAATATATCTCTTTTAACTATAACTAGGGCCTAATATAGAGGGAGAGAAGAAACGTATTATGGTATATATTGTAATAGATACGCCCTAGGGCAAAGTCCGCCTATATACTTTATATAATAATAGGTATTAAATTAACCTTATTAATTAAGATATTATCTATAGGTTTAACCTACCTATATACTACGCGCTATATTTATATAAACCTATTATATATTTCCTTAATAGCAACCAGATAACAATCTAGGATGCTTATAATCTAATAGTCACCACTAGCGACTCTTAGGGTACCCCTCGTACTATTAGCCTACAGACCTTTTAGGGCGGCTTATTTAATAGTTATAATATAGTTCTTAGATAGGATTGGCTTGCGGAAGCAGATCTATTAAATAGCTTCTATTTTAGACAGTTTATCTAGGGTATTTTAGACCCTAGACGCCTCTAGATAGTCACCCTTAATACTTTCCTAGTAGATATTAAGGCTGGTAAAATAGTCTATTTACTATAGCTAGAAGACTCCTTTTTACGCTAGTTATAAATATAATAGAGGACCTATTATCACTAGTAGCGAGTACCTGTATAAACCCTTTAGACGTAAAGATACCGGTTATAAATATAGTAGAGGACCTACCGTTACTAGCAGTAAGTACCTATAGAGACCCTCTAGTACTAGCGCAGATTACCTATACGTAAGGGGGAGGTAATTAAAACCCTAAAACTATTAAGTATACTGCAGTAAAGCTATATGCACTCTTAGTGTAAGTATACCTATAAAATATATATTGGCTATACCCTTCTCTCTACTAGCTTCTAGAAGTACACTATTATATAATAGTTACTTTAACCTTTATGGCCCCTAGCCTACTAGATATATATAAAGAGGAAATTAATATCTTCTTTAATAAGCTAGCAAGCATACTATTACAGAACTCTAAGTACAACTATACGGTTAACTTAGAAGAAGGTAAGACGCTACCATAAATACCCCTCTATAACCTCTTATAAAAAGAGTTATAGATCTTATAAGAGTACCTAGATAGTGCTCTTAAGAAGGGCTAGATTAGGCCCAGCAAGTCGCCTGCTAGAGCGCCTATCCTCTTTATACTAAAAGTAGACGGTATAATATGGCTATACGTTAACTATAGACGCCTAAATAAGATTATAATTAAGAATCGGTACCCCCTACCACTAGTTAGCGAACTCTTTAATAGGCTTAGCTATATAAAAATATTTATAAAGCTAGATCTTTATAATACGTACTATAGGATTTATATTAAAAAGGGAGATAAATAGAGACCGTATTTAAAACACGCTATAGTTACTTTAAGTATCTAGTAATGCCCTTTAGTTTTACTAATACCCCTATAATATTCTAGAGCTATATTTATAAAGCTTTAGAAACCCTAGTAGATACTATTTATATAATTTACCTAGATAATATTCTCACTTACTTAAATAATAAGGACAGACACGTTAAGTACATTAAGTAGGTACTATAACAGCTTCGCGCTTAGGGCCTATACGCTAAACTATTAAAATGCATCTTTTATACTAAAAACGTTAAGTTCCTAGGCTTTATTATTACCCCTAGGGGTATTATAATAGACCCTAACCGCGTAAAAGCTATTAAGAAATAGCCTAAGTCTAAGTCCTATAGGGACATCTAGGTCTTCCTTAGCTTCGCTAACTTCTATAGGCGATCTATCTAAAACTATTTAAATACCGTATATCCCCTACACGTATATCTTATATAGGCATATTATAACCTAATATTAGATAGGGAGAAGAAGTAAAAGCGTAAGTTAAAAAGGCCTACTAAATAGTATTAACCTTGGTTCTAGCCTAATGACACTTAATAGGCATTCCGTAAGCTATACGCTGCCTTTACGCAGGCTTTACTACTTTATTACTTTGACCTAAATCTACCCTTAATAGTAATTACTAACGCTTCTAATTATGCCTATAGCGGTATACTTCTACAGCCTTTAAAATAGAGAGACTAACTCTACTAGCACCTAATTATTTATTATAGTTAGATGCTTACTAGCCTAAAAGTATAGTATAATACGCATAATAAAGAACTGCTCGCTATAGTATAATGCTTTAAGACGCGGCGCTATTACTTTAAAGACGTGGCGCATATAACGCGCGTACTCTATAATTATAATAATCTTAAGTATAGTAAAAACTGGTTAGTACGATACGCTTTATACGGCTAAGCGTATTGTTATATTAAGGGTATCGTTATATAGTAAAAACTAGTTAGTATAATATCTAATTATAACGATATACTCTATATTACGATCTACACTCCTTAATTAAAATATTTTTGGTGTAATATTACGATATTCTAACTTTTAATAATATTATTAAGTTCCCTTTACTAAAATTAGTATAGCCAGTATTTTATAGAGCAGATTTAACCTTTCCTTACCGCTAGTTTAGCTATTAAATCCATTACATAACAATTAAATTCTATTAAAATTACCCTTAGATCTTACTCTCTATACTTAATTCTACCTCTTTAATATAGTGCGGCATTAAAATCCTAAAAGGCGTCGTTATTACGGTATTTCTAACTATAAGCATTAGAAGATTTATATTTACTACTATAAATATCCTAACCTTATATAGAGGCAGCTTATAAATTAGGCTACTAACGCCTTTNNCTATAAGTTTAATTAATCNTTAATATCNNAAATACTTAGNNATAAGTTTAACTACNTAGATTTAACTAAAGTCTATTATAGGTAAGGTATATATAAGCATAAAAGAGACGCCAAGCAACCTCTCTTAGAGGAGGCACTCTTTAAGTAGTACTAACGCCTATAGAACTCTNGCATTCCTATTACCGGCGATTTTATTTATACCNCTACCTCTTAATTATAGAGTTATATACNTATATTAGTTAAGTTACTAGAGCCTAAATAGTTAATTAGTTAGTTAAAAGGTTTTAAATCTNNTAATAGAATTTATAAAAGAAAGTAATATAGNNAGGCTACGTTAGTTAATATAGAAGGCGCTAAAAATTATATAATAAAGCTTCGTATAATTATTGCGCCTTACCCTTTAAAGGATATATATAATATAGATAAGATAGGGCTATTTTAAAAGGCTATACTAGATACTATATTAGCTACTAAGTTATAATTAGGAATTAAAAAATAGAAGGTAAAGCTATCTCTTACTAATTACTCTAATATAGATAGCTCCGATAAGATTCCTTTTTAAATTATTAGTGCCTTAATACGGCCATATTACTTTACGTAAGCTCGCATTAATATTAATTTATTAAATATATATTAGAGGTATAATAAGAAGGCTTAAATAATAACTATAATTATACTTAAGTAGCTTACTTAGTTTAATAAAAGAATATAGAATAAAAAGGTTCTTTTACTAATTAACGGCTTTAGCGCTTATAAAGCAGCTATTTAAACGGCTCTTAAAAATAGATCTTTAAAGAATATAAAAGTTAAGTTCCTTCCTTCTAATTACACCTTAGTTTACTAGCCACTTAATTAAGGAATAATTACTAACTTTAAGGCCCTCTACCAACGATATTAGTTATAGTTTATAGTAGAATATACTTTAGAAAACTAAGATCTAATTAAGCAGATGTACGTCCTTTAGGTAATTTAATAGATAATTACTACTTAAAAGAAAGTTATACTACAAATAATTAAGGGCTGCTTTATTAAATCTACCTTATTTAGTTTTAAAGAAGGCCTATAGTATTACCCTTACAACTATCTAAATCCCCCCCTTTTAGATAAGATATAGTAGATAGTAGAATAGTTATATACGGTAAGAAGAATTCGTAACGTTATAAATATTTAGGATTTTATTAAGCTTTTAGGTAAGGAAATAGAGGATTTAGCTAAGAATTTTATTAAGTAAGTAGTAAAGCTCTATATAGGGCCTAATCGCAATATAGAAACGGATAAGGATAGCTCTAAATAACCTTAAATAAAGCTTAATAAGGCCTTATAAGCCTTATAAAAGCTTTATCTCTATAAGGAATAATAAAAAGATAGTAAAAGAGACTTAATTATAGCTTTTATAAGGCATAAACGTTAAATTTAAAGCCAATAAGCTCGTAATACTAAATAAAAGACAATTATAACTTATTTTAGTGTAGCAGATCGCTTAGTTTTAACGTTAAGTATATAAATATAAGATATCATTACCTAATTATAGCTTTTAGTGTATTTGATATACAAATATTAAATATAGTAAAAACTAGTTAGTACGATACGCTTTATACGGCCAAGCGTATCGTTATATTAAGGGTATTATTGTATTTAATATTTATATATTAAATACACCAAATGCTATAATTAGGTAATAATATCTTATATTTATATGCCTAACGTTAAAACTAAGCGATCTACTATACTAAAATAAGTCGTAATTATCTTTTATTTGGTATTACGAGCTTATTAGCTTTAAATTCGACGTTCGTGCCTTATAAGAGCCGTAATTAAGTCTCTCTTACTATCTTTCTATTATTCCTTATAGAGATAAAGCTTTTATAAGGCTTATAAGGCCTTATTAAGCTTTATTTAAGGTTATTTAGAGCTATTTTTATCTATTTCTATATCACGATTGGGCCCTATATAGAGCTCTACTACTTACTTAATAAAATCCTTAGCTAAATCCTCTACTTCCTTACCTAGAAGCTTAATAAAATCCTAAATATTTATAACGTTATAAATTCTTCCTACTATATATAACTGTTTTGCCATCTACTATATCTTATCTAAAAGGGGGGGATCTAAATAGTCGTGAGGGCGATGCTATAGGCCTTCTTTAAAACTAAATAAGGTAGATTTAATAAAGCAGCCCTTAATTATTTATAGTATAACTTTCTTTTAAGTAGTAATTATCTATTAAATTACCTAAAGGACGTATATCTGCTTAATTAGATCTTAGTTTTCTAAAGTATATTCTACTATAAACTATAACTAATATCGTTAGTAGAGGGCCTTAAAGTTAGTAATTATTCCTTAATTAAGTGGTTAGTAAACTAAGGTGTAATTAAGAGGAAGGAACTTAACTTTTATATTCTTTAAAGATCTGTTTTTAAGAGCTGTTTAAATAGCTGCTTTATAAGCGCTAAAGCCGTTAATTAGTAAAAGAACCTTTTTATTCTATATCCTTTTATTAAACTAAGTAAGCTACTTAAGTATAATTATGGTTATTATTTAAGCCTTCTTATTATACCTCTAATATATATTTAATAAATTAATATTAACGCGAGCTTATGTAAAGTAACATGGCCGTATTAAGGCACTAATAATTTAAAAAGGAATCTTATCGGAGCTATCTATATTAGAGTAATTAGTAAAAGATAGCTTTACCTTCTATTTTTTAGTTTCTAATTATAACTTAGTAGCTAATATAGTATCTAGTATAGCCTTTTAAAATAGCCCTATCTTATCTATATTATATATATCCTTTAAAGGGTAAGGCGCAATAATTATACGAAGCTTTATTATATAATTTTTAGCGCCTTCTATATTAACTAACGTAGCCTNNCTATATTACTTTCTTTTATAAATTCTATTANNAGATTTAAAACCTTTTAACTAACTAATTAACTATTTAGGCTCTAGTAACTTAACTAATATANGTATATAACTCTATAATTAAGAGGTAGNGGTATAAATAAAATCGCCGGTAATAGGAATGCNAGAGTTCTATAGGCGTTAGTACTACTTAAAGAGTGCCTCCTCTAAGAGAGGTTGCTTGGCGTCTCTTTTATGCTTATATATACCTTACCTATAATAGACTTTAGTTAAATCTAGGTAGTTAAACTTATCGCTAAGTATTTTAGATATTAAGGATTAATTAAACTTATAGTAAAAGGCGTTAGTAGCCTAATTTATAAGCTACCTCTGTATAAGGTTAGGATATTTATAGTAGTAGATATAAATCTTCTAATGCTTATAGTTAGAAATACCGTAATAACGACGCCTTTTAGGATTTTAATGCCGCGCTATATTAAAGAGGTAGAATTAAGTATAAAGAGTAAGATCTAAGGGTAATTTTAATAGAATTTAATTGTTATGTAATGGATTTAATGGCTAAACTAGTGGTAAGGAAAGGTTAAATCTACTTTATAAAATACTGGCTATACCAATTTTAGTAGAGGGAACTTAATAATATTATTAAAAGTTAGAATATTGTAATATTACACCAAAAATATTTTAATTAAGGGGTATAGATCGTAATATAGAGTATATCGTTATAATTAGATATCGTACTAACCAGTTTTTACTGTACTTTATAACTACTAAGAGCTTATTTACTTACTAGGCCTAATACGCTAAGAAACTAGCTAAGTTTAATTTTAAGATTAAATATAAGCTAGGTAAAGTAAATCCCATTAATATACTATCCTAGCGCCTAGATTATACTAAAGGCTTTAAAAATAGTAGCAATAGGATAATCTTTAATGCTATACTACCTATATTATAGTAAAAGTTGCGGGTTATAGGCCTTGTAGGCGGCCCTAGTACTACTATACTATACTAGTAAATAGCATATATATAGTATATAAGTAACCCTTACAAACTTAGCGCCGGCGGACTAGAGTATCCTACTATTCTCTCTAAAACTACTTTAACTGGCCTAATAGCGCTTAACCCTAAGAAAGACCCCTTAGCTTAGGCTACGGTCCCCTATAATAACCTAATAAGTTACTTACACATTATATATTACTTTATTAGCACTAACTTTACATAAAGTTATATGCCACGGCAAAAGGTAGTAGTAGCTACTTTAGCCAAAACGGCGTTTATAAAACACCCCCCTAAGTCAATAATTAATCTTATTTATAAAGTAAAAAAAAAGGATGCCTTTATACGCTTTATATATAATTAGTTAACCTAAAAATAAGTTCCTACTAATAACAAGAACTACACCTTTAATAATTAAGGACTTTTTATATAAAATAATAAGGTCTAGGTGCTAAATTATATACTACTATAATAGGAGATCCTTAAGCGGAATTATAACAATTCTATAGACGGCCACTACGGTTTTAACTATACTTTTAAGGTAATTATGCGAAAGTATACTTAAAACGGCCTTACCTAGGACCTCCGTAAATACCTAGATAATTATAATACCTACTAATACTTTAAATCGCGCCGCTATAAACCCTATAGTAAGCTATATATAAAGGCGCGAAGAGGCTTTAGGGCAGATTTAAAGGAATAATATAAATTCTATTTAAATCTATAGGTATAGCTCTTGCAAAGAATAAGACGTTATGTAAAGAAGAGAAAGGAATAATACGAGAATCCCGTAACTAAATAGTTAGGGGTCTTAGTAGTTAATACGTATGCATATACGTGCGCATATACGCGGTCTTAATAGACTTTAGTAAAATCTAGCAGAACTTAGCAGAAGTTAATTAAGCTAGTAAAATTTAACAGAATTTGGTTAAGCGTCGATTTTTACTAAATATTTATTTTAGCAGAATTTAGTAGAATTTAATTAAGTTAGTAGAACTTAGTAAAATTTATCTATTAAGTGTTTTACTAAGACATTCTTACTATAACTAGGCTAGTCTTGTTATACTACCCCCCCCTTTAGCTAGGAGCTTAAATAATTTAATATTTTAAGGCTCTTAATTTCACCGTATTATAAGTGTCGTAATTTATTTTAAGTTCTTTTTAATTTTAAGCTCCCTGCTGTCGTTTTTCGTGTATTTATATTAGGTAGCAGTTATTTACCTTTATATCGTGTCTATCTAGCTAAAGTAGGCCGTAAAGGATGGTCTTTATAAAATTCTTTTACTAAGGAAGACGCGTTAGCCTTAATCTGTTTATAGATTTCCTAGGTTTATATTTTATATCCTTCCTATTTAATAAAAAGTTTAAATTATTTAGATCGTATTTTCTATTGTATATTATTAATTAAGTTAATAAAGTAAGAACTATTACCGTTGTTAACAATTATAAGAAGTAGCGGCGGTACTTCGCGAGTTAAAGGTTCTCCCTTTAAAGGATGCAGCAAGCTTATATAAAATATTAGGTATATTTTTATCTTAGTTAGCAGTTTAAGCTTATAGGCGTATAAGTTTAGTTTCTTCTTAATTTAATACGGGCCCGCAAACTTCTAATTAAGTTTCTTTAAGGGCCGTTAAGTCATTATATTTTATATATTTAGGTAAACTATATTACCTTCTTTAAAGTCCTATACGGAAGCTTATCCTTTATTTACATGCCATTCCTATACTATTTAGGCGTACGTTAATTTACTTTATAGTAGTTCCGTTAACTACTTTATTTAGTTAGCGAAGTTATACGCGTTAATTAACTAAATCCTCTTAATTGTGGGTCCTATTATATTAATTTTAGGTCGTAGTCTAAATCTAAAATAAGGGTTTTATCTATAGGTTGCGTAGAACGGCGTTACGCCTATTAATTAATTAATTATATTATTTATAGTAAACTTAGCTAACGGCAGCTACTTTTCTTAGTTGTTTTGCAGGTAGGAGTAGTATATTTATAGATATTATTCTATAATTGTATTTATAATTTTAGTTTAACTATCTATTTCTAGATAAAATATAGTTAAGAGTTGTGTTTATATACTTAATTATTTATATAGGGCTTACTAAAAGTCTAAAACAAACTAGCTTCTATAGTTAGATATTATTAAATTAGGAAGTCTATACAGCTTAAAGATATACTTAATAAAATATTCGGCTACTAAGATAATATTAATTAAATCTATAGGTGTTGGTCACATAGGGTAACTTACTAATAACGACTACTCAAGTAGGTTACAGTGATATTGGTTAATAAAGCTTATTAATTAGAATAAGGAAGGGCGAGGAACTTAAGGCTCCTCGCCACGCTAGTGCCCCGGCGACACGTAATAGCAACTTGCCATTACGTGACGGCAGTTTACCATACGTGACGGCAACTTGCCTTATTCCCGACACTAGCAACTCTTCTTTTATAGTTACTATCTATATATAAATACTGCTTAACTATTATAACAAATATAAATCCTCCTTACTTACTATTGCCATTATAATATAAGTCTCGCTGTCCTAAATTTTGCCTCTTAGCACGTAGCTCTCTTGCTTAGGAGTTATAGGTAGGTATCTTATTTAAAGGGCCGCTAAGGCGCTAGTAGTAAGCGAGCTAATAGCGATTTTCTATCCCGGGGATAGAAAATCCTAATTAGCTAGGTTAAGTTAGGGTTTATAAAATCCCCCTTTCCAAAAAGTCTTAGCAAGAGAATTTAACTAATTAAATAACTTTAACCGCTAGTTAAAGTTCCTAGATATCTTAAGACCTTACGTAACTAAGAAATTTCTAGGGACTCCCTTTTAACCTAACCTTAAACTTATATACGTAGAGTATTTATATTAATAAACGTCTTTAGTACCTTATTTGGGTTTGCCTTTATTATTATATTTACTGGGTTATCTTAGCCATTAATCTATTAAATCTTAAAGAGTTTTTAACGCTTATAGGATTGCTAAAGTGCCATAATATAATTATAAGGCGCTTCTCCTTTGTGGTACTAAGCTTAACTAAATACTTATAAAGGGAATATAAGTCGGTATATATAATTATAGGGATAACAAGAAGTTCAAGTCGATCTATAATTATCTTTAGGGTAGTTCTAATTATAATTACTATATTAACTCCGCTAACCATTCTATATATCTTTAATGCCAAAACACTTCGGGTAACGCGCTTGCTTTTAATTAAGCTCTAATAAATAAGATTACTATAGATTATAAAGTTATTCTCTCCCGTAAATTCGTTTATAATAATAATCTTATATCCTAACTAGGAGTTAAAATCTTTATTATTTATAAATAATCTATTAATAAATATAAAGAGCTTAGTAGTAGGAAGATTAATAGGTATATAGAGTAGTCCCTAATTAAGATAGTTTATTTACTAAAAAAGGCGTTTATTTAGGGTAAGAATATTATCTTTAGTTAGTTCCTAGTATTAGGCGGTAACGGAGAAATTAAATAAAGCTTTAGGTTAATAGATAGAAGTAACATAAGCTCTATAAGCGTATTACTCCACATATCCTTACTTTAGGGAATTAACGTTAATAACGTTAATCTTTTTACCTTAACCCTTTTAGCGTAAAGCAATAGAATCCTTATTTAGGGAGAGAATGTATCTATTAAAAAGTAATGGTGTTATTAAATTAAGCTTTTCCTTTAGCTTTACTATAAGATTGTTACGGAACCCCACCGCAGGGGCCTCCATAGGAGAGCCCCGTGCTCTCGCGTACACCTCGCGTACAGCTTATGTCAGCTACGCGTAGGTATATCACCTCCTTACGCCCTTAACCCTTACGATCGATCGCGCAACGTCTTATAGACTCCTTGAATACATACGTCTTATAGCCACTGCCCCCGTCCCGTAACATTACGTTGCGCCTTTTTACCACTAATACCCAGCCTACAACCAATTCTACGTCTCTATAATACTATAGGCGCTGCCAGAAGCAGCGTGCCTATAAGTTACCTCACTTTATACTTCTAAGGAACCTATAATAGTAAGACAATATTCCTTACTAGCCACTATATTAAACCCAAAGAACAATCTAATACCTATACTTAACCTACGACGCTAATTAATCCCAGGAGAATTTGATTTATTAGCCCTAGCCTTAACCCCTAAGGAGATGGACACTAATAATATCTTATCTTTTATTAACTATATAACTACGGATAAGTAAGCGGAAGGGCTATTACCTATTAAAATTAAAATATAAGACGCCGAGACGTTTGTAAAAATGGTAGCATGAGAACCTAATAAATACTATTGCCTTTTATAGAACTACTACCTAAAGCTTATATAAGCTAAGATGCGTACTACCTAAGATCGCGATATTATCTAAGACCTATAAGCTCGCGAGGCGCTCGCCGATAACACGCGTTAAGAAACTAAAGATGACCTCTATATGTCTAAACGCGACGTCTAACAGTTAAAGAAGGCTGAGATTGCACTTATTACTACGGTTACTAAAAAAGAAGGCATAATTAAATACCTATAATCTTAGCTTAATGAGCATATTTGTAATAACGCTAAACACCTCTCTACTATATATAACGCCACTTAAGTCTTTACGCCCCTAGTAACTTTACCTACTTAACGCTTAATAGAGGGTTAGCGCTAAGCAGCCTTACCTAACGGGAACCCCTACTAAAGTAATAATAAAAGCTATAACGACTAAACCTAAGCTACTACTGTAGGGTCTAATATATGTTACCCTAATTTTTTAGTTTTTTAGGGAGATTGTAAAGAATACAGCCACTAGAAGATATAAATCCGCGAGAAACTAACTTAAAGCGCCTGCCTTTTTCCTATAGAAGATACTAAGATTGGCTATATTATTAGGTGAATAAAGGGTACACTATTTAATAGACTTTTTGCCTAATGGGAGACCAATAGCCCCTAGAAGTAGTAGTCCTACTAAGAAGTCCTTAATAATCTTAACCTAATATACCACGACTATAACCTACTAGCCACCAACTAAGCTAAACTACGTGCCCTAAAGATGAGCCCTACTGAATTATTTAACGAGTTTTATATTAAATTCTAGGAATATACCAGAGCCCTTACCCGAGACGATACTAAAGACTAAAAAGATCTCCTTAAAAAAGTTACTTATCGCCTTAGTTATGCAGCCGCTAGCTATAACTATAATAATATTTATAATATAGTAGTAGCTATATAGAAGATTAAACGACGACTAAATCAGATCGCTACTGTAAACCCCTACCTAAAGACCTCCCTATAGAAGCCCTCCGGACCTACTAAACTACTAACGCCTACTACCCTAAGCAATACTACTGGTCCTAATATCGACCTTTCTATACTAACCTTCCTATAGAAGCTACTAGATGAAAAACGCAAGCTACTCTAAAAGCTAAAGCGTTGCTATAGATATTATTAAGAAGGCTGTTATAGCTATAGCCTAAACTACCTAATGGCTAGGTTTAGCAGCTGCCGCCTAATACCTAACCTAGTACCTTAAACACTAAATACGTTGCTATATGCTACTACCGTATAAAACGAAGACGTAGTAATAGCGGTAGAGTTAGATATGGAAACGGAAAATGCCAAGTCCCAGCCCTAAGTCGTAGGTTGGGACGCCCTAATAATAAGGGGATCTATATATCGGCCTGCTTAATAGATAACTTAGTAAAGATAAATAGACGGAAATAGATAGTTTTACCTGTAATAGGAACTACTGCTAAAAAATAATATAAAAGCCGTTCTATAATTAATTGCGGAGCTACTAATAAATTTATAAATACCTAATTTGTGCGTACTTATAACCTACCTACCTTACCCCTTATTAAAGCCCGCGCCCTATAACTCGCTAATGGTAGTTATACTATGTAGAAGATTACCTATATAGTATAACTCTACCTAGATATAAATAGGCACTAGGAAGAACTCTAGGCCTATATTACACTACTTACTAACTACCCTATTATCCTTAGAATAAACTAGCTTAAATAATATANCCCCGCCATTAACTGNAAAAAGAGAGAAGTAACCTTTAACTCTAAATACTATAGAGAGACCTGCCTAGGACATAGCCTAACCGCCTCTATCTACTTTCTAGGATACTAACCTAAGGAACCCCTTATTACCCTACCTACGACCAACTACTACTATATAAGTACTACGGCCTTCTACCGTATAGCATATAGGAAAGGCTAGACCGTTACTGTAGCCTCCTGATTATAACTATATAAGCTTAATAAAGAATAGGACTATGTCCTCTATAGTAATAGGATAGATATAGTTAACCTTTTAGAAAATGATGCCCCTGTAGAACTCTACGGACTTTTACCTTTAGACTTTAAGAAGTTTATAAAGCTTAAAAAAGGACTTACTAACGAGGAACTCCATAAGCTCCTTCCCGAGAGGTACTATAACTTTATTAATATGTGCTTATAAAAGAGCGCAGATATACTCCCCCTATATTAACCTAATAACTATGCCATTAATATTAAATAAGGAAAAACGCTACCTTATAAGAAACCCTACTTAATGTTAAAAGACAAACTTCTAGTTGTTAAAAAGTATATTGATAAGCACCTTAATAAAGGGTTTATTCGCCCCAGTATATCCCTAGTAGCTGCCCCTATCCTCCTTACTAAGAAGCTAGGAGGAGGTATTTGATTCTGCGTTAACTATAGAGGACTTAACGCTATTACGATTAAGAATTAATACCCCGTACCGCTTATACGTAAGACTCTTAAGCGGCTTAGCTAAGCTAAAATCTATACCAAGCTTGATATTATTGCCGCCTTTAACCGCCTCTAAATACGAGAAGGTAATGAATGGAAAACTGCATTCGCATTGCGCTTTAGCTAATTCGAATATACCGTTATACCCTTTAGCGTATATAACGGCCCAGGCAGCTTTTAAAGCTATATTAATAACGCCTTATAGGACTACCTTGACGACTTCTGCTCTGCGTACCTAGACGATATACTTATTTATAATAATAACCCTTTTAAGCATACCGAGCACGTTTAAAAGGTCCTATAGCGTCTTAAGGACGCAGGACTTTATATTAATTTAAAGAAGTGCGAATTCTTAGTTATAGAAGTAAAATACCTTAGACTAATTATTACTACTAAGGGTGTCCGTATGGACCCTAAGAAGGTACGTATAATTACTGAATAGTAAACCCCTAACTGCATTAAAGACGTATAAGCTTTCCTTAGTTTCGCCAACTTCTATTAAAAATTTATATATAACTTCTTAGGTGTTATAGCACCACTTATAGCAATAATGTGAACAAAGGGCCTTTCTGTAAAAGGAAGAAAAATATATCTACGTTTTATCTAGATGCCTAAATATAAGAAGGCGTTCCAAGACCTTAAAGATACTTTTACTAAAGCACCTATTTTAGCTTACTTTATACCAGGACGACAACTCTATCTTAAGACTAACTCCTTAGACTACGTTAACGTAGGCGTCCTCTCCTAGATAGGTAACGACGGTCTCCTCTACCTAGTTATATTTTATTCATCTAAGCTTACACTATAAGAATATAACTACGAGATCTATAATAAGGAACTTCTCGCGATTATATAAGCGTTTAAAGAATTCTAATTAGAACTCTTTTTAGTAGAACCTAACTAGCCAACTGAAGTCCTTACGGATTATCGTAACCTTAAGTACTTTATAACTATAAAATAGCTAAACTAACGCCAAGTATACTGAAATAAGTTCCTCTCTGGTTTTAACTTTAAAATTATATATAGGCTAGGAGTATAAGGTACTAAGCCTAATAGCCTAATACGCCGCTTATAAGACCTTCCTTAGTCTAAAGATGACCCCTATAATTAGTTCCAACAACAAATAATTCTAAAAGCACGGAATTTGGCCCTAGGTATGCTACCTACGATAGAGCTAACTATACCTTAGCTCCACACTACAGAACTAGAATTACCTCCCGAAATTAATAAGCTTATTACTACGGCATATAACACCTNNNTTAANCTATTACTANATTAACTTATTACCGNAAAGACCGCTAGCGCCNNTACGCTNCNNACTAANCTNTAAAGCTTAGGCTAGATTAATATAGCAGCCTTAGAAGTAAAAGAGAACAGGCTCTATTATAGAGGTTGTCTATTTATCCCTAACTTAAAAAATCTATAATAGCAACTAATCTAAATGGCCTACGACCTCTGATTAAGCGGCTACCTAGGCAGAGGAGGAACCTATAAGCTTCTTAGCCGATACTACTTCTGGCCTAAAATAATAGACTTAGTTAAACGCTTTATAGGCGCCTGCTACGGTTATAAGCGCGCTAAGGCCTTTAATATAAAGTACTAAGGATTACTATACCCTTTACTAGTACCTATATAACGATAGGTAGATATTGCTATAGATTTCGTTATTAACCTACTACCCTATAAGCGACATAGCCGTACCTATAAGAACATCCTTATAATAATATGCTAACTTATAAAAGAGCGCCACTACGTCCCAACTGAAGGCGTAGCCGTTAGCAACGTCACTAACGCCTTTCTCCGCGAAATCTATTGATTATATAGGTTACCTAACTCGATTACGTCCGACTAAGGTATATAGTTTGGCTTTGATGTATAGAGACGAATCTGCTAACGCCTTGGCATCTCTGTTAAGATGTCTATATCCTTTTACTATAAAACTACTAGGTAACCGGAAAACGCTAATGCTAGTATAAAAGCGTACCTACGATAGATAGTCGCCTATAGTTAAGATGACTGGGTAGATTACCTCCTACTAGGTAAATTCGCAGCGAATAATTACGTCTTAACTACTATAGGACTTACCCCGTTCTTTACAAATAAGGAATATTACCCCTAATCCGGTATAGAACTACTAGAACCTATTAATAAGAAACTGCTATATAGAAAACGCCTTAAGATGCTACTTACTGACTAGCATGCAGACCGTATAAAAAATCTACTTAACTACTATAAGGGAGAAATGGCCTGGGCTTAAGTAAAGTAGGCTTATTTCGCTGACCGTTATAAAACGCTACTACCGGAGATGCGTATTAGCGACTAGGTATAGCTAGATATACGTAATATCTTTACGCAGAGGCCTATAAAGTCACTTAATTATAAGAACCTTGGCCCCTACCTAATTAAATAAGTTATTAATAGGGGAGCCGTATACGAGCTAGAGCTCCTACCTACCCTAGCCACCCGCGGGATATAGCCTATATTTTACCTATAGCTACTATACCTTTACTAGCCTAACCCCTTACCGGGGCAGATATAGCCTAAACCCCTACTAGTACTAATCCGAGACGAGAACGAAGATAAGAACTACGAGGAGTGGACTATTAAACGAATTATTAACTCTAAATACTTTAGCAAAGGTAGAGGACGATGGCTTTACTACAGAGCTATATATATAGGATTCGACATAAATTAGCCAGAATGGCAACTATAGAAAGACTTTAAAAATGCAAAGGATCTAATTAGCGACTTTTACTATACGAACCTATAGAAACCGGGTTTAAGCAGAGATTTTATACCTAATTCTCTATAGGAGCCCTTATAGAGTTAAACTGTTATACATTACTATATAGGGGCAAATTGCCGTTAAATTACCGTTAGATTGCGGTAAAGTATAATTATGTGACTAGAATATCGTTAAGATATCCAGGAACTTTAACCGGCGGTTAAAGTTATCTAATTGGTTGGATTCTTAGATGCTAAGCCTTATTATATAATATTATTTTAAGCCTTTAGCAATACCCCCCTTTCTTCTTTTCTATACCCTAAGTATCCCTTCTATATATATATAGTAACCACAGCGTCGCCGGAGCTCCGCCTCTATAGGAGGGGGGGTAGTGTTACGGAACCCCACCGTAGGGGCCTCCATAGGAGAGCCCCGTACTCTTGCGTACACCTTACGTACAGCTTATGTCAGCTACGCGTAGGTATATTACCTCCTTACGCCCTCAACCCTTATGATCGATCGCGTAACGTCTTATAGACTCCTTGAATACATACGTCTTATAGCCACTACCCCCGTCCCGTAACAAAGATTTACCTTTACTAGCTTATCCTCTTTAAGAGCTAAGAATTAGTCGTCTCCTAAAATAATTATATTATTAGTTTATATACTAATAATTCTAAATAGGGTTCCTATGGTTATAATAAGGAAGCAGGAATTAAATATAAAAGTAGTTATTAAAAGCTTCTCTTTATAGTGCTTGCTATAGGTAGCCTACTAGTAAGTTCCTGCCTTTACAATTCTATATAATAGCTTAAGTATAACTATAATTATATCTTTAGGATACTGGTGGCGAATTTGCTCTAGAAGGTATACTAATATTAAGCGCTAAAGGTACGTCTTTAATTAGGTATAGGCTTAAATAATATCTCGTAAATAAACCGCCATTCTATTCTTTATTAAGGAGGGAGCTAATATAATAATAACTTACTAACTAGCTCGTTAAATCATAGGAGATTATATAAAAATTATCTCTTTATTATTATTATTGTAACCTTAGATAATAAGCCTTAATTTCTTAAATAGGGCGTTAGTAGCTTTGCCCTTAATTTTATTAACTATCCTTAACTTAAAGATGCGAACTTTATTAAACTTAGTAGGGTTATACTTTTTAAATTTAAAGACTCCTCTTATAATAAGGCTATCGATCTTTTACTTATTAGATACTTAAAAAGGAGCTCCTAGAGTTATAATACGACCTTCCTTTTAGAGCTGTTTTACGAGTTTAAAGTTAGCCTTCTCCTTAGCTGTTATAAAGGCCATTAATAGCTTAACTCTATTCTTAATAGCGGTAATAAATTGCTCTTTAAAATTAATAAGATATTAGTAATTTTATAATCCCTTTAGGCAACCTCTACCGCGTTATAGTTACGGCGTATCTACTATAATTGTATTAGAATCGTGGTCGCCTTCTAAAGTATATTAATTATAGCTCTCCTCTAGGGCATCTTCTATAGCATCCTATAAAGGCTTAGAACTATTATCTTTATAGTAAGGCTTAATAACAGTTAAATAGAATTAAGTAAGTCTGTAAGGCATCTAAATAGTATAAGTTTAACTATTAATTATAATAAGTTAATGTAGGCCTAACTACCCTCCCTTTTTACGCTATACGCGTACCTTAGACTAAAGTGGCAGATTAAGCGTAGTTAAGGTATTTGGGCCATTTCTTATTCCTAGTATATTGTTAACCTAGCGTATAGCATAGAGACGTTATACCTCCTTTATTGCCTTATAAATAGCCTTAGCTTATTATATAATGGAGGGAGATAGTAAAGAATTATTAGTTATTTAAGGGTAGGCGCTAAAGACTAGTAATGTAGGTATAAGTCTATCTGGGCTAGCGGAATTATTAATAGCTTTAACAGCCATTTATAAGGTAAGTTCTTCGCTAGTATTCTCTAGTTCTAAAAAGATAATCTTATATACGCGGCGTAATAGTGTGTAATATCGCTCTACTTTTCTAATACTATTATATGCCTTAATAGGGACTTCCTTAACCTTAATTGCCATTACCTTTATCTATTATTAAAACTCTATAGATAAGAAGTTCTTTCCTATATTATAGATGATTTAATTAGGGGGTCCTAGGTAGACATTAATTTAATATAATTAAAGGGTATCCTATACGTTCCTAGCTAATATATCCTTTAAGAAACGTACGGCTTAGAAAAAGGTTAAGAAGTTAACAACTTAGAGTACTAGCTTGCCGCTAAGATATATAACGTTAACAATAATATAGAAGTTAAAGTTGTAGTTATCTTTAAGGCTGAACTTAAATCTGTAACGGAACCTTGTAGCAAGAACTACGGTGGGCTTATTATTAGGCTAGGTGTATAGGAAATGCAAGTATAAAAGTCAACAACGTAATAATAACTGGTGGAGTAGTTGCCCAACAGATTAACTCTAATTGTATTCTAAGAATTACTATAAGGAAGGAACTATCTAGGTAGGGACTAAGGGTCCTTAAATACACAACCGTACTCCTATAAAATCCTTTTTATATGTAATATACGTCTTATCTGTATTAAACGTGACGTCCCTTACGTTTAATACAGCCAATACGTTTAACCATTATATGACTTGCTTATTATTCCTTATTATATGGTTCTACGGGTTCCATTTTGGTCCGTGCCTATATTAACTAACTAGCTTCTTTTAACTTCTTTCTAAGTAATCGTAATATTATACTTAAAGCGTCCGTAATACTATCTCCCTCCTCTTTATCTTTGTCCTTAAAGATACCTAGCATCTCTAGGTTGTTTACTAGAGGTATAATATCCGTCTAATTAATTTAGTTGATATTGTTACTTATAATGCCTAAAGTAATTTCTTCTCTCTCTTGGGTTAAGCGTCGCCTTCGTACCGTCTCCTTAATACTATTACTAGGTAAAGTAATGGCGATCCCTTGTTCTTGTTGTGTAAAAGAGGGGTTAAGTTATATTGCGATCGCAAGTCCTTTCGGTTGCTAACCCTCCTCTTATTCTAAATACACTTGCGCTAATATGCGTTTATCGTGTGACGTTTATTCTACGTCCGATACTAAATATACGTATTCTATTACTCTTAATAGTCTTTAAGTTCCCTAAGTAATTTGTTATAGGGTCTTATATTTAATCTGCTGCTGCAAAGCTTAATAGTAAGCTAGCCTTTATACTGCTTGAGGTTTAGCGTGCCTTAAAAGAGTCCGCACGTGTCCTTAAAGCTTAGCGTCTAGCTTATACTCATCTTTAGCGTTTAGAACGTGTCCGTAAGAAAGTTTGTTTAAAGGAGTAAAAACTGGTTTAATAAGGTCTTTAGGAACTAGGTAATAAAAGAACGGATTCTCCTTTAATAGAGAAGGAAATAGATCTAAGTAGTTCGGCAACTGCTCTTCTTAGGTCCCCCTTAGGTGACTTATTCTTTAGTAATCCTTCTTTGTTAATGCTGCCTGACCTAATCTCTTCTGATACTTCTATACCTTTCCTATAGCGTTCTTTAAATTCTCTAGTAGCTCCTAGGTAGTCTTAGTATAGCCTATCCACTTAACCTCGTACCATATTTCGTTGTTAATGTCTTTATAATTAACAATCTTCGAAACTTACTATTCATCTTCTTCTTATCCTTTGTATGTGTCTGCTTTATAGACTGGTGGCTTAATATTCCTATATGCTAGCTTTAGCATTGCGATGTGCTGTATAGGGTAGATCTTTATTTTGGCTGGTAGGTTTAACTTAAACGTAACTGGTGAAATTCTTTACGTAATTTCGAAAGGTCCTAGTCTGACGTAGTCTAACTTCTTGCTTAGTTATCGACTTTTGAAATTTTTGTGTAGTAGCTATACTTTATCTCCCTCCTTAAGATCTGGTCCCTTAGATCTCTTAGCATTATAGTACTTTTTTATTTTCTTTTATACTTTCTTTGCTGATTCTATAAGGTCTATATAAAGATTTATTAATGTCTTTATTCTCTCTTTAGCTGTACTACTTATTTTCTTTACTTACCGTGGTAACAATAATGTTTTTAGCTTATATCCGTAATTTGCCTTAAATAGTAATATGCCTATTCCTTCTTAAGGTGTTATATTGTATGTAAACTATATAACTGGTAATAGTAATACCTAATTGTTCTATGCATAATTAATATAATACCTTAGGTACTGCTCTAGCGTCTAATTTAATCTTTCCGTTTAACCGTCTGTCTATAAATAATATGCGGTAGAAGTTGCTGCTTAAACTTCTTGCTCCGCTAAGAACACTTCTTAGAATACTGCTATAAATCTTAGATCTCTATCCAATATAATTTTGCTTAGTGCTTTATATCTTACGAATACTTCTTTAATATAGATTCTAGCGATATCTTCCGCTAAGATTTCTTCTGTATATGCTATAAAGTATCCCTACTTTATAAGCTTATCTACTATTACTAAAATCGCGTCATAATCTTGTCCGGTAATAGGATCTTTTAATTTTAGTAACTTAATAATAAAGTTCTATAATATAACCTCCTATAGTCTCTCTAGTATTTCGATGGGTTATAGCCCTCTATATAGCTTATGCCTCGTCGGTTTATTCCTTTAGTAATTTAGATATTCCTTTATAACCTTTCTAGCTATCCTCTAGATTCTATTAATAATATACTCCTCCTAAAGTCTTAATACTAAGCCCGTAGTTCTATTATGTCCTTAGGTTAGTCCCTTATAGAAGTCTTTTATAAACTGCTCTGCTATACTTTTTAGGATGTACTTTGCTTCTTAATTTTCATATATATCCGTCTATAGATCTTCTAGCTGTGCTTCTAGAATTCTTTATACCTAAAAGCTTTCTAGTATCTCGTAGACTTTCTCTAGTTNNTNNTCTTCTTAAGTTNCTNNNATTTTTAGATNATTNTACCTNATTAATCCGNCTNTNTNTTTTNGNAATAAAGCCCCTAATGGCTTTTCCTTATTTTATAGTTTAGCTTTACGGCTTAGAGCATCTGCCCGCATATTGTCTGTACCTTTGGTATATTAAATCTTAAAATAATATTCCGCAAGCATCTCTACCCATTTAACCTGTTTTTAGTTAAGTTCCTTTATTATTAGGAATCCTATTAGGTTTTTATAATCCGTCTTAACTATAAATAGTTTCTCTATACCTTATAAGAATGCTCTCTATTTCTTTAATGCTGCAACTATACCTAATAACTCCTTATTGTAGATGTTATAGTTTAACTTTAGTGGTGTTATCTTCCGACTATAGTATGCTACTAGGTGCCATCTATTTTAATGCCTTTATATAAAGTATGCCCTTAGTATATAGTCTAATGCATTTATTTTTACAACCGTCTTTAGTCCTAGTTAATAGATCTTAAGAACTAGCTTCTGGGTAAATAACTCTTTAACTTTCTTAAAGAGTTCTCTTTGCTCCTTTCCCTATGCCTATAGTTCTTCTTTCTTTATTAACCGCGTAAATGGCTTAATGTTCTTTAACTACTGCGCTATAAACCTTCTATAGTAATTATAAAACCCTAGGAACAATCTTAACTATATAACGTTCTCTAGTTCCTACTAATTTACTATAGCCTCAATCTTTTTTGGATCTATGCTAAGTTGGCCTAGTTTAATAATAAATTTAACGAAATCGGTCTTCCTAGTGAAGAACTCGCATTTTTTAATTGCTACTAGCATCTGTTCTTCTTATAGTCTCTTTAAAACCTATTTAACGTGTTCCCCATATTCTTCCTTAGTTATTAAGTAGATAATAATATTATTAAGATATACCATAATAAATTCATCTAAGTATTCCCCTAACACGTTGTTAATACGCTTTTAGAATGTTACTAATATGTTTATAAGCCTAAATTGCATAACTAATAGTTTGTATAGTCCTTCCTTTGACCTAAAGGCTGCCTTTTATTCGTCGCCTTCCTTAATCCTAATCTAATAGTACGCCTATCTTAGATCTATCTTTGTAAAGATTTGCGCATTGCCTATCCTATCTTAGATTTTGCTAATTAAGGGTAAAGGATACCTATCCTTTCTAGTAATGCTGTTTAACTGTCTATAGTTAATACATAGCCTTAGTTTACCATTTTTCTTTAGTACGAATAGTACTGAATAACCTGCTAATGACTGCGATGGTCTAATATATCCCTTTTATAGATTTTCCTAAATAAACTCTTTTAACGCTCTACCTTCTTCTTTAGTAAGCTTATAGATTAGAAAGAACTTTAGACTTGTTCCTAATTCTAACTCTATCTTATAGTCCTATACTATATATTCTAACAGCTTCTTACTTTCCAGTGACTATAGTTTTTTGCCGTACTTATAGTATCTCTTTAGTATATGGCTTAGTCCTTTTTCTGTTTCTTTATAGGTTACTCCTACTTAGTACTATACCAACTTAGCTTATTATTACATCTTGCGGTGTTAAGTATCTCTAATATTAACCTAACCTGTAATTTAATTAATTCTTAGATTATATTCCTATAACTAAGGCATATCTAATACTGCCTTATCCCGTCCTAATAGTAGGATATTAAAAGACATCTTAATTTGTCTCCCTTTAATAGTTATCTAAATAGGTCCTATTTTAAGATTAATAATCCCTCCTCTATAGGTTATTAGATCTCCTAAAATCGTAACTAATAGGTAAGGTTGCTCCTTTTATCTATAAGGTAGCCCTATTCTCTTAACTGCTACTAATAAGATATGGTTTCGCGTTACTCTACTATCTATTAGCGCTTTAAACTACTAATCTTACCAATTAATCTGTAAATTTAGGTGTTATTTTTAAATTCCTTTAAGGGTCTAAGGCTCTACTACTAGCTCCCTCTAGTCCTATGGGTCTCTACTTTTCCTAACTATTAGCTGCTTAATCCTAGTGCACTTAGCTTATTCTTTAGCCAATACCTAGTTTGCTTTTTATCTTTAATATACTATAGACACGTATTTTCTAGGCATTCCCACCACTATTATCCGTCTAAGCATTCTTCTATAAGGAATTTTCCTGGTTAAAGTACTAAACTCCCTTCCTTTTAGACCTCTGCTAGATGCCATCTATATATATATTTAGCATTTCTATACTGTTGCTTATCCGTTATCTAGTATATCCTTATAGGGTATTTCTAATTCTTTTTCTTTAGATTCTTATATATTTTATATATATTGTCTATACACACAATCCATAATAACGTGTAGTGTGCTAGGTGCTTTAGGTTAACTCTTGGCTTATCTTTATCCTTAAGTTTAAACCTTTATCGTGCTGATCTAAACGTTGCGACTTTATTTATAGGTACTAAGATATGTCTCTTACTTCTCTAGTCCTCTAAACGTTCCTTTAGATCCTTTAATATTATAATTAAGGCTTCTTTAATATGCGTTATGGCCTTCTCTATAATTAGGTGGTCTTAGATAACTTTTTTATCTAACTATATATAGAAATCTTCCTACTTATTATTATGCCGTTGCCTATACTACTTTTAGTATAGCTACTGGAGTGTATACGGTTTATCCATAAGGAAGTATCTTCTTATTACTACATTATAACAGCCTTTTATATGTCGTTCCTTAAACCTAGTTGGAATCCCTAAATCCTCTTTATCTTCTAGTTTAGTAAGCCACTTAGCTCTTAGTGTGCCTACTCTCGGCCTATTAGTGATTCTTTATACTAGTGCTCTGTCCTTTATATGTCCTAATATGCTAGATCTTCTATCTAGTTTCTACTCTTACCATAAGGTAATTCTTGCCCTAAACTCCTCTATAGTTTCTTTTACGTTACGTCTTACGAGTAGATCCTTAAAGTCTTTATGCTTCTTAATCTTAGTATTAACTTTTTAATCTTTAGGCTAAACATTATACTCCCCTGGTAAGTCTTCTAGGTCTATATATCTGTCTCCTAGTCTAATCGCTGTTTATACTGCAGATTCTCTAATCTATAAAGAAGCTCCTTACCTCTTATCTATAGGTGTCCTAATTCGTACTCTAAATTCTTAACCTCTTAGATTCTTTAATCCTGAGCTTGCTTCTAACTTAAGCTTGGCTTTTACCTTAGTCCAACTAGGCTTACTTAGTATTCTTATCTTATTTTAAGAGTCTTAAATCTCACTTATCTCGTCTTAAGAATCTTATACCTATAGGAACTTCTATCCCGAGCTTATTCGTATAGTTCTAAACTAAGCTACTACTCTACTCTATCGGTTATCGTCTATTATAGGTCCTTAAGCTTACCTTATCTTGTCTTAAAAATCTTGGTTATCTCTTATCTTATCTTAAGAATCTTAAGCCTTTGGCCTTTTGCCTTTATTAAGTGCTAAAGTAGTTTGCTATTCTACTTCTCTTACGTCTCGCGAAGCGATAGATATTATGTCTAGTGGGGTTTTAATCCCTACTAATGTTCCCTATTCTATAGTAGAATCATTCTCTACCTCTAGTATAATATCTCCAAGGTCTGCTCGCTCCTAATAAGCGGCCCTTATTACCTTATTGTCACGGAATATTTCACCTAAGTTAAATTTATCGTCCTTAATATCCAATCTGCGAACTAGTTTGTTAGTTCCTCTATATCCTATAGGTGCTGGCTCTTATAGCTAATAGCTTACGCCATACTTAGCGTCCTTATAAATTTGGTATGCGTTATTATAATAAAACGTAAAACTTTTAATTAAACATTCTTTTGTTCCTTATAGCATATTGTTATCCCTCTATACGTATATATCGTCTGCTAGTCTTATGCCTTTTACTATATAGTAACTCTACCTACTTCTATAGTCTCTAACGTAATAACCCTATTTTCCGTAATTTATGCAAGCTCCTTTTTTAAACTATTTCTCTTATTATAGAGTCCACCTAAATATCTTCTACTGTTAAGATCCCTAATTCGGCCTCTGCTCCTTAGACCTTTAATTACTTAATCCTTGTCCTCTAGGTTTCCATAGTTTACTCTATCTCTTATAGGCTTCTTTAGTACTACTTAGGTCCATTAGCTCTGCGCTATACTATAGTTTCTAACTTAGCTTTTGTTGTTGCGTACTCTGCGCCTTATATAACTATGGAACTCTATCCTAGCCTCTCTTAGCCTGTTCCCTTTAGTAGATCTAATTATTAATCTTAATCGCCTAATCTATTAGATCCCTTAGGGTATCCGCATCTTTTATTAGGATAATTACGTCCTAGACTTTAGCCTTAAGTCCCTGTTTATACTATGCTATAAGCGCCCTATTATTCCACTCTACTTATATTACTAGTGTCTGGAACTATATTATATACTTAATTACTAAAGTTTATTATACAAGGTTCTAGAGTTTTCTTTCCGCTATAGTTGTTTCTTCTAGGTCTCCAAATATCTACGTTAGTTGTTCTATAAATTCTTCCTAGCTTAAGAACATAAATCGCACGTCTTAGTTAGTAGTCATTATTCCGTTTGCCTGTATCTCCGTAAGGTAAGGTTTAAACTACTTAAGTGCTTTCCCTAATAAGAATAGTCCTATATAGGCTATCCGATCTATAGGTGTAGGTAACTTTGCTTCCTTCTATAAGACCTTAAAATGCATCTGCGTAAGGAATCCTTTAAGCTTTAACCTCTCTCCGGTAAATCTCTTAATTGATAGTAGCTTAATCTTTGCTGCTCCTATCCCGTTAAGTCTTTCTTCTAATACTGTATTGTTAGCTGTTAGCTAGTTAACTATTTCCTATAGCTGTCCGACCGTCACAGGTTGCTATAAGTTAGTATTTGCTATACTAGTATCACCTCCTGTCCTTAAAGTAGTTGCTGCCGTTAATGGCGTCGTGGTGGCTGCTTTTGGTGGCATATTGTTTAACTTCTTATATTAATACCGTAACTAGGTAGTGATTGTGTAACGGAACCTTATAGTAAGAACTACGGTAGGCTTATTATTAGGCTAGGTGTATAGGAAATGCAAGTATAAAAGTCAACAATGTAATAATAACTGGTGGAGTGGTTGCCTAATAGATTAACTCTAATTGTATTCTAAAAATCACTATAAGGAAGGAACTATCTAGGTAGGGACTGAGGGTCCTTAAATACATAACCGTACTCCTATGAAATCCTTCTTATACGTGATATATGTCTTATCTGTATTAAACGTGACGTCCCTTACGTTTAATATAGCTAATACGTTCAACCATTATGTGACTCGCTTACTATTTCTCATTATATGGTTCCACGGGTTCCATTCTGGTCCGTGCCTGTATTAACCAACTAGCTTTTTCCAACTCCTCTCTAAGTAGTCGTAATATCGTACTTAAAGCGTCCGTAATAAAATCGGCTAGGGGACTTCTGGTTTATTTAATAGTAATAATAGTACTTTATAAAATACTTAATTACCTTAACCTTAACTTTATGGCCTACTTACTAAAGAATCCTAAGTAATTAATAAATGGATAAGTGGCTAAAATAATGGTATAGTTAACGTAACTCTAACTTAGTTAGGTAGCTTTAAGTAATACTCTTTTCTAGTTAATAAAGGAGTAACTAAGGGTAACCCTACTTGCGTATAACGGGCACCCGATTATCTCCCTAAATAAGTATATCTTTAAGGTTATTAAGCTTAACGCCTAATTTATTTATATCTTTAATATAAAATAGAAACGGGGTGTTTATAGGAACGACGTAAAAGGTAATATACCCTAAGGGGGTTTGGACCCTAATTGTGCCAAAAAAGATTATAGTACCCTTACTAAAACAAATTGTATATTAGCCTGCCGTTAAATAGTTAATCTAAATAGAGCTATTAAGCTGCTAAAGGGCTTAAACTTAAGGTTCTCTTACTATAGATACTCCTACGGCTCTAATATCTAGTATAATACTATAAAAGACGTTCACTAAGTATCTATTATCAAAGGAGAACGCGGAACTCTCCCTTAGCTTATTAAAGATATCTAACTTCGTAGTAAAATAGAGCGTAGATTAGTTATTAAGAATAGTAACGGTTTATATGCTATCTACCTTACTATACTTAGTAAAGTATTAGTTGGGTAAGTACTCCTTAATTTCCATATCTATAAGGAGCTGTTTAGCCTTATTAACCTTACCCTTAAGATCTTTTACGCCTTTATATTAAACCAGGAAGCTTTAAAAGTAGGCTATAGTAACCTTATAATTTCCAACGTTTCTTATACTCTAGCGAAACTTATTATATACTTCCTTTTGCTTATTAAGAGAATGCCTAGTTAACTAGCAATTTGGTTTCTTATAAATATAACACTTCTTCTAGCAATTACTTCGAAATAAACCTCTATAAGGACCTCCACCTTTACCTTATAGTTGTTAATTATACCCTCTACTATATTACCTACCCTAGCTACTATATATTCGATTAGTCTAGTTATAATCATATTAGTTAGGCGGGTTAATTAAAGTAGGTTAAAGTTAGGTGTTAAATTACTATACTTCTTAAGAGCGTAGAGTGGTGCCTAATAAAAGATCTTAATTAAGTATATACTCCTTTATAAGTATTTACAGAATTAAAGAGAATAAGGTTATATTCTTTAACACCTTAATATACGCTAATAACTTAATTATATAGGCTAAAGTCCTCTTAATATAATTCGGATAAACCACGCTAAATTATCTAAAGTTAATTAAAGAGCTTTTAAAGATAATTAAGCCGAGAGACACCTAGGTTTATAGCAATGATCCTTAGAAAGGTAGTCTCTCTCTATTCTAACATATACTACTACTTATTCTCTTCTATTTTAAAGTAGTATCTTAACTTATATATTATGCGGTTAAAATTATATCCTTTTCCTGCCAAATAATTATAATAAAAGGTACTAGCTTAGCCCTTAAGCATAACAGAATAGGCATTGTGATATTAATCAGACTCTATTTCTACCTTTTAGTAATAGTTATAGAAGATATATAGTCTCGAATTAAGAATATTATATAATTCCCCGCTAAACTTCTTCTTCTAATCTAAATAGAGCTTCGTAAGCTCTATAAGCAATTTTAAACTACCTCTAATTTAAGATTAAGATAAAGGAGGTGGGGGTTATATTATAGGCTGCAGTAGGGACGTAGGTCTGGTCGGTGGAGTCTAAAAGTCATTAAATTGCGAAGTAATAGGATCCTATGCCTGCTTTTATTAGGGTATAGTATCTAACGTTAAGGTTATGGGTTAAATTAGATATAGAGGAGTTAAAGGCGAAGGTAGGTTTGTCTCTAGAGGTATATTACTTAAGTTCTATTATAAGTTAAGCTTCCTTATAGTGCGTAGTTGGTGCTTAATCTTTTATAGAGTCTATTTATACTCTTCTTTTACGTTAATAACCTACTCCTAAATATTGTCTCTAATAGTACCCCCATCCTTAGGGACAAATACTCTATTCTCCTAAAGGAAGTTACGGAAGTCCTATACGATATCCTTGTTTATAGGGGCCTATATTTCCTTTATCTATCTAATAAAGTCCTCCTTTATATATTCCTATAGCGCGGTATTATTATATTTACTNTCCTTATAATATACTATANNGTNTAATAAAAATNNATTTAAGTCTTNTTNATTAGCGTTTATAAGGTTAATTATAGCTTTATTCTATATCTTTAGGTTAATATCTTCCTTATACTTCTTTAGGTAGGTTAACGCTATAGTAGGTATAGAATTGACGAGGTGTTATACGTCGAAGGTAGGTAGGATTTTCGGTTTTATAGGATCTTATAGGTTTGCTATTAAGAGGTAGGCAATTTAAGATGTTGTTTAACGCGTTTTAGACGTTAACTTAGGACCCTAGGTTTAGTAATACTTCTAACCTAAAGTACTTGACTAAATCTTTGTAAACGCGGTTGTTCTACGTAATAGACGTAACTTAGTATCTCCTAGTACTTAGTAACACTTCTATTACTAGTTTTCCGCAAGTCTAAGGTAGTATAGTATTGCCGGGATCTATTCTATATAAGCGCATATAGCACCCCTATATAAGACTATCTCTTCTATTTAAAAACCTAGCTGCTCTATAGTTAACTATATATTTAACNACTAATTAGTNTTNGTTATATAGNGTNACTTACNAATAACAACTACTNGAGTAGGTTATAGTNATGTTNGTTAATAAAGCTTATTAATTGGAATAAGGAAGGGCGAGGAACTTAAGGCTCCTCGCCACGCTAGTGCCGCGGCGACACGTGATGGCAACTTGCCATCACGTGACGGCAGTTTGCCGTACGTGACGGCAACTTGCCTTATTCCCGACAATAGGAATTATATATCGCATTTTTAGAAGGCGGTTAACTACTACTATAATATTCGTAAATCTATTGCTATTAGGCAAGTCTACTATAAAGTTAATTAAGATATTACGCCATCTTTGCATTAAGATGGGCAATAGTTAAAGTACTCCTTATTTCTTTACATAAGAAGTCTTTCTACGCATATACGTTCTATATACTCGGATATATTTCCATATATAGTTATATATTATAGGCTAATAATATACTTATTAAACTATCTTATATATCTTTATATAGCTAGGATATTCTATTATAGGAGAGTTATATATAAATTCGAGTATCTTAAATTATAAGGGTTTGGAATTTGGGATTACTATTTTCTATTAATAGTATAACCAATTATTATAGATTTCGCATTTGGTAAGTATAATATTATTATATTACTATTTCCTTATTTAAATTACTTTTATTATATCTACTATCTAGGGGTTATTCTTATATTTAAGCTTAGAACTTAAAGAAGCTCTTACTGCACCCGGCCCAAAAAGACTAAAACCAACTTAAAAAACCCTAAAAAATACCTAGAGAATCCCCCTAAGATGTATGCATTGCAGGGGAGGCATACGTCGAACGACGGTAGTTTATACTCGCGCGTATCCACCAGAACCACGCCTAGCAATAGCCCTCTATAATAAGAACGGGCAAATACTACACTATAAAGTGGAAAGACCTTTATTAAGAAGGCATTTAATAAAATATAAAGCCTATTAGACGCGTTTAGTATCCATAGTTACGGGGAAATAACCATTAGCTATAACGAACTAATATAGCTAGCAGAATAGCTCCGCTAGTTTAGTAAACCTTAGGCACCCCTTTAACAAACCCTTAATTAAATCCTCTAATAGCTAAGTAAAATTAAAAATAAATAAAATCCCTCCTTACCGGCAAACCGCACCTAGGCCGCTATAGCTACGCGTCTATAGTATAGGGAACCTACCCCCCTAAAGATAATATCTAGGTATATAATTATAATATAACTAAATATAGAAAAAGCAAAGGGGCTTAGAAAATAATTAGAAACAGAAGTCCTTACGGAGATTCGTAAAGAGGTCTATAACGCTATTATAGTCTAACACCTTAGGAGCAGAGACATTAAAGTTACCTTAAGGGACTAATAGGTAAAGGAACAAGCCGCTAGGGTAGGGGATAGGCTAGGAGAACGTATTAGCATAAAAGTACTTTATAAAGATTACCTAGTCGAAGTCCTAGCGGTTCCCCTAAGCCTTAGGGTAGAAAAAAGACGCTAGGCGGACAATATAGCAACTATATATAAGATAGTAAAACAAACGGAACGCCTTATACTAGGACTTAAGATTACCTAAATTTAATAGCTTTAATAGGAAAATATAAACTAAGTATATAATAAAAATAATAAAAGAATATAAGGGTCGCTAGAGACTTGCTAGGGAAACGCTAGTCAAATATATAGCTCCCTTATTATTAGTATATATATACTAGGAATACAAAAACTCCTTATTTAAAAAGGTATTATTGTAAATAGCCTTATATACAACGTAAGGCTCTATAACTATAGACTCTGCCTAAAATAATGTTATTACTATATATAATAGGGGCATACCTAATCCATATACGTAGTATAGGTATGCTACGGCCACTATATAGGCCCCTATAATATAAGACACTACTTAAATTAAAACTAAATAAAATGCGTAAACTGCCACTAAAGCATATATAAGGCGTAGGAGAGAGAAGACTGCATTAAATATAGGAGATAAAAGGTAAGGGCTTAACAGCTATAGGAATAACTATATACTAGGTTATATAAATAGAAACAATAGACGATAAGCTAGGGGGGCATAGGTGCCTTTCTAGCGTTTCCTACCTTTAATACTAGGGGGCTAGGCTAGCTATCCTAAGCCTTAACGGGCTAGAAGCGACGCCGCGCAATATTACTAGACTATATAGGGATATAAGGGTTATAGGGGATATAAGGGAAAGGACGCCCTATAGGAAGACCCTTATGGACAGCTATAGTAAGCTTAAGACTAAAATAATTAAGAATTAGACTTAATGCGGTAAATATAACATTTATAGCCAACTTTTAAAGGGCATATAGCTAACTAGTAAGAATAGGGGAAGAACTAGAGATAATAACAGATTTAAATATAAAAGCGCTAGTAGGAATATAAGACATGGGAATAAAAAGCTCTATATAAAATAAGTAGTAACTAGGGTATANATATAAGAGATAAAAGTTTTAAATATTCTAAAAAAAGTAGAAATAGAAGAAGTAAGGAATAATAGAGAGGCGAAGGACCCTTACTAGGGGTCCGCTACCTATCTATTATATAGTATAACTATGGTAATATAAACCACCGTCTTATAAGGCCCTTACTAGATAGTCTATATTATGGCTTAAACAAATGCCTCTAAACCGAAGCTTGAACGAATGCTATATTACCAAGATACTAAGCTAAAGAGAAGGAAAAGGGGTCGCTAGGACCGATGTAAACAAATATATAGGGTAAGCCGCTAAGGCGCTAGCTTTAGGCGGGCCAATCACAAGTCGGCAGAATATGGCAGAATTTGGCAGGTAACGTGCGATAGCGCCGTTANATCNCCCCCCTNTTTAAAAGAAAGCCTGCCCTTAGGCTTAGTTAGAAAAAATAGGGTAGCACTAGGCTTATAAACGTAGGATTATAAAAATATAAGATAAGGAGATAAAAGGGGATATAAGTCCGTCCTGACTAAGTATAAAGGGCGATTATAGGCTAAGTGGAAGCACTAGGCTAGAAAGAGTAGCCGCTAAAAGTCTTAGCACAGATCTAACTAATTAGACAACTTTAACCGGCGGTTAAAGTTCCTAAATATCTGAAATTTTATAGTACTGGCANAAAACGGCAGAATATAGCAGAATTTGGCAGATAGCTGTATTAGGGCTTTAGGGCGTTTTTATCCCTATATTCTTCTAGTAACTTATTATCTTTATTATACTAGCATTTTATCCATTTATCTAGGTACTTTAGGGGTCTAGGCGTATTAGGGTATTAGTTATAAAATTCTTTAAGCTTTTAAGGGCAGCCTATAAAGTTCCATGTAGGGTACTAGGTTAGATTAGGATTATAGCCCTTCCATTAAATATAGTATTTTAGCGCTCCCCATACTATCTTATAGGCTAATATTTTATTAACCTCCCATTTATTATCACCGTTTACTTAAACTAGTAGGGGAGGCTCGTTCTTTTATCTAGGCAATAGGTCGTTTATAGCTTTCTGTAACTTATCTAGCGAGAAAATAGGGTAAACCCTAATTAAGTCTAGGAGCTTTATCTTATACAAGTTACCTATCTTCTTAAGAACCTTATACGGTCCTGCCATCTAGTAGTCTAGCTTACGGCTAGGTCGTTTAGTCCTCTAATTCCTTATTATAACCTAGACTATATTGCTAGGGGCAAAATTGGGCTCTTAACGGTGTTTGTTCGCCTGCTGTTCTATTAACCTCTAAGCTTTTTCCAAGTTCTCGCGGGCTACTATCTAGGCCTCCTCCAATTATTTAGCGTACTATTAGGCCTTAGTATAGGATAGCTTCTCTTATATAGTCTAGGGTTCTTCTAGCCTTTTCCAGTTAAAGCTTATATAGGGTAAGTATCCTATTTTTAGCTGAATTGGGGCAAACCCTATGGAGTTATAGGGTAGGGTTGCTTGCGCGTAGTCTATTAAGGGTAGTAGTTTAGACTAGTTATTCTGGAAATAGTTAATAAAGGGCCTAAGCCTTTAGTCCAGGTACTAATTTATAATTTCTATCTAACCGTCTATTTGGGGGTGATAAGCTATAGAAAGCTTTAGCTTAATGCCTAGGATCCGGGTAAACTTATTCCAAAAGGCTGATATAAACTATAGCCTATAATTAGATATAATAGTATCTAGTAGTCCGTAGATTTAGTAGATATAATAGACATATAGCCGGGCTACCTCTTTAGCATTAATGTTCTTATAATATAGAATTAAGAACGGGCGTTTACCAAAGCAGTTAACTATAACTATAACTATATTATATCCGTTACGGTCCCTAGGTAGTTTATAAAAGTCTATAAAGATATACTACTAAGGGTGCTCTAGTATTAGGAGTGGCTTAAGTAGTCCTAGGGTCTTATTCTATGGGATTATAGCTCTCCGGTAGTCTTCGCAGTTCTATATATATTAATTAATATCCGCAACTATTCTTGGCCAGTAGTAGTGGCAGTTAATGATTTTATAGGTCTTGTTCTTACTAGTATGTGCCGTAGAGACTTAGTAATAAGCTTTGTAGATTAGTTTAGTCCGTAGATTATTAACATTAAGGACTATAAGCCGCTCCTAGTATAGGAGCAATTCTTCCTCCGTCTTAAAATTGGGGTCTTCTTTTACGGCTTATTTATGGAGGGCCCTTAGGGCGTCAGCTATACGGTTTATAGTTAGGAGGCGGTTAATTAGCCCTATTAGCTTATCTAAGGACTCCTCTATTAGTGCTAGCTCGTTTTACTAGGAGTCTAGCTCCTTAAAAATCTGTAGGTTAAGCTATTCTGGATAGAGGAGGGCGCGCGTCCAATATTGGGTCTTTAGCTTATCCTAGGGTCCTATATCTTATTCTCTTTAGGTTAAGGTATTAGCCTTAGAGTTTTGCTTACTAGAACGATATATAATTATAAAGAAGAATTAGGAGAGTATTTTGGCCTACTAGGCTTATTGCTTTATAAGCTGCTTTATAGTTATAAAGTACTCTAGGGCTTTATAATCTATATATATCTTAATCCGGGAGTTTATACCTTTAAGCTCTACGCGCTATTAGGAGAGTAATTAAATAATAGCTAGCATTTCTTTATCGTGTACTTTATAGTTATACTTAGCCAGGTCTATTATCTTTAAGAAGAAAGCTATAGGGTACTATTCGCCGTCTAGATGTAACTGTAATAGGATTCCCGCTACGACCCTATTAGAGGCGTCTGTTTCTAGCATTAATTTAAGATCTAGGTTATAGTAATAAAGGATTAGGGAAGAGATAAGCCGATCCTTTACCTCTTTAAAGGCCTCTATATAGCTATTATTAAAGACAAAAGGCGTGTCCTTCCTAGTTAGTTATATAAGAGGTTTTGCCACAATTCCGTAGTTATAGATAAACTAGTAGTAGAAATTATAAAAACTAAGGAAGGACTAGATTCCTTTTACTATATAAGGGGGCTTCTAGTTACGGATTGCCTCTACCTTCTTAGGGTTGACCTTAATTCCTTTTATAGTTATAATAAACCTGAGGTATTTTATACATTTTACCCTAAACTTATATTTCTTAATATCGACTTATAAGCCCGCGTTCCGTAGTCTTTCTAGGACCTTCTTAACATAAACTTAATGCTTAAGTTCATTATCTGAGTATATAAAAATATCGTCTAGGTATACCGTGCAGAATTCGTCAAGGTAATTAAAAAGAACGTTATTTATATACCTTTAGTACGTAGCCGGTCCGTTTATTAGTCTAAAAGGAAGAACTTTATATTTATAGGAACTATAGCGGGTACGGAACGTTATTAAATCTTTAGATGCAGGGTCTATCCTAATTCGGTAGAAAGCTTGGCGGATATTAAGTTTAGTAAAGATCTTTACCTAGCTTAGACGTGTAAGGGTCTCGTCAATTAAAGGAATAAAATACCGGTCCTTTTAAGTAATAGCGTTTAGCTTTTAATAGTCAATACAAAAACAAAGGCCTCTATTAGGCTTTTTTACGAACAGGATAGGGGAAGTAAAAGGGGCTTAACTTGGCTTAATAAACCCTTTATCTAGGTTATCAATTAAGTACTACTTTATTGCTTTTAGCTTATCCATTAATTAATAGTAGAGGGGGCTATAGCCTAGCGAGTTATAGGCCTCTAATTGAATTTTATAATTATACGTCTGGTAGGGGGGTAACTTGTCTAAGGCCGCCTTTAAGAATGTATCCTTATAGCCTATATTTTTTTTTATTTTTTTTTTATCCGTTGTATTATACTACGTATAATACTGCACATGCAGCCTCTAGGCTATGGCGCTATAGTTCTATATATATGAATCCTTCCTAGGCAGCTTAACATGTACTAGTAGCTAAGTGGACACTCTGGCCCGTTTTAAATACTAGGGGGAGCTCCTAGCCTATTAGTGTTTTGTCCTGATATCTTGCTTACTATGGTCTAGTTTATGCTAAGAAAATCGCACTAAGGAAATCCTGGCTCTTTTATCTATTTCTGCCGTATTCTGCCGTTCCTAGAGTAGAAAAAGCGCTCTAAAAGAAAGATTTTTATTAAATAGTTTTGCACTTAAGAATAAGAGGCGTTACAATAGCTTGCTAGCTTAGAAGCAGCTACCAATTACCCTAAAGCGACTTTTTATTCTGTACCCTATCTCTTCTCCTTGCTAAAGAAATGGGTAGGGAATTAGTAATTTAATAGGTACTCTCCCTAAAAATAACCTACTAATGGTATTTTATAAGGGCGAACCTCGTTACGTAAAACCTACTCCCATAGGAAAATTTCACGAAGTTGTCTTGTATAGGTATAAAACTAATTCGCCTATACACTTAGATTTAACGTGGCTAAAGTAACACGGGCCGGCCCCCTTCCCTCCCCTACTATAGCCACCCCTATCTGCGCATCTGCGGTACGGCCTATAGTGCGGTATTGTATGGTATGTTGTGGCGGTGGTGGCGGTTGTGGTAGAGGTCGTCTGCAGGCGGGATGGCTGTAGATAGGTTGTGGAGGTCGTCTGCAGCGCGATGGCTATGACAGCGGTTGTTGGAGGTCGTCTGCAGCGCGATGGCTGTAGACAGGTTGTGGAGGTCGTCTGCAGCGCGATGGCTGTAGGCAGGTTGTGGATAGGTCGTCTGCAGCGTGATGGCTGTAGACAGGTTGTGGAGGTCGTCTGCAGCGCGGATGGCTGTAGACAGGTTGTTGAGGAGGTCGTCTGCAGCGTGATGGCCTGTAACAGGTTGTGGAGGTCGTCTGCAGCGTGATGGCTGTAGACAGGTTGTGGAGGTCGTCTGCAGCGCGATGGCTGTAGACAGATGTTGTGGAGGAGGTCGTCTGCAGCGTGATGGGCCGTTGACAGGTTGTGGAGGTCGTCTGCAGCGCGACGGCTGTAGACAGGTTGTTGGAGAGGTCGTCTGCAGCGTAATGGCCGTAGACAGGTGTGGAGGTCGTCTGCAGCGCGCGATGGCTGTAGACAGGTTGTGGAGAGGTCGTCTGCAGCGTAATGGCCGTAGACAGGTTGTGGAGAGGTCGTCTGCAGCGCGATGGCCGTAGACAGGTTGGAGAGGGGTCGTCTGCAGCGTGATGGCTGTAGACTAGTTGTGGTGGAGGTCGTCTGCAGCGTGATGGCTGCAGACTGGTTTGGGTTAGAGGTTGCGTCCGGTGACGTGTCCTCAGGGCTATATAGCCTGCGGCGCCATAGCGACGACGACGGAGGAGCGAAGGGGGAGACGACGACGGAGGAGCGAAGGGGGAGACGACGACGGAGGAGCGAAGGGGGAGACGACGACGGAGGAGCGAAGGGGGAGACGACGACGGAGGAGCGAAGGGGGAGACGACGACGGAGGAGCGAAGGGGGAGACGACGACGGAGGAGCGAAGGGGGAGACGACGACGGAGGAGCGAAGGGGGAGACTTATAGCCTATATAAATAGTAGGAAGAAGGCGTTTAACTAGTTCCTTGTCGGTTTCCTTATCTAGCCTTTCCTCTCTATTATTAATAATTCGGTTAATTTTATANAGGCTTGTTATAAAGACCTTATTGTCCTTCCGGTATATATTAAAGTAGAACGCTACAGCGCTAATTGCGGCAATATCTACGGTAGGGGGGTTAACTAACAATAGGGGCGTATATGACTTTAGGGACTTCCGGGGTACTAGCATTATTATTTCTCCTTTTAGCTCCTATTATATCTTTTAGAGGTTATCCCTTATATCCTATTAATACGTTCTTTTCTATAACGGTTAAATCTATACAATTTAAACGTTATCTATATTATTATCTGTCCCGCTTCCGTATATAGAGTCCTCTTTAAACGTAGCGCTTTAGGAGAGTATCTTTGTTGGTATGGAGTTCTTTCTAGCTTTATAGCAGGCGTCCTCTTAGGCAAAGGCTAGGTCACGGGCCTAGACATCCTACTAGTAGGTAGGGTCAGCCCTTACGGCTAGTGTCTTATAGTCGGTTTAGATCTCCCTAATAAAGGAGGGTAACTTTAGTCTATCCTCCGGCCAGACAAACCGTCTTTTTTATATATTTAACTAAATATCAAAATAGGACATCTATTTTTGTCTAAGGATTATATTATAGGACCCTAGGTCTAGAATGCAAAAGGGGATACTATATTAGCGTTGTCCGTTAAAAGCNATATATAACTTTAAGACGTGGGTAACGGGCCAACCGGCTTAGCCGTTATAGCCCTTTACCTAGATAGGCTTCTCTAGTTAGATAGCTTCTATATTTAGAAACTTAGCAACATTATTTATATAGGCAGTATTTATAAAGGCGAAGCTATTTACTCTAGTATTAATAAGGGTAGTTATATTAACTCTATATCTATTTTAAGATACTATATATAAAACTATAAAATGCTTTCCACCTATTAACTAACTAAGATTAATCTCTTTAAGATTAATAGGGTACCCTAGGGGGGAGTCTTTCCCTAGGGTTCTTCTTTTCCTAACTTATTAGACGTTTCTCCTTCCTCTATCTCCTTAATATTGCTTATATCCTTTAGCTCCAGGCAGGATAAGGTAAAGTAACCTTACTTATTATAGTTAAAGCACATAGCCAAGATAGGGTTAATTAAAGTATTATAGCAAATACTAGTTAATGGCGTGGTACGTAGCTAGTTAGGTAAGGCTCGCCGGTGCGTAGTTATAACCGCCTTTAGTATAAGAGTAGTTATAACTTATCTTCCTACTCTAGCTTCTATAGGTATAGCTAGCGAGTTCTAATTGTTATAGAGTCACTTCTGCTAATTAGGGCGGGCGTTAATCTACTTTAGTTCTAAGTCTAATANTAGGNAATAAGCTGCNAGTCTTTNNTAGNTTAGTAGGTTATNTAAGGTTATAGTNATCTTTTCTTATAGCTGGATTATTAGCTTATTATATAGGTCTAATTAGTAGTTCTTAAGGGGAACCTAGCCTTCTCCTATAAGGTATAGGAATTAAGTTTAGAATTTGGCAAAGGGTTAGTTTGGTTTTATTATTAGGTAATTATAGTTATAACGGGCATTCTATACTTTATTTAGGTTAATATAGATAGCCGCTAGGTGCTATATTATCTCGTTAACAGATATAAATTAGATAGGGGAGTCGTCCTTAAACTTGGCTTAAAGGTGCCGTTAGGCGTCCCCAGTGATTCGACTAAAGAGGTAGAGCATTTTAGCTTCTTTAAAAAGGAAATAGTTATAGTTAATGCGGAGCTTTCCTTGTACTTAAATCCTCTAATTCTTAAAGATAGGGTCTATCCTGTTAGATAGTAGTAGGGGGTTAGGGAGCTTAACGGACTTTAATTACTTCGTTATTATATCCGTACTCCCTAGTATATCACATTTAGTAGAGTAAATAGGTTAGCTAGGGCTTTAAAAAGGGGAAGCTAGGCTATTTTATAGGGCTGTAAGGCTTTCTAGGATCTCTTATAGGGTCTCTTATATATTTCTCGCTTTAAAATAATTAGCTTTCTAGCTAGCTGCAAGGGCGCGAATCTGCTCGCGTATGTTTACGACATTATTATTATCTTCGATTTCTGATCCCAATTGGATCTTAGGTTCCTCTTAGGTAGAGGCAGCTCTCTTAGATAAGCTTGCTTTAGGTGCCATTATTAGCTTCCTAAGGTTCGTTAGTATTATACGCTTTAGTTTTAATTCCGAGGGTATAGGTCCAGTCCTATTTAGCTTATAAGGTGGGATATTATCTAGGCCTTCCTAGGCAATATAGAGTTGTTTTAGTGTCTAAGTATAGCGCGTTAATGCGTTGTTGTAGACGAAGTTTCTTTAGGGTAGGATATTATTAAGGCCTTCCCAGGCAAGGTAGGGAGAGCTTAGTATAATGTCACAGCTTAAACAAATACCTCTAAACCGAAGCTTAAACGAATGCTGTATTACTAAGATACTAAGCTAAAGAGAAGGAAAAGGGGTCGCTAGGACCGATATAAACAAATATATAGGGTAAGCCGCTAAGGCGCTAGCTTTAGGCGGGCCAATTACAGGTCGGCAGAATATAGCAGAATTTGGCAGGTAACGTACGATAGCGCCGTTACAGTCTAGACCTAGAAAAACACTATATCCTTACTATATAAGAGCCGTACTATAATACCTATATATAATTAATATACTGCCCCTAAGAATTCTAGCTCCTATATAAACTAAAAGCAGCTATACGCGTATACTTTATAATTAGCAAGACTATTAGCCTATCCTTATAGTTATAGCAGGCAGTTAATCTAGATATTATAGTTATAATAATTTAGATATATAGAGGACCGATACAAATTATTAATATATATAACCCTAGGGTTAAAGGGGTCCTATAAACAGAGAATATTATATTAGTAATAAGCCTACTTAAAACTAAAGGCATAGAGTTTATCCTATTAGGAGACATAAACCTCCACTACCCGCAGTAGGGGGGTATCTACGTCGCTGCTAAATAATAGGTAGAGTGCCTACTAAAAGCTATAGACACCTAAGGCCTTAAGCTGGCCACCCCTCTTAAAGCAATTATATGGTAATAAGGACTCGCTAAAAGTATAATTAACCTTATATTTATAGACGAAGGCCTATACTAGAGACTTAAAAGGTATAACCCTAAAGAAAAATAGGCACTTACCTTAGACCATATCCCCATCCAGATATAGCTAGATTTAGATATTAAGGCGTAACTAAATAGCAAAAGATACGCAATAAGGATGCTTAAGGTAGACAGTTTCCTTAATATAGTAGAATAATAACTCTAAGACCTAGAAGAAATCCACCTAATACTAAATAAGCGAGGCTTATTAGCTACCCTTAAGGAAATTAACCAAAGACTAGAAAGGATCTAGGCAGCAATTAAAAATAGGCTAGAAGAGCACTGCCTAGTCTTAAGACTGGGCCCCTATACGCAATATATATAGTCTATATAATACGTAGTTCTTATAGCTAGCCAACAATAAGTAAGAAGAAAATACTTAAACAGCTATAACCCTAAAGATAAGAGATAATATAAAGACATAAGAAACTAGTTAAAGAATACCCTAAAAAAAGAAGCAAGGAATAACTGGAGACAATTTATAAATAAGCACACTTTTAACCCAAGCCTCCCCTATAATAAGGGCCTGTAGGCTATAGCAAAATAGGTAAAAAAAAAAAGGCAGGGCGACTAGTAAAAGACTTTCACCTACTACCCCTATAAAGAGCAGGGGAATTATAGGCCACTAATAATAATAATAAGAAGGCAAAGATCCTTATAAAGAGGTTCTTCCCCTAACCAGCTTTAGTAGACCTTAGTAACATTACGGGTAAAGCACTAGTAACTCGCCTACGGGTTAACAGCGATATAACAATAGAGGAAATAGCTAGAACTATTAGCCGCCTTTTAAATAATATAGTACTAGGTCTAGATAAGATTCTAAATAAGGCCTTAAAGACCTGTAGACTACTTATAGCACCCTAGCTTATAGATATAGCCAGAGCATGCTTTACTATAGGCTATTACCTATAACTTAGAAGATTTATAACGACGGTTATCTTAAAAAAAAAAGGTAAAGCAGATTATTTAATCCCAAGAAGCTACCGCCCTATTGCCTTAGAAAACACACTTAATAAGATTTTAGAAAAGGTAATAGCGGACCGCATAATAGACACGGCTAAGGAACACACCTTACTACTATAGAGCTAAATAGAGGTAAGAAAGAACCGCTTAACACTATTAGCACTTACGCTACTTATTACCACTATTAAATCTATATAGGTAATGCGAAGGGACTTTATAGTATTAATACTTAGCCTAGATATTAGTAGCGCTTACAATAACGTACCCTATAAGCGTCTCCTATACATCCTTAGGGCAAAAGGCTTCCTAGAATAGATTATATAATTTATCTAAGGGTTTATAGGTTAAAAAGAAATATTACTAGTTTTTAGCGGATACTAGAGCCCCCCTATCGCAGTTATAACAGGAATACTATAAGGATTACCCCTCTCGCCTATACTCTTCCTTTTCTTTATAAGTAACCTACTTAACTCCTTTAAGGAAGGGGCGACCTAAGGGATAGGCTTTATTAATAATATAAACCTAATTATATACGGGCTATTAGCCGTAAAGAATTATAAAATGCTAGAGAAAACTTATAACACCTATATAGAATAGGCAAGACAATATAAAGTCTAATTCTTACTAGAGAAATACCAGCTAATCCATTTTATAAGAAAACGCAACNAATNTATANATCTCTAGCATATAATCCACATCTAAGGCTTTAGGGGTTAACTAGTTTAGGGCCTAAGGGTATTAGGAGTATAGGTAGATAGTAAGCTCTGGTAGAGCGTATATGCGGTATAAGCGGCCTATAAGGGCTAAGTATAGTATATCGCATTATCTAGGATCGTTAATTCTATATAGGGCCTATACTTCTAGAGGTTACGTCTATTATATATAGTAGTTGTCCGGCCAACTATAATATATAGGTCTAGTATTTGGGCCATTAGGGAATCTAAGAAAGGCCCCCCTAAGTCGCTCCTTAAACTACTCTAAAAGGTCTAAATAGCCTGCCTTTAGAGTATAATAGGCGGATATAAGCAAATGGCCACAGCACTGCTTAAAAAGGAAGCCAATATTCCCCCCCTATAACTATATATTAAAGCCGCTGTAATATAAAGGGCCTAAAATAAACGTAACTCTAATGTTATAAAGTATATTAAAATACGCCTAAATAAACTATAGAGGGACCCTAGGGCGCCCTATAGGAGAATAAACTAACAACCCTAAAGTAGGGAAGACATATTAGAGAAACAGGTAAAGAAAGTAGAAGAAAAATAGTGCTGCTTTAGGGCCCAGGCCTATATAGAGGAGGAAGGAAGACGCGTAAGAGGCTAGTAAAGATAATAGTAAGAGAGAGAAAGGAGCTAAAGTAGAGTATAAAAGAACGCTAGGAAACCATCTACCGTAATATAATACTAGTTAGACTAACGCTAGAGAGGTATATAGGAGTTAAAGGTATAGAGGCTAACTAAGGCAAGAGGAACCTAAGCTATAGCATAGTTAACGCTATAGGGGGTAAATACTTTAGGGCTCTAAGAAGGCCTAATAAAGGTAGAAAATATAATGGCGATACTCTTAAGAATAAGAATAATAGGACTAAAAGACTGGCTCTACCAGGTGGGTGTCCTAGTAGGTAGCCTAAGATGCGAATATAGCTGGCTAAGACAGATACCAAAATACGTAATACTGTTATGCCCCTTACGTACTAATTAAGAAGTAATACTTTTAGTAGCTGGCATAGAGAACTATAATACACTGCTCTTAATACAAAAAGGCCTTAAGGCGGTTACCTAGTAGCTTATTAGCTAAAATATACTAAACCAGTTCTAGGTTATAAGGGAAATAGTAATAAAGAGTAGGGGGGCGAGTAACGAGCGCCCCCTAATAACTCTATAGTAGTAAAGTAAAGTTTGCGATACTAGCGCGTCCGTAGGCTTATTACGGCAGCAGTAGTTCCTAAAAAGGTTAAAAAGTAAGGTAGTAAGAGCACTATAGGTGACTTATAGGCGCCTTATAGGCAAGTCCTAAAAGGTAGGAAGACGGATTACGGGGTTTTCTTAAATGGAGTTTTCTCCCTATATGTATATAAGGAGTAGTCTGCGTGGGCCCAATAGGGATCCAAATCGGACGTTAAGCAATAAATTATTATTATATTTGTGCTTTATTAATTTATTAATTTTTATATCCTACTTATTAATTTCTAATTTATTTCTATTAAGCTCCGCATTTAAAAATATAGGGTGTAGTTTCTTAAAGCGTTTAGGGGGTAGTAGAATTTATAATTAATTTATAATCCGTTTATTAGAGGTGTTTATAAATAAGTCCTATAATTATTATATTAATAAGTTAGGCTTTTAATTAAGTTTGCTAAGTTAGTATATAATCTTAAAGTTAAATTATAAAAGGTATTTAGTCTAACAAATTTAGCGCTATATTAATTGCTTTATAGTTATAAAGTACTATAGGTTTTTATAGTCCGTTAATATACGTATTAAGAATAATAATCCTTTAAGTTTTAGACGCTATTGTTTAAAGTATCTAATAATTATAAGTAGTTCCTTATTATATATCTTATAGTTTAATTTAATAGGGGTAAGTTTTTGGGAGAGAAAGGCTACTAGGCGTAGCTCGCCGTTCTTATTATATTACGATAATACTCCTCCTAGTATATAATTAGACGAGTCTATTTTAATAATATATTTAAGGTCTAGATTAAAGTAGGTAAGAATTAAAGCAGTTATAAAACAATATTTTAGGTTATTAAAAGCTTATTTATATTTAGTAGTCTATTTAAATCTTATATTCTTCCTTATTAAGTTTACTAATAGCTAAATAATTTTTAAAAAGTAATTAATAAATTAACAATAGAAATTTACAAATTCTAAAAATCTTTAGATATCTTATATACTACTAGGACTTTCCTAGTTTATAATTATAGCAATTTTTTAGGGTCCATTTTAATTCCGTTACGGGATATAATTAGGCTTAAGTACGTAACTTTAGACGCGTAGAACTTGCATTTCTTAATACCATATTATAAGCCCGCGTTTTATAGGCGTTTAAGGACCATTTAAATATGCTTCTAGTGCTTAAAAAGTAAAAATTAATAGATTAAGATATTATTAATATATATAGTAATAAATATATTAAGGAATTCGCGAAGCGTATTGTTAATATATTACTAAAATATACTAGGACCGTTCTTTATACTAAACGGCATTACTAAGTATTTAAAAAGTCCCTATTATATATAAAAAGCCGTATACTTTTTATCTCCTTTATAAATATAGATTTAATTAAAGGTAGCGACTACGTTCAGCTTTATAAAGTATTATACTTTCGCTAAGCAGTTAAGCGTTTCTTAAAGTAAAGGAATTAGATATTAGTTTTAAATCGTAATCGCATTTAAGGTTTAGTAATTAATATAAAATCTTAAGCCTCCTTTTAGCTTTTTAATAAATAGTACGGGTAAGGTAAATAGTGATTAACTAGGGCGAATAAATTCTTTCTTTAGATGTTCTTTAAGGTATTATCGCATTATAAGTAGCTCTTCTTATAATATTCCGTACAGCGGACTAAACTTTAGTATTATACTAGGTTTAAGTTCTATTTTAAAATTATATTTATCCTAATATGGGGGTAGCTAGTCTATAAATTTTTTTTAAAACTTATTAATTAGATTATGGTACTCTTCGGGTATAAGAGGTTAAGGGTTAATATATTACTTTAGTTCCAGCGCTTTTTTAATATCTTTTATTATTATAGTAAAGATCTTATAATTTTATTTTCTTACTAACAAAATAAAAGGTGCGGCTTATATTATACGAATTTTAAAAGGTTTTAGTATATTACCTTTATATTCTTTACCGCAATTGGCAGTTATAGCTTTATTATATTAGTTTAAGGTTTATAATAAGGGCAATTTATATTATATTAAATTTAAATAGTCTTATATATGTTTATAGGGTATATAATATTTTAAATAATAACTTCGGCAGTAGGTTATGCGGAATTTTAGTGTTTTTTAACCCAGCTAATTAAAGGGTTGTATTATTTTAGCTATCTATATCTAAGTATTATCTTATATTACTTTAAGGGGGTTATAAATAGGGGAATATATTTTAAGTATTTATAGTTTTACAGTTTTACAAGGGCGTAGTGTATTAGTTTACTATATATTAAGGGTTTACTATTAAAGCCTTATAGTTATTATAGTTAGTTAAGTTTTTTTAGATATAGATATTAAGTTTTCGTATAGTTTATATTAATAAAGCCTATACTAGTAGCTCCGCTATCTATTAAGATTTATACTTCCTTCTATTTCCTAAGTATTTAAATTTCGCTAAGTATATTAAGGGAGGTATATCTATAAGAGTGGAACTGTATCAGGAAATAGATGCTTCTTTTGCAGGTAACGCGCCCTTGCTTACCGGCCCGCCGCTTTATTCTAGCCCGTGCTTCGACCTTATTGTATAAAAGCGTCCTCCTCTTGCTGTTTTACTCTCCCTTCTTTATCTTCTCTTTCCTTCCTAACACTGTGTATCCCCCTCATTAGATATTATCGCCTTAGTTTAACCTCCTTACTCCGCCTCTAAGCCATTTTATTTACCTATTAGCGTCAGCACATATATAAGCTACTTCCCTTATTTTCCGTATCTTAGACTAATAGTAGCGCAGTACCTCTTAGGCTCTTTAATGATAACTTCCTCCCCTATACTTTTTTTATAGTAATAGATAAAACAGCTCTTTCTATTCTTGCCGCTAGAGTAGTAATTGTTATTTGTCCTTTCCGTAGCCCGACCTTAAGAGACTTGTCCTACTTACGTGTATAGGTATTTATAATAATTAAAGCTTTCCCCCCTCCTATTTAGGTTATTCCTTAGCCTTTAGGGAGCTATACCTATAGCTACCAATTAATAGGATCTATAGGAATTACTATATTAGTAATGCTGCCTGCTCTATTTTTCTAGGAGAGTTTCCTTTTTAAAGCAATAGTGCCTGGTTTCTTACTACTGTGAGCTCCCTTATATCACCTTATGTCTTATTATATTTTAGCTAGCGACCCTACTTAATTATACGGATATTCTCTTCCCAAAATAGGCTGTATGCTATTAGCCCTAAGTTACCTTAAGTTATAAAATTTATAACTTAATCCTATTGGTATAGCTATAAATTACTATAGGGCTGTGCTAAAAACTGTCTAGCTATAGATTATATGGGTTATAGCTACTATAAGCTACGGATATGTTAGGTAGTATTATATTGTAGCGTTATAATAAAGGCGAAGCTAGATGTTAAAGTAAATCCTTAGCGAAATAACTATAGGCTAATGCTAATTAATTAGCCTAGTTGAAGCTGCGCCGCTAAAAGCTAGAAGCCTTCGCCCTCCTTAGCGCCTTCTCTGCCTAGATTTAGATCTTACTTTAGCCTAATAATTAGAGGATTGCATTACAATTAGAGAAGCCGCCGGGCTTTAGTCTAATTTAGTCCCCTATTTAGCTAAGGAGGCGTAGGTTATATAGAAATATCCCTTATATAGACCTAAGACTTATAAGGCAGAATTTAAAGGTAAATGGCCTATCTAGTAGTGTAGCCTAGCTTTTAGTAGAGTTAGTATTATAATCCTACTCCTAGCTAATAAATACTAGAGGAAAATTTGCGTACTTAATCTTCTAATAGACACGGACTTTATGCAGCGGCTATATTAACTAAAAGGGCACAGTAAGATAGATACGGGCGTGATTACCTAATCTACTTACGCTATCTGCCCTATTATATTATTTATAATATCCGGTTCTAAAAAAGGGTAAAAGTAAGGCTTTTACGTATATTTAGGAGGTTAAGTAGTGGCTATAAGCTCCGTAGACTATAACTAAGGAGGCTCCTTGGATTCCGGAATAAGGGTAGAGAAGGTATTTTGCTACCAACCTCCTTAATAAGGAGGCTTAATGCGATGTGCCTGTTAGAGGCTGAATATACTAGCTTAGTTAGTTAGGTCTTAACCGTAGTTTCCTAATAGGCGTTAATCTTGTGATAAAGCTTAAGCCTATATAAACCTTTAGGCGTTATAAATGGTATAAAGCGTGGATTATATGTTTTAATTCGCTATAGAGCTAATAGGGTTATTTTAGTATAGATGCTACGGATAAGAGCTAGTGGTGAAGAGGGGATTAGCTTGCAATTAAAAGCCTAGCGTGATCCCCTTTAGAATTATTAAAAAGGTATAAGATAATGGCAACTCTAATAATAATGGTAGCAGTAATAGTAGAACCTTCTCCGCCCCTTTATTTTTATTTAGAAATTTCGCTTAATAATAATAAGTTCTATACTAGTCCCTCTAAAAAATGGATAGCTTTGCTTTAGTATTATATAGTTCTAGCTTTTAGGGAAGGTATAAGTAGTATACCTTAGATAAAGTATAAAATACCCCTTTTCCCCCTAAGAAATAATTTTAGGGCGTATTAAGCTTGGCTAATCTTAGGCATGTTATTCTATGTAGAGCCTTAGTTTAGAGATTTTGTCTAATAAAGCGCCTATAGACCCTAACTATAACTATGAGAATAATTATTATAAAGATTTTAAGGATAATAAGGAAGATGTTTATAGGGATATATCTAGTTAAGTCGCTGGAGGAAGCAGTTAAGGTAATTATCCCTAATAATTACCCTATTACTCTCTCCTATTCTCCTAGTAGCTATAAACACGTATATATAATGGCTAGTAGTAGATTTAACAGTTATTAAAGATAGTATAGCTACTTCTAACCTAGAAGCTAAAGGCGACGGAGCTAGTAATAACACTAGTAATAAAACTGGTAAAGTAGATGATTAACTAATATCTTATAAATTGGGTATGCTCTTCTTCTCTATATAATGGCTTTGCCTAACAATTATTAGGTAATGGAAATAACCGCAGTAATAAGGACAATAAGGGTAAGAAGTTACCCTCTTTAAAAGGGCTTAAAGACCCCTCTGGCGCACCTATATATAACTATATTAAACTTATAACGGAAGACATTAATAAAATAAATAGTCTAGTTAAGAGAACTAATATTGTAACTATTTCCTAGGCTAATCCGCTTACTAGGAAAAAAAGCGATTATAAGAAAGGGAATGTTAAAGGCGAATTACTTTTAATACTAAAGAAGCGGAAGCTTAAATAGCTAGAGCGGAGTAGCGTTATTAATTATAGTTCTAATAATTCTACTAAAGATAGCAGTAGGCGTGACGAGGGTAGTAAGGGCGGTGGTTTACAACCCTAGAAATAATAAAAGTTGCCTGCCTCTTGCGAAAACTTAGCCCCCTAGCCTCCTATCCTTAGCCTTAACTTTTAATACCCCTAAGTTGATCACAATGATTACTAAGGGATATCCACTATATAGCCCACCGACCCTACGCTTTAGGGGCCTACCTCTCTCCGTAATATTAAACTACTGCGTAATAAAACTAGCAACTTAAGCAAATATAATTATAGTGGTAATAACTAGGGCGGCGTTTTAAACTCAGAGCCTATTATAAAGCATCATGCCCTATAGCATTATGCCCTATAGTATTATACCCCGCAGTATTGTGCCTAGCGTTATTACTATTGCTTATAGTCTATCTTATAGAGATTCCGCGCTAAAGATAATAAAGCTAATAAAATAACTGTAGACGATAAATAGGAGATCTATAAAATTCTAGAGGAAAGAATAATCAAGTTAGGGCTTAAATATAAGGTAGCTTAGATGCCTACCTAGGTTTATAAAAGCGGGCTTTTAAATACTAAATATGCCCTTAAGTCTTACTAAAAACGCGTCTAGTACGCTAAAGTTAAATAATGGATGCACTCTTCTATAGAGGTGACTAAAGTAAAGACTAGAGCTATTATGCGGAAGGGATAGGACTAATAGCTTAGGCGATTCTTATGTTTTAGGTAGTAGATCTTTTACTTAGAAATCTATTTCTAGTTAAACTTTTATTTTTAGCTAATACTACCCTACTAATTATCTTATACGTAATATTAAAGCTAAAGGTCTAACCTAATAATAGTATAAAACCTATAAGAATAACCGCTATAATCTATATTCTTTACTCCTGCCGTTAAGTAATATTTATTAGGTCTTTATGTCTAGCGCTACTTATTTACACCTTATTGCCTTCTTTTCCTTTAGCGCTGCTTATTTCCGCCTTATTACCTTTTTTTCCTTTAGTATTATTAGTCCTGCTAGTTATCTTATTCTTTTTTTAGGAAATATATATATATAATACTGCTTATATAAGAGTCGCGTTCTTCCTAGAAACTATCTTTTAAGGTTATTCCACGTTATGCCTTATTTCTTATGTATACCTATAAGGCATTTCTCTTCCTTAGCTGTTTATTCTTCCTCAGCTGTCTATATTTCTTTAGGCTTAGGCCTTAGAATCTTATAACGGCTCTTATATCTCTATAGTGTTCTACCTATAAAATATTCTGCGATTTTCCCTTATATATCCTTATTAAGTTTTTTATTATATAAACGTATAAGGAGGGCGTTATTATCGGCTGTCTATGGCGCCTTCTAGGCCTATAAGGTTTTATTCGCAACTTTAATCTTAATAAAGTATTAGTAAAGTTTAAACGAAAGTAGAGGATAAGGCTGTACACTATTTAAAAAGGGGGGCCTACTGGTAATATACGCCAAAACCCTAAAGGTAAGTCTAATATGCTGAAAGTTTGGTTATTTTATTTAAGTCTAAGATGTAAGTAAGATGTTTTAGTAGAATAAGGCATAAAACGTATATATTCCTATACGTCTCCTATATATTAGCTGGTAAATATAGTACCTATTTAGTAATATCTATATATAAGTAACCGCGCTGCTGCCTTAAATAGTACGCGATTATATAGTTTTTAGGTGTTTATATTCTATGCGCTCCAGTATTAATAAAAAGTTTATTATATTTCCTTTAATAATAGAGTACACGTCTTCTAAGCTTAAAAGTAATCCTTTTCTATCTATTATCGCCCTTAAAGGTTATATTTATTAATTATAATAAGTTATTAGGCGTCTATTTTAAAGTTCTTTAAAGGGCTATTATATGCTTACTATTAGCGGTTAGTAATAGGTTTAGTTGCTAGATAGTTTATTATACTAAGCTAATCTATACTAAACTGTCGGCGCTAAACTAGCGGAAACTATTAACGCTAAACTGGCTGGCGCTGAATTAGCTGATGCTGGGTATACTAGTACTAGTAGTAATAGCGCGGGCTAATAGATTAATTGCTAGATATCTATCTATAGTTAAATTTTTGGAAGGAAATAAGGGAGTAGTAGGGAGAGGTATAAGGATATTTAGTAGGAATATACCTATTTAACGGAGCACTAAGTGGTTAATAAACGCAATAACGCTACTAATATAGCTTCCCCCTACTATATAAGCACTATAATTTTAAGAATTTTAGTGTAAATTTATATTATGGTGTAAGGGGACTTATTTAAAGACGGTAGAGAATTTAAATTTAATTATATACTAAAATCTTAATACTCTCTAAGCTAGATATAAATAACTACTATTAAGGTTTTATACTGGGTAGATATGGCCTCTAAAAAATAGCTCTTTATATACCTTCCTTTCTAATATACTTCTTTAAGCTTTTAAGACTCTCTTAAATTAGTCTCTATAATTTAATTAGAATAGATATAAAATGGAAGATATTAAACATACCTAGAATATAATTACGTTAGGGCGATTATATATTATTTTTAAGAATAAAGGTAAATAGATAATATCCCATATTTTAGGCACTATAGTTACTTTAATTCTCCTCTAAAGAAGATAAAGAAATTCCTATTTAGACTTAGGGAAGAGACTAATTAAGTTATAGGCGAGTATATACGCAGTCTCCCTATTTATGTAAATGAGGAGAATCTTATACATTATAGCTTCTTCTATTAGTATATGGTGCCGGTCTTACTACTTAGGTAGCTTTTACTGGTTTTTTAGGCCTTTATTAAGTTAACTATATAATAGATAAGTACCTAGATACATATCGTCTAGCTTTAAAGGTGCCTTTTACTAGCCTTATAGGCCTTTAAGTTAGTAAGTGCTAAAATATAAGGAGGTTTTAAGTTTTATAGTTAATCTAGAATGAATTTCTAATATAATTAAAGACGCCATTTCTAGATTTATGTCAATAGATAGTAAGGCGCTCGCTTTTTAGCGAACCTTAGTAATTAATACGCTATATTTAGAATCTTAATCCTAATAGAGAGTTGCTACTAAATCGCTAGTAATGGTTATAAAAGGTAGTTAAGTATACCGCTTTAAGGTATTAACAGCTGATAGGGTCTAGCAAATTGTGGCTTTAAAGACCGAGCTAGTTGCTAAAGGAGTAACGCGGCTGTAAATAGCTAGTAGAAATAGGGTAGGCTAGGAAATAGCTTAAGAGGAGCGGTAAAAATAGTGAAGCTAGGGTAGTGACGAATAAAAGCTATAGAAGGAGCGTTAAGGCAACTAGATAAAGGTAATTATATATCCTAGTATAATGGGGCGGGATTAGCTCTATATATTACTTATTTTTATTCTATACCCTTAAGATTTAAAGCATTTTAGGTTTATTAAGGCGTTTTAGCCTTTAATTCTTACGGACGCATATTATATTATTAAAAGAAAATTAATAGGGCTTTTGGACTTTATAATAGGTAAAATATATTTAATTAACTTAGGAGATAGCTGCATATCCTTACTTTAATTAGCTACTTAATTTTCTATTATAGATCTTTAGAGGAGCATAAGTTGTTTTAGGGATAATAAGGTAAGGGGGCTAATGCACGCCAAGCTAAAGTTGTAGGGGGTTTTGTTGCGATTGTAACAAAACCCCCCCTATAACTTTTACGCCAAGCGAATATTATAGGGGGGTTTTGTTGTGATTGTAACGAAACCCCTCTATAACATTTCCTACTTCTCTTATTCTTACGCCCTACTACTTTTTTTTATTAGTTAAATAACCTAGCGGGCCTTATAATATTTATGTCTTAGTAGTAGGGTAATAAGACGCTTGTTAGCGCTAAGGTAATTCTATTTCGCGGTCCTCTCTTACCTAAGGCTAATTTACTATAGGAAGGTGAAGTAGTTCTTCCTAATACATTCTTGCAGCTAGCTTACGCCGTTAATTTTTATTCTTCCGTGGGTTTACCTCTAACACTCCTTTCTTAAGGTATTGCTTATGTATAATAGTTATTATTAAATAAGCTTAAGCGTATTTTGTAATACCTATACTTTATTAGCGAAGCTAAAGGAATTAAAATTCTTAATAGGGCGGTAGTAAACTTCTTAGAAGCTTTCTCCGTTAGATATACTAATTAAAAAGAGGCGCTTAGCTTAAATAATACTTTGGCAATCCTAGGAGTTTAAAAGACCTTAATAATTTTAATAAACCTAAAAGCTTTAATAGCTTTAGCGACTTTGATAGCTCTAGAGACTTTAAAGACTCTATATAACTTTTACTTATTATTCTAAGTTACTAAAATCCCACTTCCTAATAGAAGCCCAACTTCGCTTTATAGAGAAAGCCCGGTTTATAAGGGAGCTAAAACCCTACTTTACTAAGGTAGAGAAGTAAAAACTAAGACCTTATTACTAGCAGCTATGGAGTAACTTATTGCTATTAGTATAAAAATTCTAATCTAAAAGGCTAATGACTTAATAGAGTTCCTATTACTTTATAATCTAGACTAGGGTGAATTACTTAAAGCCTTTTAGGGACTATACACTCTACTAATAGGAGATAATAATAAGGCCGTTATCTATAACCTAGCTAATAATCTTAAGGTAAATAAAAATATAGTTAGCCGTAGGTTAATGAAATCCATTCTGTCTAAGAGGATAGATATTAAGGTAAAGTAATTAGACTAGATAAATAAAAAGCTTAGGAATAGTAAGAACCTTAGAAGTATAGTATAAAAGATAATCTATCCTCTTAGAGGAGATATCTTAAAGGTAAATAATATTACTAGCTAGAAATGAAATTGTTTTAAACCTAAAGTACTTATTAGTTTTAGTAATATAGAGTATAATATAAAGTTAGTTTCCTCTTATTTTCTATTAAATTAGTAACTAACTTTTAATAGTATTAAAAGGTATATGGCACTAGAAGAGTTTGACGCATTTATTACTTAGATAAAAATGTAACCGCAATATAAAGAATAGAAGAAATTATCTCCTTTAGCGGAGGCGCTAAAGGAGGCATATACTAAGCGTATTAATACTAGCTCTATAAACTAACCTAAAACCAGTAACACCTTTTAAAACTTTAATAGAATAAAAAGGTTGGTAAATGTTAAGCACTCTAAATAAAAGCGCACTAGATTAGAGAGTTTTTCTAAAATAAATAGTTTGTAAACTATATCTTATTAGAACTCTAATTAAGAAAGCTTGGTTATAATATAGTAAGGGCCGCTACCTAGTATAGGGGAGGAGAGCATACCTATTAAATACTTTTGGAACTATCCTAATATATACCAGGACCTTTAGACAGTCCCCTCTAAATTCTTTAATCTATATTAGAACCTTTAGATAATCCCTTTTAAGTTTTTTAAGGCCCCTTTTAATATATACTAGGACCTTTAGCTAATCCCTCCTAAATTCTTTAAGACCCCTTTTGATATATACTAGGACCTTTAGCTAATCCCCCCTATATTCTTTATAGACTATCCTAAGATATATAATAAGTCTCAAATTATATAATACTATAACTAGTATAACGGCGATAGACGATAGAGTTAATTACTATGCTATAGTTTTCGGTATATAGTATAACCGTTACTCTAGCTTGTAGGGCTTACTATATTCTAGCATTCTTAATATAGCATCCCCTAAACTTTTAGCATATTAGTCTAACTCTTAATCCACTATAGCTACTATAAAGCAGTAACTAAATAGACCCATATTAATAGATAAGCAATTCCACCCCCACACCCTTTAAATATTTAAGGCGTGTTGTATAGAGCACCTAGCATCTTACCGCTCTTGAGTTTAAAGGGTTTGTAGCCTATTAAAACTTTAAATTTCGGCAATCCGTTACCTAAGCCTAACGGCCTGATAGCTAATATTATAATAGCCTTATTTATACTCTATGCGGGCATATATAGACGGGGACTCTATAGGTTGTTATATAGTACTAGATCTAACCTTTTAAGTAAAATGGTGCTGGAGGTTGTATTTAGGATTATAGCAGCAATAACTTTAGCTTTTTAATTTATATTTATTAGTATATTATTTTATCTCCTAGCGTTTATATTAACCTCTAAGTATAGAGTAATATATTTATCTATTGTAGTTATAGTAGGTAAAGTATAGAGGGGTATATTAAATATTTGTAAAGAGGAATATTTTTAGTTCTATATTACTATATAGGCTTTTAAATCATCTATATCTTTGCTATTAATACTAGGGGCTATATATAGCCTAGATATTGTTAAGTTAAAGGTATAAATAGCGGATATATTTAGTAAATAAAAAGCTATTTAGTGGGGCTGATTTTCTTAGTAGGGCTGATTTTTAGTTAGGTAGGGTTTATATAACACAGCCTATTTCTAAAAAATGTCATAGCACTAATACGCGCCTAAATATTAACGCACCTATGGAAGAGATATAGGTAACTTATAGAAATCGCCTTAATATTTATTAGTAAAGAGAACGTGCTATAGATTGTAGATAAATATATCTCCTCTAGTCCTGTATAAAGAGGCCACTAGAGACCTCTACTTTTATCATTATTACTCTAACCTTACCTAGCGCTTTTATCCCAAGAATTACACCGCGATAAGGCTGCTAGAAATTAAGATTAATAATTTGGTTTTTAGACCAAGATATAGTCCTATCTTTCCTTAAGATTTCCTATAGGGCTTTTATAAACCTAGTACTAGTCTTAAGAATATTTAGGTAAAAGATACTATATACCCTTTATATTAATCTAATAATTCTATAGGTTAAAGATATTTTTGCCCTCTATTATATAAGGCGCCTTACCTAAGAACTACTTTACGGCGAATATATCTTCTTAGGGATATTTGATTCTAATAGTTCGTTAGTTAGATATATAGCATTCTTAAATAATATTATATTTATAAAAGGTGGGCCAGAAATAATAGAATAGGTAAAACGTAAGGTGAAGGATAAAAATAATTGGTTTTAGATAAGAGACGCTCTTTTTTTTTAAAAATTCTTTAAATAGGTCTCCTTTAATGACGAACTTAAGCAAGCTAAGGTAAATATTATAAATAATATAGCTTTTTATAAGTTAATAGTTTTATAGGCCTTAGATATAATTAGTTTCCGCCCTACCTTAAATATTTCCCCCCTATATAGGATATAATTTACCCTACTAGGGAGTTTTCTTTTAAATAGGTTGTAAAAGTAAGGCAAAGTACTATCGGATATAGTTAAAAAGATAAAAAATAGAGAGGAAGTTATAGAGCAGGTAAATTGTAAGCTGTAGCGTTATAAAGACAAAAACTTAGCCGGGTAGTTTTTGTCTTTAAGTATTATCTAGCTAATATAGAAGCTACCTTTATAAAGAGGGCGTCTCTCTATTTAGTAAGAACTCTTCCTTCCGCAAATAGTATAGTAAAGAATTGTATTATTATATGACGTTTTCGCATCTATATGTAAATTTATAGCGTAAGACGTACCTCTCTATACTTCTAATGGGCTATATTCTGCAAGTATACTTATAGTAGCCCTTTTATATTATTTAGCGACCCTAAGTTAGATTAAATCCTTTACTAATCTTTACCACCTATAGCATAAGGTAGGAACTTCTTCGCACGTAAGCATGTAGAGTAAATAGCACCTTTTTATATTTATACGGTCTAGTAATTTGGATTTAGGCTACCTTTATATACAGCACTTTACATTTTATACCGTTTACAGCCCAACTTAGACCTATACGCACCCTCATTGCTCTAATAAGAATTATTATATAGCTTAGCCTTATTGATATGCATATATAGCCTCTACTTGGCTTTTTACCGACTAATATATAAATAGACCATTAAAAACCTCTAAAGACCTCTAAATGCCTCTAAACATTTCCAAACATCTTTAAAGGCTAGTAACTATAATATACCTACTAGAGATAAGCAGTACGTAATCCACCCCCTTTGTATCTTTAACGATCTAATTACTACTCTTAGGTATTAGTTCTTATAATAGATAAGTCTAATATAGGCTAAGGTTAAGTGTATTAGGTTTTAAAGGAGGGGGAAGAAATTTCTAAGGATAATATAAATGGGGTTATCTCCTTTAAGGGATGGAAAGAAGAACGTTTAAGGAAAGTAAAGGTAAGTAATTGCCTATATAATAGGTAACTAGGTCCCTAATATCTTAAAGATTTATAGAATCTTCGGCATTATATATATTACGCCTAGTATTAGCCGGCTTAAAGTTCCTATACGCGATATAATTATATAACTAACTTTAAGCGGACCTAACTACCGTGGTAGTAGAGTAATTATAGCGGAATTTAAGTATAAGGGGAAATTAAGGAGGTATAGTGGCTTTTCTAGTAATATAGAGTTTATAGAAGGTAGAAAGGAAGCTTTAGAATAATTAGAGAAAGAGATATAAGAGCTTAATAAAGCCAACTTAGATACTACACCTTTCTTTACGGCTAGATTAGCGCGCGCAGCTATACTAATAGTCGTTTTAGCTATAATACTTCTATATAGGAAATAATTATGTTTATATAGAGGAACCGCCTAGTTTATTAATCGCATTCTTTTCTATTTCTTTTTTTTTTAGTAGTAGTAAGGAATAAGGGGCGCTTTATGCTTACTCTTTTAAGAAACGGCACCTATTATATATATAAGTATATATACAGACTTGTAAGTTAGGCATACTACAGTGGCTATATAAACGGTTTTGCACGATATTTACTATTAGTTATATCTAAGATATCCTAAATTACAATATTAAAAAACATCTATTTAATTTTATAGCTATAGGTTTAGGACAGGAATACCTAAAAGAGCTCTTTTTTAGAAAATAATATGCGTTAAGGTAATCTAGTTACCCTATCTACCCTCCTCCATTTTTCCCTAGGCCCTATGTCCCTAATTATATCCTAAACCGCATCCTAAAGCTGATGCTTTTATTAACGGCGCATAATTAGAAACAGGACTAATGTTATTAAAATGATGGCAATAATTATAATAATCCCCGCGGCGACTGCACCGCTTATACTACTTAGGTAGGGGAAATTGGAAATGCTAGGACTCCTCTTATCTATATTTACTCTATTTAGCTTATATTAGTGCGCTAGCTATATTATATAGTTACTTACTAAAATAAGAGCTTTTAAAGTCTTATAGAGATTTTTTTACGCATAGTATTAGCTTTTGCGATTTTTTATAAGAAGGGTTAAGGTTATAACTAGTATAATATATATAGCGATCCCTAACAGCTGGCAATTATACCCGTTAACTACACGCTGTCCCTAATAGACCGTTAAAGCTAAAACTTAAAATTAGAAAATTATTTTAATATTTCTATTTAGTCCTTTTAATTTCCTATTTTATGATTTAAGTTTTGTATTTCTTATTTCTTATTTCTTCCCGTTTCTTGCTTCCTATTTCTTACTTCTTATTTTTGTTTCCTATTTCCCGTTTCCTATTTTAGGTTTCTAAAATTAGTAATACCGGATATAAAATAAATTGCTACTAAAAATATTATTTTATAGCATTTAAGAATATAAACCTATATTCTCCTACCTTTATACTAAAAACAAAACGCAAAAAATGTTTTATCTCCCTTAAGTTTCTTCTTTGATCTACCTTCTCTATCTCTTACGCTAGTGTTTTGCTTATACTTAGGTAGAGCAGATATTAATTTTAGATAATTATAGCGTCTTAAAAGGATCTTCTGGTTTCCCTTAAGGAAATAGTAAACTATACTATACGCTAGAAGCATTAGCCTTACTAATACTAATCTTAAGTTCTTCGCACCTTGCCTTCCTTTATTAGCAATAAAGACGCCTATATAACCTATCTCCTACCTCCTAATAGCTGTAATGGTAATGCTTTTCTACTTATAGACCCTATATATAAACAAACTTAAATAAATTACAACTAAACATTAGGGAGTTTTATGCTGTCTACACTAATAGGGGATACTATACTGCTGATGTATTAAGAAAATGGCCACATTACCCTACTAAATTAAACCCTAGGTAAGGCCTCCTTTGGGGTAGTTTCTATTTATAAAATAGCAGTTCCTTCTCCTTCTAACTCACTACTAGCAATTTATTAGGTATGGAATAGTAACGGAACTAGGGGGGATAGTTATAGGCGCCTTCTCATATAAGCACCTTTTAATAATAGTAGCTGCTATTAGATAAACAGCAGCCCTAAGTCTTTCCGCCATTAGAACCTACCGCAGCGACAATATAAGGACTTTAAGGGTAACAATCTATAATATAGCACTTAAGTCAAGCTGCCCTAGAACCTTGCTTATAGTAGTATATATACACTATACTAGGTTTAGGATTAGCCTATATTACTAAATTTACTAGTTTTATTAAACGGAAAGTAGGAGATTTATATAACTTATATAGATATTTAGATAATATAATATGTCTTAGATGCTAGAAGTATAAGGAGGAATTAAGATTAAATACGCTAATAGATTGCTACCGTCCTGTTTAAGTACTTATTATATATTTACTGCGTTAACTTTAGAATCTAGTTATTTTAAAATTGTTTTAAATCTACATCCTTCTAAGCTATAGATTAATCGTTTATTTATAAATTTTATCTAAATATAAGCAGTACTTTAGGAGTTAGGTCCTTCTTAACCACCTTTAGGACACACACTTTATTATTAATTAATATCTATTAGGAGTAATAGCTAAGCCAATATTTAAAATAGTTAAGGCCGTTAAACTAATTAGTGTAAGTAAATATATTAAGTAATAAGATAGAGAAAGCGCCGGAGGCAGAATGGCAAGCTCTATAGTAAAAATATACAAAGCGTAATGGGGCTATATAAGATAGCAGGTAAGGATTTAAGAGTTTATATAACTCTTGGCCTTTATATTTATAAAGTCTATATATATCCCGGGCAAATACGCCTAAATATTAACCTATAATATAGGATATCCGCATAAATTAGGCAATTTAGAAGTTTAGGCTAAAAGACATAACCTATTAAATTGCGCTCAGAAAAACTAAATAGAAATACCAATTATTATATTATGAAAGTAATAAACAATATATAATTGTACTGGATAAATCTACCAAACTATTTACCTCTATAGATATTATTATCCTTTAATATATATAGATCTCTTATCTATCAGATAGGTGTAGGGGAGAGAACTTCTACTATACTTTCGCTCTTCCAGTCTAATAATAATGTAAGTAAATTTCCCTATAAAGGACTCTAATTTTTACTATTATTAAAAATGTCTAAATTAACTAAGGTCTCTAAATCCATCTCCTAAATATTATCTTTTCCATCTATAAACGTGTTGTCTTCTAATCTACTACTAAGTTTTGCAAACTAATAGGCGATAGGGCTCCCCAGAACTAGGTCGTCTATATTATTAAAAGAGTATATTCTAATATCTCTCTCTTTTGCCGTAAAATCGTACTCTAATATAAGGTTAGTTTATAACTAATAAAGATATAAAAAAGTTTAACCGTCTGCTCCTATTAACTCTAGTACTAAAGGATACTCTAGTAGAGCTAATCCGAGGCTTATAAGGGCTCTTAAAGCATTATCCTCTTTCTTCCACTTCTGTGCTATGGTAATTCCCTCCATCGCTTATCTTAGTCTCTCTATAGTAAGTTTTATGCGTTTAATAACTTTATTATTTTTATTAAGCTTCCTCTTAATTATTTTAAGTTTACGCTAAGTTTATAGCTAAAAGTCTTAAAACTATAACTTAGTTCTTAACTGCTTATCTTATAAAAATATAATAGCAACACAATCTCTAATAAGCTCTTCTTTAAGCGTACGAATATAAAGATATATCTAACAGCAATATATATTAGGTTTAATAATAGGTTTAGGAAGGCTCTAGGTATATTCTATATTGGCTACGACTTAAGTAAGGCAAACAGTATTAATGAAGGGAAAATTTATAAAATCCTTACTTATCTAAGACGAATATAGCTAATCTACGCGAGTTACTCTTAAGTATAGGGATTTTCTAAGGCAAATAAATTCTAGTTTTTAATAGAAATTTGCTATATATAGTAGCTAATAGTGACCAATTTCTAATAATATTACATTTATTTATAGGATTAAATCAAAAAATAGATCACTTAATCGGCGTATCCAAATATAGCTTCTACTTAGCTAGAACCCTCGTAGTAATGCAGCTTAATTACCCCTAGCGTTTTAAATACTATAGATTATACCTATTTGCCGCCAGAATCTAGGGTTAATATACCCTTCCCTACCTTATAATCTTAGGCGCTTAAAATATATAATAATATACAAGTAGTATATAACCTTATTTAGCCGTAGCGTAGACTACTAAGATAGCTGCTAATGTTATATTAAATGGCGTTCCCTTCTAATCCTACTTACCGGCTAAAGTAACCTTTAAACTCACTAATAGGATATATTTTAACCAAACTATATAACTAGTTGTAAAAAACAATATTATTAGTCTTTACTTAAAGCGCCGGCAGCCCCCACTTATCCCTTACTAACCTTCCAGTTTTATTGCTTAAGCTATAGCCTAGGTGTCTAAACCTTACACCCTCCGTTAGTAGGATACAGCAGTATTACTATAGAGAAGTGCTAGAAGTTTTGCTCTTAACTATGTATTAGTTAGGGCTTTAAACTACTAGAGGACTTATTTAAATATTATAATATAAGTTATCTTAACGGACTTTATTTTTTTGCACTAAGGGGTTAAAGCAAGGTAGGGAACTTATTAATTTCCCTAGTATTATAAAAATAGAGGAGTAGCCCCTAAATAATTAATTCCGCTCCTATAGGGGCAAAAAGCTCTTATAGTAGCTTTGTGGTGGGTTATAAATACTAAGCTTAGCCCCTAAGCCTAACTATCCCACTTAGGAAAATGGCGTCTATAGGCTTATAGCCTATATAGGTTACGTAATTAGGTGGTTATTAATTAATGTGGGATATACGCCAATAGGGGAAAAAAGTCCATGCGGGATATACGCTAGTAGGGTAAAAAAGTCCATATGGGATACATACTAGTAGGGGAAAGAAGTCTATGCGGGATATACGCTAGTAGGGGAAAAAAGTCTATGCGCTAAAACAAGCCGTGCGCTATAAATTCCTATACAGGTAAGTGGACTATATAGGCTCTAAGCCTATAAGGGGCGCGAATATATTAGCGCGACTACTAATATAGGAAATAAGCCTGTAAGGGAATAAGCCTATATACTAAAAAAAGCTATATATAATAAGAGCCCCTATAGGAAACTGCCTATTAATTCGCTTAACTAATAACCGAAAACTTAATTTATAGAAACGTTAAAACTGAAAACTAACTTTAGCTAAAGTCTAAAACTGGGTAAAGATTAGTAAAGTAGAAATCGGAAACCTAATATTATATTTTAGGCAAATAAAACGCTATTACTTTTCATTTTTTTTAAAAAAATGATGTATAAAACTTGTTGCTTTCTACATTTATATAAATAGCACTATAGCTATAGGGTCTACTATATACCGTTTAAAATGGATATAACTAACTTATTAGGGTATAAAGATAGTTTTGATAATAAAGGCAAGTACTATAGGAAAGTGGGATTTATATACTTACTAAATAAACCGCAGTTATATACTCTTTATGTATAGAAATCCGGAAGCTTTATAATATAGAGTAATAGCATTACGATTATATCATAAAAATCTTAGATGCGATTAAAAGACAGCTATATTTTGGCCAAGAACTAAAAGATAGAGGTAATGGAGAAGGTACTTTTATTAATAGTAATAGTTATACCTCCTAATAGTCTTTTATATCTAACCAATTATATAGTATTAAAACCCTTAATAGGGGGCAAGATAATTTTCAAGTCACTTATAAAAGGGATTAGTAGATATATTTTTTAAGCCCTAATTTAAGAAGCTTCTTTAAAAAAAAAGAGTAGTAATTAGAAAACCATTTTAGCAAGTATAGGTATAAAGTAGGTGCTAAGAAAGTACTAATAGTAGATATATAAAAATAAAAATGACTTTAACCTTAAAGAACTGGAGAAATTCCTATAAGAGAAGCCCTACGAATTTAGCAATAAGTAGAAGTCCTATTATACTTCCTCTTAACCTTTTTCTACTACACTAGTAGAGGTATATAATCCTACTTAGTAGATTGTAATAGATAGAGTAAGCGCTAAAGAGTATACCCTAGGCATTATTCTTTAACTCTTTAATATATAAATCTATAAGCCTACTAACCTTAAATACTATTAGTACTTGCTTAGAATATAAGTGATTAAGCTTAGAAAGAAACTTATAGAGTTTAGGGCTATTATTATATATTAGTTATCCTTTATCGGTAATACGGTAAATAAAATCTTCTACCCGTGTTAAGAAACTTAAGAGATTATTATAAATTATATAGAGCTCGGAAGAGGTTAAGCTAAAAGAGATAAAAGTGTAGGTTTTAGAATGTAGATAAACTAGCAAGCGTTCTATAGGCGTTCTATAGTCTCTTATTAAATTTTTACTTTATTCTTTTATATAGTATTACACTTACAGAGTCTTGTTTGCTAAATTACGCTAAATCCTAAGTTCTCTATCGTCACTTAATAATCCGTCATTATCACTCCGGCTCAGTTTATTGATATTAGCAGTATTAATTCGCCCTTCCTTATTACTAGAGAAATTAGTAGTAAGTTAATTATAAGGTAGGAAATATATAAAGCTAGGGTAGCTAGGGTATTTATAGTATATACAGATCGTCTCCTAAGCTTTTCCTACAGGCCTATAAGAATTATTAGTAATCTAATTTAGATTTATTTAAGGCATTATATATAATAGGACTTATTTAACGAGTATAGAAAGAACTATATTTTAGGGAGGCTTAGTATTTAAAAAAAAGGTAGCTTAATCTAAGGACATTTAGAGGTAAAAAGAGTGCTACCTTTATAACATTTCTTCTACTACTTAGTAGGGCTAAGACTAAGTCTAGAAAGGGAGATTAATATTGCCTAAATAAGGCGAAGTATATTAGCGGCCCCTTTACCCTAAAGCTAGCGTATAATATCCGTTAGCCATAATTACTCCTTATTTAGCGTGCTGTCTACGCCTAAAGGCGTAGGCTGCTAGACTAAATTTAATAGTAGCTATTTAAATTAAAGGAGGCATTACTAGGGGTAATTATTAGCTAAGCTGTTACTAAATATAAATACCCGACTAAAATATATTATATTAGTGCGGAAGAACTAACACACTAGTCTTTGGCTTTTATAAGCAGTGCTTAGCTATTATTACTTATTAGATTATAAGTAGTCTTAATACCCTAGCTATTATTAGTATTTATATAAAGAAGCTTATATAAACGCCGCATACTTTAATAGCTGGAGAAGTTTATATGAATTTATTAACTAGGGTCGCGTAAGTTACTTTAAGATTAATGTTTCTACCTAAATCCGTATAATATAGGTAAAAGTAATACCGCCTTCTAAGCGCTATACTACGGTTTCTAAGGTATGTAGTATAAGTAAGGAGTTAGGAGATAAAGATATGGTATATTTGGCTGGCTTTGCTATAACTAAGAAGTTTAGAAATATAGTTCCTACTCTATCTAGAACCGGATAAGGCGCTCTATATATTAGTGTTTAGGGGTAGCCCTAATAGTTAATTACCGTTTAAAGTTAATAATCTGGCTAAGCTAAGTTTTAAGCTTAGAATTAAAGAGGGGATTTATTTAATATTATAAGAAGGGGCTTAGATACTAGATGCCTATAGAGGTATTAGCCCCCTAAATACCTAGAAACTATAGGCGGTAAAGAGATTATCCTATAACTATTAGTATAACTTAGTATTGCGGTAAAGTAGCTTACGTAGTTTAATATTTTTAAATTAGAGCTATACTTCTAGCGTTAGTCCTATAAGAATATAAAGGGCGCTATCACGTAGTTTCTTTTACTTTATAGCACTTATAATTCCTAATTCTTTTATACTAGCCCTAAGCTCTTACCAGCTATGCTTTCTTTGGTTAAGGACTACTTACAGCCGTTTAATTCCATATAGGTAGGAATTTCTCACCTAATAATAGGCTCGTCTAACCCCATAAACATAGTCGCTAGTATTAAGCACGTTTCTCTAATACCTCCTAGTAAAATAGCCGGATAATTATAGATCTTTTAATTACACTAATAGCTAAGCAGGTAATAACGAAGCTTACTTTATAGATATTTCTAATAATAGCTTAAATTATAAAAGCGAAAACAAACAGCCTATTAGATTCCTTAGGAGACTAAACTAAATTTTAAAAGGCGTAAATAAAAACGGTATACTTAAATACTAGGTAGAGTAGAAGCCTAGGTTAACGAGTATTAGAGCCGCGAAGAGTAATAAGAATTTAAGATATTGCTTAGTTTACGTTATAAATAAAGTGGCAGTTTTATGCTAAAAGCTTATTAAGGAGCCTATAACAAACCTAATGTTTTATAAACTTCGATCTTATTATAAAAAGAACCTTAATAAGTTTATAAGGCATATTATAAAGTTTTAAGAGCTTAAAGAGGCACTTAAGAAGAAAGACAGAAAATCACTTATAGCTTTAGTAGATAAGAGTGAAATATAAAAGAGACTTAGACTAACCCTATAAAGGGAGATTAATAGTAAATCTTTAAAAATAAAAGAGAAGTAGAGTTTACCCCTAAATATATGGTATATAGTGGACTTAGGCCTAAATAGTTTAGGAATAGAACTTTCTCCTATTATACTTTAATAGTTTCTAAATAATTACTAAGTATTTTTAGTTACTCTTAGGCAATTTAATTATTTCCTATATATAACACGTTTTAGTCTTATCTAGCCTACTATTTTTTAGAAATATATCTTATTAATACTAATTTACTTATAGCCGTCTTTTCTAGCTAGAATCTAATATTAAAAATATATATATCTTACTAGTATAAGCGTACCGCCTTTCTTACTACGCTTTTAAAAGTGGGAGTCCCATAAACTATAGCAATATTAGTAGAGGAGAACTCCCCGCAAATAGGTATACTTACTAGAGATTGCCATATTACCAGCCTCTACTGACTATTTATTTTCAATATACTAGGGTAGATTTAATGATCTATCCGTCCTAAATAAGCGATTACGCGCTAGCAGCGATACTATTTAAAGGTTAGCCATTGACCCTTGCGTTACGTTCGGAACAAAAAGAGTAATAGTAAAAATCCCTTAGCTATCTATCTTAAGTAAGAGATATAGGAACTGGCTAGCCTAAGCCTCTTAATCTGTTAAGGAAGGTTAGAAGTAACTTAGGTAAGGCATTAAAGTTTTACCTAATATCTCTAAGAACTACACTAATAAAAGTCTGTGTATATAAGCGCTATAATCTTTATAAGCTTTAAGGAGGTACTTAGCTAAAAGTAGATAAGCGGCGATCCTAACTCTACTTATAATAAAAAGAACTTTATTAAACTTATCTAAACTCTATATTTAACTATATGGGCTATTAACAATTGCAGATAACTAGCTTAGTATTATTATTAGTGCATTACTAAAACCTTTATACCTTTATATTAAGAGGGTAATAGAGTCTTATAAATACTATATAATTAAGTATAAATAAGCTTAAAAAAAACCACTAGAGTAGTAAGTAATGCCTAGTAATATAAGATATACATATTCCCTAGGCGTGACTTTCTATAGTTTTTTAAGAATAATTAATACCTACGTGGCCTATATAGAGTCTAACTAATATAGAAAACTTTTTACAGTAACTTTATTAGCTAGACTAAAGCCATAGTTTTAAAAGTATAAATGGATAAACTAGATTATATAATAAATAAGCTATAATATAGAGCTGACTGAGAGATAAATTACCGGTAAAGTCTTCCTTAACCTAACGTAAACCTATAGTATAGCTATAAGTGCAACCGCGGAGACTAAGTATAATTTAAGGAATACTTTATATATATAGCGCCGGAGATATAATACGGACAGTCTACTAAGTAATACGATAATAGAAATAAGCTAATATTCTTTTAGTATAAGAGTAAGTGTAATATAGAGTGACGAACTAATATTTCCTAAGTGGAACTAGGAACTACTAAGAAGTTAATAAAACTATATATAAGACTTTAAATCATGTAAACGCGGCCTACCTAGCGATAAAGCAGGCCGTATTGGCTTAGATTTAGATAGACTTTATTACTAATTAAACTAGTCCTACTATTAAGATATAGCGAGACCATATTAATAATAAAAAGAGAGCTATAACGTTTTGCTAACTTAGCGCGGCCTAAAATTCTAAAAGTATAGATAATAATGTTCGCTGTGATATAGAGAAGAATAAAAATTATTATAAGTACGCTTATATTAAAGCTTCCTTTTTGGCGCTTAATAACTAACGTGTAATTAAGTCTTTTATAAAGAAAAGAGAAGATTAACTTATGGGTGGGTGTATTAATTAGCTATAAGAGCTTTTATAAAATAAATGCTCTAAATACGGCTCTAAGGGAGACGAGGAAGATTATAATTATTTATATAGTGGTATTCTATAATACTAAACTTTTTAAGTAAGATATATATTATATACTAGTACCTAGGTATATACTTTACTTACATAATTTAGCCTATATAGATGGTTTCAAAATATATAAAGACGGATTTTAAAATCTAGAAACCATTTTTAGGGAAAGTAGGGTTTGTAAATCGGCGATTTGCGATTTATAATTTTATAATCCTCAATCTACAATCGCAAATCGCGAATTAGCGATTTATAAGCAATTATAAATCTAGCGTCTAAGATCCCTAATCCCTAATTCTTAAAATCTAATACTTAACTTTCTTAGCCCTAATTCGCTATTAACACGCATCCAGCTTCGCCTTCTTTTCTTAGTATATACATTTTCTAACTTGCCGCTTATTAGTTTAACGCTAAAGCCCTAGCGTTAATTCCTTTTAACGCGCGTAAATAAGGGGGCTACGTTTAAAATACGTCACTTAGGCGTATTTAGCCGTCTATTATCTTACTTCCTTCTTATTAGCACTAGGATAAAATAAGCGTAGCTAAGCGGGAAAGTATTACTAGTATGCGTAAGCCTTTTAATGGGTGAATTTATTAGTATATATATTGAGAGCAGCTAATAATAGGGGGGTAAGAGTATAATTAAAATCCTGATTAAGTACCGCAGCTAATTGGAGTAAAAGTTCGAAAGCTATAAAGTTAGTATTTATTAGACACGGCTTTAGTAGAGGAACAATTAATTATAAGACACTGTTTATAGGCTCTTTAACTGGTCTTTGTGTATATAAGCTATAATATATCCCCTAACCCTATAATCAAATCTATAAGACTAGAATATTGGTCTTAAAAAGCTCAGTATTAGTGGTAAAAGTTAAATTTAGCTATATATAAATATTTACCATTCTCCTTATAAGCTTATTTGCTAACTTTATATTAACTTGTTAATATTTAACCACTACTAAGATTTAAGTTTTACGTATTTTTTCCTCTCTACCCTTAGTTGTTCCTGTTATAATATCTATAGTATAAAAAAATTTTAAACGCTGTAAAGAAGGAATTAATAGGAAGTGTTATAAGCTTATAAGAAGAGTCCCTAACACTAGACTTGCCCTTATTATTAAAAGAAATAGAGTTAAGTATATTTTCCGTTCGTACCCTAATAATAACTAGCCTAAATCTATAGAAGAGATGGCTAGTTTCTTTTAAGTTTTTACTAGAATATATCTTGCTAACTAAAGTGTATAGTAATGCTGTAATCTACAGAACTATTACCCAGCTAACTACTAAACTATTAATAAGTTTTAAGAAGCTAGAGGGCTCCTTACCGGAAATATAATAGTAGCCTACCTAGTAATAATAACGTCGTAAACCTAAACCTCCTTTAATTTAACTTTTAATGGTAGTTATATTGGCTTTAATAGGCTTAGTAAAGGCATTTAGACTCCTAAGTTTACTAAGAACATACTTAACTAACCCTTTAATAGCTTTCCTATTAGCTCTTATAATAGGGGCAATAACGTAGCGAGAGATAACTAGGATCCTGATTAGGAACTAGACAAAGACTTCTTAGATAATGATAATGACAATAAGGACTTTGCCTATCTTGCGCCTATTAGAGAAGAGGATAAGCAATTCTAAGACATATCTAACTAGCTACTATTTATTAGCTCTACCCTTTAACCGGGTCCCTAATAGTTTACCTATAGAACTAAAAAGAGGCATTACGCTGCTTTAGCTAGCTAAACCCTATATTATAGCACCTAAGCTTAGATGGTTAGGACAACCTAAAATATAGCTATATAGTAATAGGTAAGTCCACTTAGCTTAAACGGGTCTTTCTTTAGCGGGTCACATCCTATTAGCAGAATTATTAAAAATACGTAGTGTAGTAGTCGCTTACTTAGCCATAACCTAAATAGAATGCCTACTAAGTCCGTATTATTAATACGGTATATAAATAAGGGATTAAACTAAACCCAGTCGTTTAACTCGCTTTAAATAGCACTGCTATCTCTAACCTTTAAACCTAGCTCTTATACCTAGCGGTTTTATTTTAAATAATAGATAGTTATATATAGTTATATAGGATCTTCAGTATATTTATATTATGCTAATTTGTTAAAGTTAAACCGTTACAATTTAAGATTAGATATCTGCGGCTAGTAAAGGTTTATTAGGTTTTAGGCAACTATTATAATGTTTTAGTATTAGAATTCTACATTATCTTAAAGGACTAAGCGGCTCTTTTTTTTAAATAATCTAATTATTGTTACTAGGTTGGCTATTTACTTTTATACTCTATAATGTTTTATTTTAATACTATTTTACATTTATTTCCTATTTACAATTCATTATTATCTTTGGTGTTAAGTAACTATAGCCATCCTTTATTCTTTTAACCAACACTAATATTACTGTTTAGGTCGCTAAGCTCCACTAACAGTCCTGAAGTATTGTATATAAAATCGCCCTTAGGCACTAGCGGCACTGGTAATAGTAGCGACCCTTATAGCTTTCTGGTTTTAAGTATAGCCCTATCCTTTAAAGCCTCGTTCTACCTTTTATTAATATTAATATTGGTTTAACTTTCCTAAATAGCGCTTTCATTGCTAGCGGTAGTAGATGCCGTAGGGAGCGCCTTATAAACCCGGAAATCCAAGTTCTTTACTAAGTTCTTTAGACCTAATTTTTACTCTATCTATCCTAGTAAAGGCCTAATCTCCTAATCTAGGAATATTAACTTCTGTTATTTCCTATATGTAATTAAACAACAGTCCCACTTATTAACGACCTCCTCTATATCCTTATTTATATTTCTTGCAAGCACCAAGCAACATTTCTTTACTATTTCAATAACACTATTTGCAAACGTTCTTATATCCGCTAATTCCCTAAAATAGTAACCACCATTCTTAAGGCAGAGATCCTTAAGATTTATAGTCTAGGTCTTAGGCGTAACTAGCTAAAGAATACTAAAGCGGCTAGTATATATATCTCCTACGCATTCTGTATACTATTATATAAATTTAGCTATATATTCCTTATCCTTTAAAATATCTATTTAATAGCACCTAAAACCGTAAATGAGTTAAATTAAGAAAACTAAGATGTACTTGCCGCCCCTAGACTTTATCTAACTAATCTCTTTAATGTTTATAAGCTAGGTAGTAGCGCTCTCTCTCTATAGCAAATTAGATTTACGCATAATAATATTATCCTTAGTCTTTTTAGTGATGGTATAATATTGCCAAGTTCTCTCCCAACCAGCTTGTACTCTTAGAGCGCGGCTTATAGCTTAAAGAGTTTCCTAATATACGGCGGCTTAAAGTTCTTCCTTCTAGCGCATAAGGTCACTAATTATTTAGTCCCGCTAGGAGCCTATAAGTTCACTACTCTTTAGCTTAGCTTAGGTTTTTTTAAGTTCGGATTTAAGGTTAGTAATTTTATATTATAACATTTTTATTTCCTTAGTACTTGTCTCTATATTAGGATTCGGCAATTAAACTATTTAGCTACGAAGTTGCTGTACTTTAATCTATAGCTAGGCTTATATATTCCGTAATTAAGTAATCTACTTATCTTTAGCACGGTTCTATATAGTTAGTAAATTAGCCTAAACTTCTCCATCTAGGGATTAAATAATAGTTTAGATATTAAAATCCTGCATTTATACTCTTCTTATTTAAAGCTTAGATATTAATTTATCTTTTTCTCTTTTCTAGGCTATAAGTTAGGCTTATAGTCCGCTATTTTCTACTTTAAAATTTGCTCTAAGTTGATTTATTTTAGCCTTTAGCTAGGCTTATATATTCGTTAATAGAGTAATCTGTTTATCCTTAGCACGGTCTAATTTAGTTAATAAATTAACTTAAACTTCTATATCCTAGGATTGAATAATAGTTTAGGCGCTTGCTTTGTTTTTTTAGAGCTTAGAGGTTAATTTATCTTTTTCTACCCTTTAGGTTGCTAGCTAGACCTATAGCTTAGAATTTTCTGTTTTAAAGAATGCAGTCTGCTTAATATATCCCTTTATTAATTATCTCTGCTTTACTAATTTTATATTTAGACCTTCTTTATATCTTGTTATTAACTCTATCTTTTTCTCTAGGAGGAAAATAGTCTCTTATAGGTTTGGCGCACTAACATCTTTATTAGAGTAATGACTTATGAAATTATTAATATCGTTAGAATTTTTAAGTTCATTAATCCGAATTTGCTAATTTTGAATTTTTATCTCCGCTTCTCCCAATTTGGCCTTCTCTTATTAGGTATCTTATACTGCGTTTTAATAGAGTCTTTTAAGATCTCTAACCTTATTTTATAGCTGCTAATTCTTATCTCTCTCTATTATTAACTTCTGTTTATACTGTCTTCTTATATCTTCTTTAGAATTTCTCTCTTCCTATAACTCTCTTTTTAGGCTTTTAATCTTAGCACGTAAGTGGCGCTTAATATCCTTAAGCCGTTTTACTTTTTACTTTTCTTAGGCTAACGAGTTTCTTTGTGATATAGCTGGAGGAGCTCTAGGGATATAGTTGGCGTTAATATGCCTATAGAAAGAAGTTAACGTCTTTAGGAAATTGAACTTTGAATTATTAATAAGTATTTAGATTTTAATATCCAACGCCTTACCTATTAGGTGCTACTTTTAAGAAAGCTATAATATAAGTCACGCTTAATATAAAATGAGGTTATTTTAGTGCCTTAAACGTAGTTTATAAAGAAGATTGATGGAATAAATAAGGAGGACTAATCCTTAATATGGTTATCCTTAAAAGGTTAGCTATAGTGACAATTGCTAAGTAACTTTGCCTTAGAGGTAAACTGAGGAAGCTGTTGTTCTCTATAGGAATACTTTATTAACTTTCGCACTTATATGACCTAAGATATAGGTCTACTAATATTATCCCTATAACTAGGCTTTACTTACTTAAGAAAATAGATAGTGAGTTTCCTATTAGGATCCTACTTCTGTAGTTTAAGGGCCCAATCTATACAAAAACCTTAAATAATAGTAAGATTTCCTAGTTTATGCTAAAGAGCTAGATTTAGCTCTTTAATGACGGGTTTTTGTTTACCTTACTCCTTTTTAGGAGCTATATATATTATTTTAGGAAAATGACGTATATAAAATGCCTATAGTATAACGTAACCCAACTATTTATCCCCCTTAAATGTTATTAGGGATAGCGGTATTATCTAGTCTTCTAGATATTTAATATTAAGATTTTTAGGATAAAAATAGACAGCTAAAAAGCTACGCTAGATAGTACCGTTTTGTTTAGAGCTTAGAAGTTATTTAAGGATAATACAGCAAGGTTTAAGATACTTTAAATTTTTAAAATAACTATATAGAGTAGGAATTAAGTAAGGAATTAATAAAATATTCTTAAGAAGCGTATCTCTCTTATAGGAGTCTATAATAGTAGAAAATATTATTTTTAATTACATCTAACTTTTAATGGAAATCCGGTCTCTTTTAGAGATAGTAGGTATATAAAGCTCCAGTTTTTATATTATAAGGGCATTAAAAGCAGAATATAAGATATTTAAAGTTTTATAGGGTAGAATAGTTTTATAGCCTAGGATTTAATTAAAGTTAATTAAAATATACTTAAGATAATTAAGGATCTCCTAAATATGCATAAGTAAGAGCATACCTATATAGTTTAGAAGTATACCTCATTACACTTTAAACCTAAAAAACGATATAGAGTGCCTAGCTAAATTAGGTAAAAGAGTTCCGGTATATTATTAAGTGCGTAAAATATATCTTAAAAACGCTTATTCTTTAATAGCTGCCGTAAATCTTTTTCTTTCGTGGGTATAAGCTAACTCCACTATCGGTTCTCTAATTTATTATCATTTCTTTAACGATAATATAAGATCTTATAAAATATTTCTCCGTTTAAGAAGGGCTGCTCATTTCTAAAGGCCTCTACAATATTTGTTAAAGTATTTAAAGAGAGTTTTAGAAATCGCGTTAGACACTTAAGGGGGTATAAATATTAAAACTTACGTTTAGAGTAAAGCTTAATAGTTTACTATTAATTATTTAGATCTAAAACTTACTTAGTAGTACAGATATAATATAATCTATTAAGGCAATTAACTTAGGCTATAGAAAGGTAGGGAATCTTTGTGGTATTTTCCTTCTAATAAAGTGTATTCTTATTAATATTAGAGACCCTAAAAGCATCTATAAGTGTATTATTATCTATAATAGCCTTAATAAAATGTTCTTCGGTTAATCGGTTATAACTAGTTTTCTTAAAAATATTTTTTAGGAATATGACCTTTTTTTTAGACAGCCCACGATAATATTTATACGCTAAAGGATGCTCAAAATTGAGTGCTTTAAGGTCAATCTTTGCAACCCCTCTAAAACACTGCGCTTTAATAGCTGCGAAGTCTTTACCTAGCGTATTCATTGCTATTATCTCTTCTTTTAAGTATAGTACGAGCTGCAAAAAATCTTAAAAGTAGTTATAATGTAAGCCTAGTTTATAGAAGATCGGAAGAAGGTAAAATGTTATCCGCCCCTAAAAACCCGCGTATATTTAAAAGTAGGAAAGATTTAGGATTTAGGATCCTAGAATTCGGTTTCTTAAATTTAGATTTTAATTTTTTCCGATCTAGCATCGCTAAACTAGATTCTAAATTTGTTTTCTAGAAAATTTACTAAGCACTGCCTCTAATAGTGTGTTAATTCTTCTATATTTAAGGCGTAGTTTATTAGACTATGCTAAGGAAGCGGTTACTAAGAGTAGCTTATACGCCAGAATATAAGATAACTAGTTAACGGTTTACTAAGCTAAGCGGTACCGCGTATATTATATTAGCGTATGTCTTTTAAATCCTCCGGCCCTTATTAATAGCCGCCACTAGTAGAGTACTAACTTATTCCTATTGGAATAATATAAATACCGGAACCTATCTCCATTTTGGTATATATATCCTACTATACCTTTCTTATATTATTATTATCGTAATAAAGCATCTCTAAGACTAAGAGTATGGTAAGAGAGTATCTTATTTTATATTTTATAACCAAATCCTATACTTATTAAGCAATAGGTCAAATATCTATAAAGTATCCTAGTAACACCCATAAGGATACAGGCTTATTAGAACTAGAAAACTCTAACTATAATCCTAAGTCTAGCTCTAAAGAGGAAACTAGTATTCTAGAGAACGCTATAGAGCCTTATATATTAGAAAAGAATGCGAATAAGCCAAAACTAAAGGAGTAGTTTAACTGCATAATTAAGGGGTACGGGTCCAAATTTACTAGGTAGTTATCCCTCTTAAGATATATCCAGGATATGGCGAAGGTAAAATTGCCGAGTACAGTCTATATTATCTACCTCCGCTAGTTAAAAACTAAATCCTATAAATCCTATAGAAAGGACTTTATAACCCTAAAGCTACTTAATTAACACTATAGAGTAAAACACCTAGACCTATAGAAGGAATTAACGGGAATAGAGTCTTAGCTAGTAAAGCCTTGGCTAGTAAAGCCTTAGCTAGTAAAGCCTTAGCTAGTAAAGCCTTAACTAACAAAGCCTTAGTTAGTAAAGACTTAGTTATTAAAATATACGTGCCTAAAATAATTCAGCCTTTTATTTACTAATATCACCTTACTAATTAGTAACACCTACTCTATCCTTATCCTCTATTTAGTAAAAGTGTCAACTAAGCCTATTAACTACCTTAGACGGTTACGCTACTTATACTAGTAATTAAGCCTATAATATCACTCTATAAGAGCTCTATAACCTAGCCTTAATACTATATAGTAGTTAATATAATTAAACAATAACTCTTAATTATATTTAAGGCAGCTAAAGCCTGGATAGTCTTAATATAGATACTTAAGTTATAAAACGCCTAAAATATAATAATAATTGTAAGTAGATTACTAATATATAATACGCCATAGCTAACTTAACAGTGCTCTATAAATCCTTGCTAATTTAAAATGCTCCAACCTAGAAACACTTAAATCTAAAAGCACTAAATATACCTACTTTTTTAACGGATAGTTAATCTACCGCTTACTTAGGAGGACTTAGTCAAGATACTTAGGTTATCCTTAATACAGATATTTAAGCAATAGACCTAAATAATTCCTCCTATCTCCTAGAAGAAACCATATTACTATATAGAGAAAATAGGTTATATACAGTCTCTATTACGCTGCAACTTCTTACCAATTTCTTACTTATAAAGTTTAATCCTTCGGAGAGTATCCTGTTTAAACTTCTATAGAAAAGAAAGTATGGACTTCTAACGATTTATTTAGGCAATAAAAATATAGTGTTATTTTTAAGCGACTTAGGCTTAGAGCTACTAGAGTACTCCCTATTAAGTTCTACTGCGGCGGAAAAACCATACTAAAGAATTACCAAAAAGTATATATCTTCTGCCCACCCCAATAATAGCCTAACCCTATTTCTCTAGACCTATACTAATTAAGTTATATAGAGGTGCTTATACTGCCCTAATATCGCTTTATTTCTAAACAAAAACTATAAGGATATCCTTATCTGTAACTAATATATTATTACTAACTATAATATTCTCGTCTATCTTAACCTCTTATTTATACTATATATTACTTAATAAAAATTATATTGCTATAAGCTATAGAGAGTATTACTATTTTAAAGGCCTCTTACTCTAGCTTAGTATTAAAGGAATTCTAAATCCTATACGCTACCTCTTCTATTAATATTGTTTATGTATAATAGAAAGCGCCAAACGTCTTTAGCCGCCTACTACTCTAGGGATTTCGCCTAAGGTTTTTAGGGAGATTGGTCTTAGGATTTATAGCTATATAAGGAAGCGCTTATAGGACTATATAAAAAGCAGATACTATTTACTAGCCTTATAGGCCTAATAGTTAACCTATAAATACTTCTATACATAAAGCTTTTCCGCTTACTTATATCGTATTTACTTCTTATAGAGTTAATTAAATATAACAAAACTGCGCTAATAACGATGGCTTAGAAGTTAGTAGGTAAAGTATAATAGGAAATAAATAGCGATAAAAAGAGCTATAAAAATAATTTAATGCCTAACCTCCTTATTCCCTTTTTAGAAGGTGGGGCAATCTACTAAGGTAGTACCCCTCTACGCCCTCCGACTAGTTACTATTACGTTATTACTACCACTAGCTACTTTAGCCTATTAGAAGTATAAGAGATACTATAACTCTCTTTTAATTACGTTTATTTAACTCTATTAAGGCAATAGTTCCTCGCTTTATATTGCTATAACTTTATAGTTTAAAGTCTTAGTCCCCCTTACTTAGCTTTTTAAACTACTAACTCGCCAGGCATAAGTGCGTAGAAACTTTTTCTTTAGCCTAAGCTAGCTACTAGATTAGCTGACTAAGTTGGTTTTATAACTCCCATATAAGGCTTATTACGGCAATTATACTCAATATAAACTGCTTATACTTCGCCTTAATTTTTAATATAGGGGGTAAGGATATTATAGGGTACCTAACCATTATACATAAGTCTAGCCTATAGTTAAGATAACAACTATAATTTAAGTATTAAGGTACAGCACGTATATATCACCTGGTTATATAATTAAGGTTACTATTTCTCCTATCGGCCGTTCCTAGGTGTATTTGCCAATATTTATAGTATAAGTTACTTTATTATCTAGAAAGGCTATATACTATATTGAAGAGATACTAGTAGTACATTCTTTATCTACTACTATTTTACTAAATCTAATAGAAAAGTTTTAAGGCGTATATTTAGTAATATAGATTAATTTCTAGGCCTAAAAGAGTATAAAACGGATAACCTATAAATGTATTAGTGTTCTATTCTATTAATTTTAAGAGTATTAAAACTCCTACATCGTTAATAATAATATCCTCCCTAATTATATCGCTTTTAAATATATTCTTAATGACCCCTTTTAAGTAAAGAGCGCCTTCGGATTATAAAGTGCGTATAGCCTCGTTTAGATTAGCCAGGAGGAAGAGCGTCTATCCGATCGTTTATACTTATATACTTTAGGTATTTATTCTTTAATCGTTAATCTGCTAATGCTAGTTAGAGAGTAAGAAGCTATTTTAGTAGGGCGTAGTTGAGTTATATATAACATTGGAGCAGTTTTTTAAAAGTTATAGAATTTTAATATAACCCTTCCGTTCTATAAAAGCGTAGGAAGAGATAGCTAGAGGATAAGACGTTGCTACAGAAGGCATATTGTATAATTACCTTTCTTTATTAAATGTAAAGGGACTATATATAACCTCTGTAACCTAATAGCGGATAGAGAAAAAAAAAAGGAAAGAAGAGGAATAAAGGATAAGAAGTAGGACGGAAAGGAAAAGTATTTTCTAAATAAACCTATACTTAAAGTTTCTTAAAGGGAGTAAGGCTATAGGCGCGCTTGCTAAGCCTGCCGCTAAGCTCCTAACTAGTTAAGCAGCGAAGTGTATATATATAACTAGTAATAACTTACCCAGTAAAATGCCTTCCTTAAATTAGAATAGGTGCTAATAGCTAATATAAGAATATAATATCTAAATAAAAGTGCAAACTATTAAGAAATAAAGACATTATTCTTGTTAACTTAACGACGTATTTATAATATAAAGAAAGGATAGAACATATAATAACTAATCTTAGGTTAACTAAGAATAGCCACATATAGATGTCTAAATATTTAAGCTATAAGTTGCCTTTTTTGCGTTAAAATAGGCGCCATAGTCGCAAATTTATAACTTAAGTGGCAGTTTTAATATAGACTTAAGAACAGGTCCGCACGATACAATTAGTATAAGTATTAAGTTTAAAGTCTGCCTAAGTTAAAAGCATTATATTCTTCACTACTTTGCTAATTTAATTCCTCTAGGAAGATAGAAGCCGATAGGATTAAACTAGAGTTCTAAACACAAAGGTATAAATAATTACCCGCTAGAACGGAGCAAGCCTAAATTCGCCTAGTAAACGCCGTAGACTATTACGTAGAACACCTTATTTTAACATCTCCCCGCCTCTTAATCTAAAATAGAGATTAAAATTACTCTAATAGTTAGAAGCGTCTTTTATAACAATAAATGTAAAATTATATAAATTACAACTAATTATATGCCCTAAAGCCACTTTATTAACACTATTTCGCTAATACTCCATAGCTGGCCTTAAGAAGAGCACTTTAACTAAACGAAGCTTAGTTCTGGAAATTCTGCTAATATAATAGGTGCTCTCTTAACTAAACCAGTTTTATTCCTATCTACTATTAAAACTCCTCTATAGGTAGCCTACCTGCCTACTTTTAGTAGTTAGGACAATCTATACGCAGCTTCTAGTTAAGCCTCTATGCTTATTTAGTGGCTATCTTCTTTAATATACCTTACCCTCTAATTTTAGTGTATATGAAGCCAAAAGGGCTAATAGTTATCTTACTACTACTGCCTCCAGTTCTATGGCATCAATATTATTATCCAAAAACAGTTCTAAACGTTCTTCCGGTATATATTTAAATATCGCTAAGTATATAGTATTGGCGAAGTTAAGCAGGTCTAAGCGTGGCAAAACCGTAAATAAATCTTCATTAAGTATACAAACCTACTAATATAATTTCACAAATATAAACCCCTAATCTTTTTTAAAATTAGAAAGTATTATCATAGGAAATATCTAGTATATATCTAGTCTAGGGCGATATTTAAGATCTGTTTTAGAACAACGTTAAGTCCTTTATAGATAATTAAAGATGTAAAGTATTAGGTTAAGGAATATACGTGCGAAAGGGTTTAAAGTGTAAAGGTTGAGATTTAAGGTTAGATAATCTGGTTTAGGACAATAGATAAAGAAAATAAGTAAATTTAGGGCTAGTTAAAGATAGCGGTCCTAAAGTCTTTTAGGAGGTATTAAAGTGTAATATTAATCCTCCTATTTAGTTAGGTAGTAGGGAGAAGGAGCTAGAGTAGTAGAGTATAATAGATCCTATTTACTTTAATCATAGGTAGAAGGTAAAGATAGATCCCTGTCCTTAGTCTAAAGGAGCCTAGGAGTATAAATAAAATAATTAGTTAAATATATAGGCTGTTTCTAATCCTCTAAAATAGGATAATAAACTATTTAGAAAGAGTACTATCTAAATTAAGCGTAAAGTAAAGGAAAGTTAGAATGTAGTAACTAAGAGCAAAACGCCCTATGTATATAATCTTTATATATATTTAGAGCAGTTAAGGAGCTAGTATAAGACCACAAAATCAGTTAGTGACTATAACTTCTTTTGTCCTAGGTTAGGGAGAGAGATAATTCCTACGCGTAAATATAAATTAACTATAAAGGGCTGCTCTAGACTTAGAATATAAGGCGAGTTTCACTCGTATATATATATGTAAGTCGAAACCCACTAATAGGATGGGCTATAGCAACCTTTAAGAAGCAAGCGGTCCGATTATACCTATAGGTAAAAATAGTTTTAATTTATTAAGCCCTCTTTACGCATATATGTTCAAGTCGTTTACGTATATATATTTAAGTTATTTATAAATATATATTTAAGTCGTTTGTGTATATATACGCAAGTTGCGAATTATTAATAGGATAGGCTACAGCAAATAATTTTAATTCGTTAAGTCCTCTTTACGTATATATATATAAGTTTAATAGAGCCACTAACGCCTCCTATATACAGATCTTCCAGCAGGATCTATATTCCGCCTTAGGGCTAATTTCCACTTTTATATTATCTAATAGTTCTTAAGTCAATTATAAACGATATACTAAATGTGGCAATTTATACATTATATCAATAAAGTATAGAGAGAGCCAATATATAGCTAGTTTCGCCCAGTAATGCTAAGCATCTACAGTTACCTTCTTATTGCCCTAATTTCCTCCCTACATTTATCTCCTTATAGCTCTTAAACTGTGTTCTAATTTGCCTTATCTACTAGCTATTTACTCTTCGGTATAGATTGCTTTATTTTAATCTCTAGCTTATTTACGCCGGCTATTAATTCCTTTATCCATTATATCTAGCCACCTATTATACTGGCTTCTAAATTAGACTAAGATTTTAGCTATAGCACCTTAGTTAAGGAATCTCGCCTAGAAATTGGTATTATATTATCCGTCAAGATAGATTTAGAGAAAGCTATTCTTATACTAATCCTATCTAATAAGACTATAAGCCTAGTAAATAAAAGTTCTTCCCATCCCTTTATTAGTTGACTATTATATCTAGAAGGTTACTAAAGAGTACCTTAACCCAATAACTTCTCCTAACTTTAGTGTGAACTTCTTTAAGTTAATAGCATAAACAAATATAATGCGGGGCATGCTAGTTATAGAATAATGCACTTTTTTACCCTAGAGGAACGGCATTTATTCTATAATATTGTAAAGGAAAATAAATCCTAATCACTAGAGCACTTTCTCTGCTTAGATAAGTTTTATTTATCGCTATTTAATATTACTAAGACTACTAAACTTTAAGTAAGTTTAATCTTAAATACACTATAGCTACTTTAATTTAGCTATAGGAGAAAGCGAAAATAATTCTATTAAGCTAGCGCGAATATATTAGGGAAAAGGGTATAGAGAATATTGGGCTGTTATAGGCACCGGAAATTATAATATGGTGATTTAACTGGGCAGGTTATAGCGTTTATATTTATAGTAACTGCTTTTTATACTATTTAGTAAAGTATTTAGTAATAGATTCTGGTATGCAATTACAATGAAATCTTTATACCCCTAAATTAGTTAGCTTACGCTATTATAGAGTATCTAGTCTATATAGCCAGATAATCTAAAATTAGTACCCCTGCGGCAGATAAAAATCCATACTACTAACGTTTTTGCTTTAATTCAGCCGCTTAGTAGCCTATTAGTTAGTGAATATATTTATAAAACAACTCTTATCTCTACTCTAATATTCTACAACTATCCCTCTTTCTTATAGTTAATACTTAACTAACTTAAAGCCTAAAAAATAGATATCAGAAGTTTAATTTGCCTAGTTATACTACTATAATCGCCTAAAAGATTAACGCTACCAAAGGCTTTAATATCAATCTCCCTACCCTTAATACTACCAATTAACTTCGTAATACTAGATACTCGGCGGATATATATGTTAATAGTTCGTACTACTAATACTCCCTAGTTAATTAATTACTCTACTAATACTTAATATAGCATAATACGGCCAGGTCTTATTTTAATAGCCGTAACCCTATTATAGGTTCACTACCTTTAAGATTAGAGTATTTACTATTACCGGACTTAGGGGTTTTAGAATTAGTTAGTCTTATACTAATATATCCTTAGAAAACATATATATAGATAGTTTATACTATTAATGCTCCCTCTTTAATTACTTTACTAATACCTAATAGAGTAGAATATAGCTAGCTTCTATCCTAATAGCTATAACTCTAATATAGACTTACTGCCTTTAAGATTAAAGTCTTTACCTTCATTAGCCTTAACTAATTTAAAATTAGTTAACCTCGCGCTAATATACCCTTAACAAACACACGCGTTAATAGTTTATACTGCCAGTACTTATTTAATTCTTACTCTACTAATACCTAATACAGCATAATACGGCTAGATATTCTCCTAAGAGCAGTAAGCCTTCTACTAACAGGAATGTAACGCTTATCTCCTCTCTCACTATTAGCAAGCCGTCTATAGATACTTCTTCGCGAAGTTATCTAGGCGGAAAGAAGCGTCGCGATAATGCTTGCTATATATGACTGGATAAACAAAGAAAGGGAGAAATATAGGAGAAGATTGTAGAGTTTTATCTAGACACAATTGTAACGAATTATAAGAATCATTATCTAAATAAGTATGACCTTTTATTATCGCCAGGACTTAGTAACCCTAGCGTTATAACTAGTAGGGAATCTAGCGTTACTAGTAATATATTAAGTATTTCCTTAAATAAGTTAATACGTCTACACTCTTTCCGTTCATTCTATTATTCTTTCCTTTATATATATTTAACTAAAAGTTCCTAAAATGCTTTAGAATGTTAAAGTAGAAGAATACCTTAAAAATAAACTTATTAAAATGGATAGTTAATAAAGGGTTTAGTTGGGATTAAATTGCGTAAAAGCTGGGGTTAATAAAGAATAATTATTAGCTAGAGTACTGTTATGCCACCTTTAGCAATTAAAGGCCTAGTATAATATAGTTAAATAATTAAGATATAGACCTGTTAAATTTAAGAGCAAGCTTAGTTGGATTTAAATTAATCGCTATAATACTTAAGTTATATACACTACTCTAATATATATTAAGATATAAATTATATATACCCTACCTTGCTAGCTCTAAAGTATCTTACTTATTACTATTATAGTTTATACAGCAGCAATAATCTCAAAATTGATCGGCCTCTTCCCCCTAGTCTATGCCTTTTGGGCTGCTCTAATCTTCCCTTAAAAGGCATATACTGGATATATAAGGAAGATAAAATCCTTATCTCTGTAAAAGGTAACCTATATAACGAGGTTGCCATTGTAAAAAAGTTCCTAGGTAGGATAGAAACTATATATCGCCTTTAATATAACTACCTTAAAAGAGTAGAGCACTACCTAAGCTAAATACTACTATTACTAACATCTAGCACTAAATCTAGCACTACTAGCAGCGAGCAACCCAATTTCATCAGCAGCAATTATAGGAAAACTCCCACTCTGCTTAAATGCCGCTAACTCTATATCCTATTCTTCTATATCCCTACTTTTGCGGATAATATTAAGCTATAACGCTAGGGCTATAATTTTAAGTAGATAGATACTAAAAAGGCCCTTCTTTTAAAATTAGGCGGTGTTAATCCGGAATGGTCATATATTACAATAATGTTTTAAAGAAGATTGGGACTTTTATATAAGAGAGAGTATTACAGATTAGCCTCCGCTAAAAAGGCATAGGGACTAAATTAGGATCCTTTATAGATAAAAAAATACTAAATTAAGGGGAGTAAACTTGGGATAGGAAGCTATAGGAGTGGCTCTAAAAAGATTATCATAGGCATATAAGCAAAGTTTAATAAGCTATAAATTAGCCATTAAGAATTATATATCTATTGATTTAAATAAAGCTCGTACTATAGTAACCCTATAGGATATCACAGCCTACTTAAGCAGAAAGTGGCTTTTTTAAACCTATATATACGCCTTATAACCCTAGGCGTTGTATAATATTATAGTAGGTATAAACAAGTAGCGTCGGCTAGTCATTTACTATATTTAGCAGCCTACACCTTATATACTGCTTTGCCTAGCCATCTACTAGCCTTCCGCCGTATATAAATAGCCATCCTCCTACCTTTTAAGAGCGGGACACTTCTTATTTAGCCTCTTACCTAGCTTAATAAATACCGACCCAACACAGCGCAGAAAGCCCTTTAATAACTATAATGCCTATATAACAGTAAGAAGCCACCAGCGAATTGAATTTAGAATAACTAAAGACAATATATACTCCCGATTTAGTCCCTAGCTTAACTTATTATATACTAACCTCTAATATATATATAAAGGGAGGCCTACCTTCCCTAGTTATACCACTTAAGATATAGTAAGAGAAGAAATCAAATATAGAGGAAAAGGTAAGAAAGTAAGTATAACTTTTGTAATGTATATTCTAATCTATAAAGGCTAAGAGAAATGTCTAGGATATTGTTTTTATAGAAGAGCCTAATAAGAATATTGTATATATTAAAGACCACTTAAGACGCTAAAAACTTACTAACTACCTAGAACTAGGGAGGAAAGTGTAAAAAAGGCCGCTAAACTAACCTTACTGCACCTCTACCTCTATCTCCCCTACTTTAGAGTTATATAAAGAGTATAGTAGAGCAAATAATTAATCTAGTTTAAATTTCGTTAGAGAAACAGGTAGCTAAAATTAAGGACGGGATAGTGAAGTAGGTAACTATACTAAAGGATATTATATAGAACTAGTGCGATAAACTTAGAAAGGGGACGGAAAAGCAGATTGCTATACTAAAGGACGCTATAGGGAGAGAGTATGAGGAGGTTAAAAAGGGAATGGAAAAGAAGCTTAAAATACTAAAAAATGCCTAAGACGTTTAGCTTAAAGCTTTTAAGGATATAATAAGATAGGGTGAGAACCTGCTAAGGTAGACTAGTAATTAGACTTACTTTTTAGTAAATTCTAGTAGAATATGCTCTCCTAAAATTTAGATATTTATTAAACGTTAGGCTTTATAACTTTATACTAGTAATCTCTATCTTCCCTAATGGCATTTACGATATATTACTCTCTTTAATAGATTAGATATTAACATTTAAGCGGTCTTTATTTATATCTCTTTGCTATTAGGCCATTTTATAGCTTAAGCGTAGTATTATATATATACGATATTACGTATACTCAGTTGAATAGACAGTGCATGCCTCCTACTAAAGAAATCCCTTTTACTTTCCTGTTTCTCGGTTCCTATTCTAAATTTCTATTTTCGGTTTCCTAAATCCTAAATCCTAACTTTAAAACATCCTTTTATATTTAATGCTTAGTAAAAATAAGTAACAATGGCCTAATAGAATAAATACCTTTTACGCCACCTCTTCTTCTATAGATATATTTTAAATCTTTCTATAGTAAAGGGTAATCTACCTTATACTTACTAGGTTGAGTTATAGGCCTTATATCCTTAAATATACTTTAATACTACTATACAGCTAGCTACTTAGACAGTAAGCCTTCTACTACTGTATTTCTATTACTTATTTAGATTCCACTACTATAGAGCTAATATACATATCTCTCTTTATCTAGAAATACCACTACTTATGTTAATAAACGAATTACTACAGCGCTCTAAAAGTTTAGCGTTATTATAGGCCGTGGAATATAGACAAGAAGCGGATTTTTGCATTTTACTAGAAGCAGGAGCTAATATCTAAGTGACAGATAATTTCGGTTAGACGCCGCTATTACTAGCTATAAGTAACGGGTATAAGGCGATAGTAAAGCTACTTTTTATACGGGATAATATTGATCTAAACTCTAAGGATAAATATAGGGCTATGCTACTATTATTAGCTGCAGAATATAGAAGTAAGGTAGTAGTAGAGCTACTGCTTATATAGGATAACGTTAATCCAGATCTTAAGAGCGCTCTTAGAGATATATTACTATTATAGGCCGCGATAAACGGGCATAAGGGGGTAGTAAAGCTACTACTAGCGTAGGATGGTGTTAGCCTAAACCCTAAGGGCTTCCGCAATTAAATACCGCTATTAGTAGCTGCGGAATGTAGGTATAAAGTAGTAGTAAAACTACTACTAATAAAGGACGGTATTAGCCTAGATTTTACTAATATTAAAGGTCAGACTTCGCTCTTATGGGCTGCAGAAAGTAGATAAGAGGGGATAGTAAAGCTGCTACTTATATAGAAAGGCGTTAACTCTAACTCTAAGGATAGTAATAGTTAGATACCGCTCTTATAGGCTACTTAATAGGCATATAAGACTATAGTAAAACTATTACTTAAGGATAGCGTCGACGTGAAATCTAAGGATAAATATAGTAAAGCGCCATTGTGGTAGGCAGCGGAGGGCTAGCATAAGATAAAAGAAATATATTTATTAAACACACGGCTAGTAGGGCTTATAGATAAGGTATATAAGCTAGTAGTTTAGCTACTATTTAGAAAGGATAATAATATAGATTTTAATACTATATATACTTAAGTTTTCTATAAATTAGAAGACTAGTTACTAAGAAAGATTAAAGACTGCGGCTAACTTCCTTATACTAAGTAAACTGTTATTACTAACTCCAATATCATCCTCTCTTTATTTATCTTCGTGCCGGCTCCTCCTAATTTCACATCGCCATTAAGTTACGGGGGCGTAGCCTCATCTAAAAGATATCTGGCGATCTCTTAGCAGTCCCCATAAATCGCGTAGTTAATTAGGCCATGAAATTTTGCCCCTAATCCGCATAATAGGGGTTCTTTATTCACCTATATAACGGGATTACGTCTATTTCTAGTTTTCGCCGCCTTATAAAGGCGCGTAGCTAGCTAAAATGCACTTAGTTTTTTTAACTAAGTGCCTATAATTAGAACAAGATCTAGAACTTAATATTTAGCATTTTAAGACACAGCTATAATTGCGTCCTTGTTCTAATTGTCAATTTCTTTATTAAGAAGTATATCGGGCTAAAGCACGCTAATACCTTTAGACCGTTTCCCTTTGCTTTATTAGTCTATATCTCTTTTAATATACTTAGGGCAAGCTAATAGTTCCGATCCCTAAAAGTACTTTAGGTTAAAGGTTAAGCGCTATTTATACTTATAGTAGATTATCCTATCTAGTTAACCGTAGAGTTCTACTATTTTTAACTAGGGGTCCTTTTTAGTTAGAGGAGAGTCTAAAGATAATGACTAGAATTTATTATAAAGTCCATTAATATTCTGCGTAAAGTATTAAAGGATACGCTTGTCATTTTCGTTTATAAGCCGGTAGAAGTTAGTAGGCATAGTATAAAAAGCTAACTTATTTATAATGCAAAAGCCCCTATACATATTTTAAGTTAAATAATTGTTATTATAATTATTAATATTAAATAGGCTACGTCTAGACTAGTGCCTAGAAAATATAAGGTTTTAAAGGGTATAAACAACATTTTTGTACTTAAGTTAGTGGGAGTCAGTAGGAATAGCATAAGAAGCTTTCTCGTTCGTGATGCAAACATCACTATATATATTTTTAGTAGAATTATTATTATCGCAATTACTAATCTTAAACGGGCTATATCTAGATTAGTACCTATAAAGTATATAAAAGTCAGGAACTATAAGTATTAAGAGTTAGAAAAGTGGCTCTTTATAGTTTCTAATATACAAGACTTACTTTTCGCAGCTACTAAAATACTAGCACCACTTAAGATAATAATCTTCTTCTTTACTATAAACACCTCCTTAAAATTCTTAAGCAAGATCTCTTTAATGGATTTTGGTTTAGAATAAGGCTTGCTATCTTTAGTAAAATATAGTTATCTTTTAAGGAGAATTTATTTAGGTATTTTGGTTTAGATAAATTAACTATATAAAGATAGAAGTAAGAACAAAAGGTATATAAAGTAGATAGTAGGGGTACTAGTAGTTATACTTTATTTTACACTAATAGAGATACTAAAGAGGGGTAAGTTAGTATAAGGTAGATACGAAGTGTATTTTAGGAATAGAGCTTCGCTATAATCCTATTACACACCCTATGGTCTAATTAATACTATTATAATATATAATAGGCCGTCTAAGTAAAACCGTTTAAGGGGTACTGCATAAACCGGCAAGGTAGAGCATAAATAACCTTACTATAATCGCCTTAGTTACCTAGATATCTATAAGTAGTAGGCGCTAATTAGGGGTTATCTACTAAGCAGAACCTTAGGTAAGCGCAGTAGTTTCGTTTAAATAAGCAGGTTAGTGTTTCGTGCTAGGGCCTTAGGTATATAAGTAGATGATTTTAATAGCAAAGCTTAAGAATATTGAAAGTGAGAAGGCTAAACAGGCTTACGGCGGTTTAAGCTATTTGCTGCGGTACAGTATCCTAAGCCTTACTTATTCCAGTTATTTTACTTTATTTTAAAATTAATGGCCTATTATCTACAAATCTAGTATATAGGCTGAATATTTAGGACTTAGCGTTACTAAGGGTTCTTAGACTAAGGTAATATAGCACTTTAGTGACCCATTAGCTCTATTAGAACATCTACCTTTCTAAGATTAGAATTTATACAATTGCAGCGAATAAAGATGAGGCAGATCCACAGCACTACCTTTTAGGGTATTATCTTAAGTCTTACGTAAAGGTTAGCTTTCTAAACATAAATAGGCATCCCCTAGGCCCTTTAGTTAAAGAAATTATCCTACACTAAGATGTTAAAAAGACAGCATATCTACTCTTAATGGCTTTTATTTACGGCTTTATTAACATTACCCTTTTAGGGGATCCTGTTTTCGGCTTAACCCCAGCAGAAATCTTTAAGAATTCTATAGTCAATAACTAGGTAAGAAGTACGGCATTTCTAAATGACTTAAAAGGACTAGTCCTAAGCTAAATAACGGTAAAATTAGAGTAAAGCATAATTATAGGCACCTAGTTTATAGCGATTAATAGTATAACTAGAACCAAAGAGGACTTAATTAATAAATCTAGCTAGGTGCTTAATTTCGAAGGACAATATAGTAGAATTAACGAGAATTCGCCTTTAATTAATGACGAAGCTATAAATAACGCCGAATTCCTTACCTAAGTTGAGGGTGCATTTCTAGATAAAGGTATATTCTTATATCTTCTTTTTTATAGAAAATTGGAATCTTAAACCGCTAACTACTCTTTTTTAGAGAGAAGTAGTATTTAAGAAGAATCCGAACTTTTAGGAGCAAGGTATAAAGATATATCGTTTACTATGGTGTTAAATTAACCTATAGATTAACCTACAGATAATAACTATAGAAGGATTGCTTATAAATATAAATCTGCTTTCCCTTATAAGCGAAAATCTACTTCACTTTATAAGTAGAGGTTGGCTATACAGCGTAAGCAAAAAGCTATCCCGCCTCATAAGAATACTCCTATTATACCTTAAAGATCTACTAGAAAAAGTAAGCGTATAGCGATAAACCTCTTTAGGTAAATATAGTACGGATATAAACCTAACTTAGGTGCCTTAACGGATAAGATAGACTTAAAATAGATTAAAATATAGATAAAGTAGCCGGCATTAATAAAGGTAATAAAAGGTGAAGAGAATTATATTTTGTAAACTAAGATATAAAAGTTTAAAGAGATTTTAGAATCAGAGATAGAGTAAGCGTACTTAGCTAAGATAGAACCTCTAGAGGTATAGGAATATATATATTAAATCTAATAGGTATAGAGGCGTATTCTATTAGGTTATAAGGGAAGAGATAAGATTAAGAGCTATAGGGATGTCCTTAATAATTTATGTAATTATTTAGATATATTCTACTTCTGGAGCTTATAACGGTAATAGTAAGTAGGGTTATTCTATATAAAGAACTAAAATATATCTATTATACTTTTAAGGCTATTAGAGCTAGGGTTAAATGATATTTATTTATAGTTAATATAGCATTACATATAAGTAAACCTATGTTAATTAATGTTGGCCTAAGTGCGTTGCGATTGCTATTATTAATCTAATAGATATATTTACTAAAACTAATCGTATAGGTTCGCCCTTTAATTACAACTTATCTTAATAGGATATTATTTACATCGCGAGACTAAACGCGTTAGGAGTACCTTATAGAAACGGATAAAGAAAGCTAATACTATTTTAATAAGTAATATATGCTATAACACTTACCTAATCCACCTAAAACGTATTATAATTGCCGCTACTACCTATAATGCTTACTAAAGAACATGATATAGCGCGTTAACCAGCGCACTGCCTTAGTTAGATAAGTATAGCCCTTATAAGAAGGATAAGGGGTAATACTATTAAAGAGCAGCTATGCCATTTAGCGCGCTTTAGGGAATTATAAAGCTAGCGGTTTAGTCCCTAAAACAGTTATAAGGTGTTACTATTATAGAGAAAGGGAGAAAGGTAGGATCCGTAAAGTTTAAGGTTGCCTTATATAACGCGTTTCGCAAATTAAATAATCTATATAGCTCTATCAGTATAGCTCTAAGAGTTTTTAATATTAAAACGTACTAGAAATCTAGTTTATCTCCTACATTTACCTACGTAATAGGATTTATTAGGCATAGGAGGGAATTTTTAAAGGAAAGGAGAATTTAGCCCAAAGATAGGGCAGGAAGGAGAAGGAATATAATTCTGATTATATTTACACTATACTATACTCTTAGTTTAGAGGGATTCTCTAGCTTAAATACGCGGGCCTATTGTCTATATATCTAAATCGGGATTTAGTTTTACGGATCCTAAAATATAAAACTTATACGTATATAATGGCTTATTTTCTAAAACCGTAAAACCGGAACCGGATTTCTAAATCCTAGTTTTTAAATTGCTATTTGGACTTTAATAATAACCTTTTTTTGGCGATAATAGTGTAATATATATATAGTCGACTAAGCGTATATAATACTATTAGCCTTAGAGCTATTACTATTATATCTTATCCTTAACCACTTCATTAAAATTACTTAGAGAAAGATTACGTTATGTTTACGGTGCCAAATAGACGCATTATTAGGAAGATTATAAAATCTACCATATAAGACAAAAATCTTTAAGTTATAGCCGCTGGGAAAGCACTATAGAAAAAAGTAGAAGAACTAGTTTCTATTTTCTCTTAGTATAAAGTAGACTTATTACTAGTAAAGGGAAGAAATAAGATCCGAGTAAACCTTTACCCACCTCCCCCACTACTATATCCTCCGCTACCTCTAATAACCGTTATATAAGAACCGAAACCTTTACCAGTTTCTCTAAGCCTACTATACAGGCTATAAAAACTAACAAATCCGTCTTAATCCACTAAGGATAATCATAGGAGGCAGATGCTATCCCTATATAACAAAGTATGGCCTCTAAACTCTTTTTCGCCAAAACCGTAACTAGAGCTAATCTTATTTAAATCCAATAATAGAAACATATTTAAGGAGGAAGGAGAATCTCAGCCTATCTAGTTCAATATTTCTATTAAACTAAACTTAAAACTTTATAAGGAGAGCTTAGGGGAAATAGGCGAAATGGGCAAAATGGGCAAAATAGTTAAAATGGTCGAAATGGATATAATAGAATATTATATATAAAATTCAAGCCTTTAACTAGATTTTACTATCTAAATGTAAGGTATACTAACTATTTATATAGTACTTAAAAGCGGCTCTCTTAGATATCTCTATAAGGCTCTTAAAGTAATATAGTACTAGGCTTCCTGTTTATATAAAAGATATAAAATAGCTAGGTGCTATTTAATAAGCAGACTTAAAGGAATGGGGTTATAATAGGCCCGGAAGGTATTATAAGGCATTTCCTAGTTCCTATTATAGTAAGGTCTTTCGACTTTAGGCGTAATCAAAAAGGGATATATTTAAAGGTTAAGATCTAGGAAATGAGAACTAGGATTTAGGTTTTAGGAACGGGATTCTAAAAATAGGAAAGTGGTTTTCTATAAGCAAGCGCATTAATCTTTCTAAATCTTAGCATTCTTCTTTTATAACTTTAAAAAGTAGATAGTTTATATAGTACTCTATACATTTAGATTATCTATAAACTATCTCTATATTTATTATTCTCTACCTAAAGTTACTAAATAACTACAAAAGTCTATAAATCATAAGACTAACGCTATAAGAACACCTCTTAAATAGTGGCTTAATCTAAGTAACAAATCTTTAGCCCTATTAGAAATTTCCAGCGAAGCTAAGGACAAGCTTAGAGAACTGTTAGTTGATATAACCTTGCCTATACTTAGGAGAATTACGGAGTTAGTAATTATAGGAAATAATAGAACCTTGGAGCTTTTAGAAGGGAAAGGATAGGCATTAGTAGTAGGAAGTAGAACTAGGGCTGCTTTAATAATAGAGTTTTAAGCATTTTCTATAAACTAGTCTGCCTTGCCTTTAGGGTTTACGCTAAAAACCATGCCGGTATGGCAATAAGACTTACGGAACGTTTGTGCGTAGTAAAACCATTAAAGTTTATTAGTATTTACCTTAAAATCTACAATAAACTTACCGCTTACATTTATAGGATTAAATTAATTAAATCCTATATTGAGGAAGCCGTTCTTCTAGTAAGGGTTTTTAAATTAGCTTTATATTAAAGTGTAATTAAGACCAAGAAAATTAAATTAAAGTACTATCCCAACTAAAACACTAACAGAGTTTGGATTAAAGGCAAGCTATTTAGCAGCTCCAACCAAAATCTACACTACTTAATGTGGTGTAGTTAGTATATAGGCTAGGAATAGGCTATCTAACTAGTAAGTATATTAGAGCGATATCAAATCATTCCATACTATAGTATAATAGAAGTAAATAGTGCTTGCAAAGGTAGTAGCGGCTAGAGAGGATATAATAGTCTAAAAAAAGAATATAGTTTTAGATAGGGATATAAAATAATAGGGAGGTGAGATTATTTAAAGCCTATATAAAAGGTAGGAAGGGCAATAGAAAAAGTATTCTAGATTTAAATTTCGTAGTAAATTTAATAAACGGGAAAACGGATCTTATAATTAAGAAATGGGTTTCTAAATTAAGAAAACAGATTTTATAATTAGGAAGATAGAAACTAGGATTTATACTTATATATACTAGGGGGCTAAAAGTTAAATAGCCTAAGAGTGGAGGGTTTTTTTTTCTAAAGTATATACTTTTATAAATTATTTAAGGGCCTCTACCCAGTAAACTAGTTTATAGTTCATTCTTTAAGCAACTAACTAAGTAGGTACTTAAATTACTAACTTCTAATTTCCTTAATCCTACTTTTAGCTATATTTCAAGCTCTACTTTTAGTACCGCTTTTTATATCCAATATTAATACTTTCTCCTATCTTTGTCTCACCCCGTAATATTATTATAATTTTTTAAGATAGTGACCGCTGATGAGATTAACTAGGCTAGGTTAAAGCTTAACCATCTTTAGTTACTAAAAAATCCAACTAATAAAGATAAAGCTAAAATTAAAGAATATAAGGAAAGTATCGCTGACGAGATTAACCGGGCTAGGGTAATGCGCCAATATCTTTAGTCACTAAAAGATCTAACCAATAAAGTTAAAGCCCAAATTAAGGAATTTAAGAGAATTATCGCTAACGCGGAACGTAACGGTTAAGGCAACGGCTAAAATAATAACTAAAATAACGGCTAAGGTAACGGCTAGGGGAACGGTCAAGGCAACGGCTAAAATAACAACTAAAATAACGGCTAAAATAATAGCTAGGGGAACGGTTAAGGCAACGGCCAGGGAAACGGCTAGGGAAATGGTTAAGGTAACAGTTAAGGCAACAGTTAAGGTAACGGCTAGGGTAACAGCTAAGGGAATAGCTAAGGAAACGGCTATATTAAAACTAAGCCTACTAAGGACGACGGCGTATTTAATAGCATTTCCCCAGTTAACGGAAGTACGGAAAATAGTAGGGAGAATGAGCCTATTAACTTTATAGGTTAAGAGGACTTAAAGGAGGACCCTAAGTATGGTCAATTATTATATTATAGGCCCAGCCCGAAGATAGTAAAGGGTGTAGCTATAACAACTATTAGGTAGATCGGCAAAAGGGGTATTAAGTATATTAATAAATACGGACTAAAAAGCCATCTAAAGTATTAAATTAAGTTAACTGCGGCGGATCCTTAGTATAAAGAGAATCCGCTAGAGAACTAAAAAGTTAGTAACCCTTTTAATTAATATAGAGACTAACGACTAGAAAATGGAAAATATAAATATACGAGGCGTTATATTAACGATATTTTCGGAGTTACTTAGTTTATAAAAGGCGCAGCTAATATAGACACTAAGTTAAATCTGCTTAATCTAGATATAAAAGGAGATAAAAGATATAGTCCTTACTATATTTTAATTAATTAGGATATTAATAGCAAGTTAGAGAAAAAGTAGGAGACTAGAGTAACTCTATAATTAAGATAGGAAGCGTAGATTACTAACTAGGCGCTTTATAATTCTGCTACTATTACAGAAGCTAAATTCTCTAAGTTTATACTAAGTAAAGAGCTAGAAAAAAGTAGATCTCCTTTTATTAGGCTTACTACGGAAACAGCTTATATATTCCGTAATTAGTTACTTAGGGGATTACTAGCTCCAACAGCCTATTTATCACCTACTCGCGTAGGCCGGTTATTATCCGCTTACGTAGGTTAGTTATTACCCGCTTATATAGGCTAGCGATCACCCACTACAGACTAGGCCATTAATAAAAATTCTACATTTAAGAAATTTAAAGAAGATTACTTTATAATAATAGGAGTTAGTAATTTCCGTAAACTTAGTCCTTAGGAAAGAGGGGAATACCTAGTAGTATAGAACATAAATAAGATAAGCTTAGGTTTTTAGGGTTTAGGTAAAATAACTAAGTAAATTACGCTACGCAGTCATCCATACTTTGTTATTACACTTTCATTTAGTTATTACTAATTTTCGTCTTCGCATTAAGTTTGTTAATTTTCGTATAACCTATATATTATATTAGCCAAGTAATTAATATTCCTTATTTTATGGCTTTTATATAATCCAAGGTTATATTTATACCTTTATTAAAAACCTTCCTAGTATCCCAAAAATAAGGAATTATAGAGGTCTAAATACTTTCCTTCGGTTATCTTTATATAAGTCTATCTCTTAATAACCTAAGAGCCTATCATAATGCCTATCTAAAACCCTTATAGCTAGATTACTTACGGCTTTAGAACGAATAGGTAGCATAATAAGCATTTACTAATAATCGCACCTTAAAATGCGGCTATGCCCATTTTATACCTTAAGAAGTGACTTTATAGTATAAAGAGTGTCTATATAAAGCTAATAGCCTAAAGGCACGCTACTTAATCCTCTACGTCTCTTTTTCAGTTTAGTGCTTTAAAGATAAATTATGCTTAGAATTTAAGAATGCCTAGAGACTAAAAATTCTTAGAAAATGAGAATTCTTAAAAAATGAGAATTCTTAGAAAATAAAAATGCTTAGGAAATAAGCATATTTTAAAAATAAGAACATATAGAAATAGAGAATACTAGACTATAGGCAAGGTATTTTTATATTTCGTAGTATAAGTAAAATTATCTAAACTTTGGGGGAATATGAAGAAGACGCATAATCTAATGCTTTTGTTTCCCCCTAAACCTATAAAATTTCCGTTATTAATGCTATATCTCCACTATAACACTTATACTTTGTCTTATTAGATTATTAGGCCAACTTCTTTTAGAGGACACAAATTTGTTTATCCTTTAGGGCTAACGCGTTAAGAACGAAAGTTAATAAGCGGTTAGACTGGTTATTATTAGTTTATAATAGTAGAAAGTATAAAGGTATAGCAGTACCTAGGCCGTAAGCCGCTGAATCTCGGCCCTTAGGTAATCGTTGTCCGTAAGTATATAAGTGTAATCTTAAGTATACTGCTAGAGCGTAGCGGTAATATCATTATACGCAGTATACTATACAGCGTTATCTATAGATAGTTAAGTTAATTACTACGCGAAGTTTATATATAGCTAAACCTTAGTATAAAGCGCGTCCCGTGTTTAGTTATGCGACTAAATTTTGGTTTAAAGGGTTTAGGCTAACTACTTATACTACTTAGAAGGAGGATATATCTAAATAGTTACTAGTTTTAATAAGTTATGCTTTAACTAGGATAGCTATATCTATTAGCTTTTATAGTTATTTAGCACTAAGGGTTTAGGGGATTAAATAATCTTATTTTAAGTTAAGACGTTTAAAGGTGCTTTATCTGTGACTTTAATTAGGGTAGCCTTTAGACTTAACTTTTGACGCTAATAGGGAGGCTTAAAAATAGGCTTGTTAAACGGCCGGCTTAGGCAAAGTAGTTAAAGATAGGGATGCTAGGGTATACTTTTAGTAGGCATTAAAGGTGTAGAGTTAAAGATTTGTTAAAAAGCTAATAATAGTAGGGTAGCTTGCTATAAATTAAGGACTCTATCTTAAAGGTACTTAAAAGATATTAAGTTTAGCCTTAAGCGTAAATGTTAAAAGTTAAAGCTTAAAAGATAGAACCGTGTTTTAATCTTAATAACTAAGCTTTATTTTGCGAAAATCGACTTTAATTTCCTAATAACGGTTTCCTAGATTTTAAATTTGCATTAATAGATTCCTAATCTTATAAGGACATTTAAAATGCGCTCGCCTCTTACTATAGTAGATGCTTCCCCCCCCTATAAGTAATTATACTATTATATATAGATTCTAGCGGAAATGCGATTAAGAATATATTTGCTAGGCATCCTTAACCGTAAAGGATGCTAGACCTTAAGGAAAGTGCTCTAATAGTTTTGATAAAATCCGCCCTTATACAGAGAGCTAAAAGCCATACTAACGCAATCTACTAGTTAATTATATCTCTTAGCGTACCGATTCTAAAAGCCTTTTCAAATTAAGCGAACGTTGTCGCTTCCCTAGAAGTCTTAGTTACGACGTTAAATAACACTTCTAGTATTAAACAGCTGTAAGAGCTAATTACCCTAGGCACGCTTATATAGGGTAAAACTTAATAGGCGGTATATAGGTGCAAGTATATTCCTAGCATGATTATATTTAAGAAGCTTGAAAAATAGAGTAGAATAGTGGAGAAGGAGATTCTTAGGTAAGTAGCGTATAATAACATTATTAAGATTAAGTAAGCATTCTTAGAAGGTAAATATCTAAGAATTAGTGTTAAATACTGTTGATTTATACTTAAAGAAATAATACATATTTATATTAGGCTGGAAAAAGCGTAGTTACAATTTATTGCGCGTTTAGTATGTTTTTTAAGCTTTTTAACTTATAGTTAAGTACTAAGAGTTAGGTCTTTAACGCACTTAATTACCTTAGGAAGCTAGGAATTTTATATTACTAAGTTAGCCCTATATCAATTTATATATCCGGCCGAGACGTATAAGTACTGCTCTATAAGTTTTCTATAAAGAGCTCTATTTATTATACTAACTTTAACGCAGCGAACTTTAAAGAGGCTGTTAAATATACTCCTAATATTATCCTAAACACCAACTTAGAAGATTTAGGGTTTGTATTACTAGCTTATATAAAGAGGTATACCTAGCCGCAGCTTAGAGATATAAACTATATTCAAGAGTAAAGGGCCCTTAATAAGGTATTTAGGTTACAGAATCCTAAAAATTAGAGTGGCTGTAAGCAATTAATAGATTTTTTAAATAATTTATTTAGTTTAAATAAGATAGTATCTGCGAAATTCTCCAAGCCAGTAAGGGTATTTTGTTATTTTCTTACCTTAATTACTAATTATTGCAGTATTATTTCGTTACATCTACCAAAGGAGATAGGCGGTGTTTAGAGCATTATCTTAAGCTGGTGTTATTTAAGTGTTTTATATTATAGAGTAAGGGTAGTAATAAAACAGGAGACCTAGTATAATTTTAGAAATAGTCTTTACCTCTTTAAGTATCTATTTAAAAATCCGTTTTCCATTTTTTAATTCCAATATCCGTTTAATAAGCTACATAAAAAGTAAACAACCAATCCTTTTAGTCCCAAAAGTTAAATTGTCTTAGCTTATAACATAGCGCTTATTTTTTTTATATAAAACTAGAGGTCTTTTAGTGGATTATCCTTGGCAGATATAGTATAAAATAGCCGTACCTATTACTTCGATATGTGATATATTACGTATACTAGTAAGCCTTAATATCTTCTATCTACTTATCAATTTAAGCCTCTAATTATCTTAAGAAATATATTATTCAACGCCTTAGACCTATGCTATTACGACCCTAATAAGACCCGTAAGATTAATTATACATTAAATAACCCTACCTTATAGTCTCCTTCTTTGACAGAGCTGGCAAATTTCTGTATATCCATTCTACTATTTTAAAACCACTTTAATTGATTAAGTAGTAGCTAAGTTAAGACTTTAGAAGCTATAGTATTTTAGCTAAAAGAGTAATATATTTCCTTAATTATTTAGTGGTGTTAAGGCTAAAAAAGATTAGGTAATTAAAGTAAGTTTAGGGTAAAGTAAAAGCACTCTATAAAGATATAGAAAATCTAGTAGAGTGGGCTAATAGGGCCCTATAATAGGGAAAATCAATAACTAAAGTACTTAAACCTTTTATTAAGCGGAAGCTTATTATATAGAGGGGAAAGCTAGAAAGTGTTAGCTTTATAAAGGCCTAAATTTAGAAGACCGGGTCTAATAAGACAGAGATATAAACTTGTTTATAGGTAGTGTTTAGTATAATTTACCATTATTAGTATCTACTTAAGGCATATAGGAAATAATTGCATTAATTAGCAAGAAGAAGAGTTAGCCAATCTATAAAATTTTATATCTGCTATATTATTAAGAACTACAGACCTACTAATTAATCTATATACTAGAGTTAGACTACCCCTAGGCTAATCTTTACCCATCTTTTAATAAATTAAAGGACTACTTATACTACTACACTAGTCTATAGAAATTTTAGACTATTACTTTCGCACTTTAGAAGCAGTTAGACTATTATAGCATCCCTATATACTTTAGCTATAGATAATAGCGTTCTGCCTAAGAAGTCCTTTAAGTTAATATTAACACCCCTATACTTAACTAGAAGTTATACCACTATATTATACTTATAATCGACAGCCTATAATAGTAGTATCCGACTAAAGCGGTCTTTTATATTAATATAAACATTTTTATATTCTAGAAGCAGTTAAACTAAATCTTTATACCCCTTTTCTGCGGCTAATAATAGCGGTATTTAGCCGTTTCCCTACTTATAGTTCATATTAACACTTTCTAAGAGTAGTTATACTACTACCGTTTACCTAAACCTTGCGGCGCATAATAGCTTATACGAAAAGTCCTTTAGGTTAAAACTGCTAAGTCTACTTTTAATTAATAGCCGTACTACTAATTTGTGTCCGTTCCTTACTGCCTATAATAAATCCGCACGCCTATAGTATCGATATTAAGTCACTATTCCAATTTTAGCAGCTTTAAGAGACTTTTAAGTAGTTATATCTTATCCCCGTTTCGCAGCCTATATTAGTACTATACTATCCTTCCGTTTAACATTATGGCGATAAAGGTAGGGATTTAGAATACTATAGAGGTGGTAATTTGTCTAGGCGAAAGCGTTAATATCTCCCTCTACTTATAGGTTCTTGGCTATTAATAATAATATTTCATTTAGTAGATTAAGTAATAACATTCTTTATAACTATTTATTAGGACTATAAGTAGTTATACTTAAGCGGTGAGAATACTTACTGTTAAAGTGGAAACCTATATAGGAGCGTTAAAGTAAAAGTAATTATTGATAGGTAAAGAGCTTTAGAGATATAAAGCGCGAAGTGGGAATCCTATAAGCTTATATAGATAATATAAGAATAACGCGTATGAATCCCTCCCTTATACCTACTCCTTGTATAGGGCATTAGAACGCCATATTCTTACTTAGAAAGAGGATGCCCGTAGCTACTACTTTCTAGGGAAATTAAACTCCGGAGTTATGATTTAGTTTTCTAACTTAAGGAGCACGGTCAAAATATTAAATCGCGTATTTTGTTTTTCTAATCTGGCTTACGCTAAACTAGATTCCAGATTTTAGATTTTAGATTGCAAATCCAGCGTATATAGAATTCGGAATAGAGCGCTAAGATCACAAGCGTAATAGGCCCACTTCGGAAATATAAATAGCCGTTAGTCCCTACTAAACGGTAGAATTTAAGCCAATACTAGTTATATTTCTTTCCGCCTAAGTATAAACAACCTACCCTAGATAAGGATTACCTATATAAGGAGTAAGAGCGTACTAAGAGTTTATTATTATGCTTTTAAGTCTCTTTTATTAAAGCCTAATATAACTCCTTTTTTTATTACGTTAATTGGTAGACAAACCAAATCTAAACTCTTTAGGCAAATCCTTAGCGGGAAGAACAATCCATCTTTAATAAGCTCCTACTATTAGGTCTATCTTTAAAGTGATTTAAAAACACGAAGAGATAACAGCCCTTTAATATACATTAACTCTAAGATCTATAATTACAGTTTATTGGATTCCGTACCTAGCCTATAAAATAGGCATAAAATAGTAAGACAGATTAAATAGTTGCAATTAGGCTATTACTTAGCGAAAGAAATCGCAAATTCTCTTTCTACTTATATCCTTGCTCCTCTTTTAAATATTATATATTATTTTACTTCTAACCTAGGCGGGCTTTATAGTGTGTTAAAGTATTTAGCATACTAAGCTACTAAGCCTCTACTGTATAACCTCCCTTAATCTACTCTTCCTTATATACTTATAGTTCTTAACACTTTATCTACTATATTTAACCCGTCTATTGCGGAGGCTAAGCTTTAAACTAATATAAGAATAGTTATAAAAAGTGTTAAGGAATATAAATAAGAAGACAATATTAAAAAAGACTTAGGTGCCCATTTCTATAGTATTTAAGTCCTTAAATTAAATTAGAAATAGAGTCGCAGCGTTTATTCCTCCGTATTATATAAACGCCTTCTTTTAGTCTCCGCCAAGGCTATATAGGCCCGCCGATATAACAAATTTCTCTTTAATATGCGCTATTTTAAAGCGCTTTCTGCAATTATAATAGACCAATTTTGCTTAGATAAGTCCTTTTTCTATTTTATTTAGTTATCTTATCCTTAAGGATTTACCGTATAAGAATTTTAAAAGTATCTATAAGAATTAATTAGTAAAATACTAAGCCAGGCATAGCTATAGTATTTTATAGTACCTTTAACTGCTTTTACTTTATTATTAATAAGTTATACGCCGGAATCTCATTATAAGAGTCGTATAATATACCAATCAACTATTTAGCTAATCGGCGTAGATTTCCTCCCGTTGCTTATTTTTAATACACTTTTTACAGATATTTACAAAAACGTAATTTATAATTACACTATCTATAAAGATATATAACAAAAATTCGTTTTAGCTATTTAAGAGGAAATAGAAGCCTTATTTACAAAAATAATATTACAGCCCGCTATAGAGAGTGCCTTACTTATACATCATCAACGACTTAAATCCTTTTAGCCACAATTCACGCTATTTAAAAGCTACAAATCTTACTTTTGCTGTCTAATAAGGATACCTAAGAAGGTCTTCAACTATGGTTATGCAATCTATAATATATACATTAAGACCTTTAGCTAAAAACCAAAGTTAGAGAAGTATACATTTATTATTTCTTCTTGCTTACTTTATAGGGTACCCTAGAAAACATCTAGCTTCTAATTTATTCTACCTACAGCTAGCACTCATATTCTTTGCATAGATAGAGGTAGTATTTATAGCGTTATACCTCTTACTTTCCTCAATTACATTAAGCAATAAGTTTAACATTTTAATTGCCCGCTCTGGGATTATTTTAACTATATTTATAGGACCTTAGTTAGTATATATTAGTTGCTAGCTAGATAATTTATTTCCTAATATACTTTTAAGGCGGCCTAATTGGCATTAATATATACTTCATGCCATGCGATCTCTAAGAGTCTTTCCGTTAATTTAAGGAGCTTATTAGAAAGACTTTTCCATAAGATTAAGAAGGACGCCTTTCCCTAATAAGAAAAATTTAAAGACTTATTAGCGCTCTTGTTAGAGACTATTAGTATAATTTATCTACTATTAAGAGCGCGTTTTAACAGAGTCTAGGCATTTCTTCCAAAATATTTAATCCACTAAAGAACGACACGAAGATCGCGGTAACGATAACAACTGCGCGACTAACTATACCTTATTTAATGTCGAACTACAATAGAGGACAAAGATCTTAGGAGTGCGGTATATAAGTTAGAGGTATTTATTTATCCAATTTTATTAATATTGACTTAAGGGTACTAACTTATTTAGGCTTAGCGACTAAAGTATAACGTATTAATTAGTAAAGCGTAAGTCTCTAAAGCCTACTTTCTTAACCTAAGTTTCCTACTAACTACGCCAGGAAAGTACTTCCTATATATCTACGGCTCTATAATATTTTAAGCCTAAAGTACTTAACAACCTAGGTACTTACTAAGATAGTGGCCTTAAGTTTAATAATCCTTATTTTGTCGCTTTCTGGGAATGCCAATTTCTCTAGCTAGATAAGAGCTAACTAGATTTTATGCTCTCTCTAGGGACTAGCACTTCTTCTACTTATAAATATAAGGTAGGAGTATAACCCTTAGTTATAAATTAATGTATTTTACGCCTAGTGTAGGCATTTACGGCCAATTTAGATAGAGAAAGAGAATGGAAAAAGTTCTATAATAGCGTGCCGATAGAGGCACGTAGTTGATACCATCGTCTTAATATATTTTTTGACGGTCTGGAGCTAAACATTAATGATTTATCTTTACTTAAGGATCTTAAATAATTGGTATATAATTCCATTACGTCTAGCATATAAGCAACCTTAGTAAAGGATTTAATCTATACTTCTATTTTCTACTTTAAGCTTAATAACGTACCTTATTTTATTAATAGTAACTTCTAGTATTAAGGGACTATATTTTGCTATTTAACTCTTAATCATTAAGGTAAAGAGAACCTTTATTATACCCTTATTGGGGCCTCTTTTTTTTCCTTATTTCTAGGCGGCCGGTAGCTTATATAGAGTCTATACTAAAGGGCGTTCCACTATTTAGGTAGCGTATATACTTTACTGTGGAAAGTATAGACGAGGAGGTATATATATTAATTAGAGGGATTATAAGCAAGCTAAGGATAATTAGTAGGCTTCTAAAAACACTTTAGCAGTTAGTAATAATTTAAGGTCTAAATGCCCCATTTAGCTACATTAATTATTAAGTACTAAAGAGGCCTCTTTCAAGCGTTCCGTTAAAATGCAAATGGTAAAAATAGCTAAAACAGTTTTAAATAAACTAATGCTTATAATAACCGGATTTGTATCTATGGAAGTAATTTAACCATAAAGTAAAAAATATATATATTATCATATTACTTAATATAGAATTCCGTTTAAACTTCCCGTAACTCTAACTGTTTTTAGCCCTTGTTTCTTAATAAATTTGCCTAAGTACTTAAGTTTTAGGTTTCCGAAAATAAAGTTTACAGAAAATATAGCTAGGGCAATTACTATAGTTTAATTAAAGGACTTATTATATCCCTTAAAACTAAAAGCTAATTTTTCTAGAGAATAAATTCGTGTTAGCGTAAATCAAAATCCAGATTCTAAAGTTAATTTTCTAGAAAACGAATTCGGAATCTAGTTTAGCGTATACTAGATTAGAAAAATTGAAATCTAGACTCTAAAGAACTATACCTTAAATGTAGGAGAATTAATATACTATTAGAGGCAGTGCTTAAGATTCCCCTATATAAATGCTCTAGCGTTAACCTTCTTATAACTATAGCACTCTTAAACTTTCTGCATTTTCTGCCCCTAAGTTTTTTTACTCTATCTACCCCCGCTTACACTCCCCCTTATAGGGTTAATTAAGTTAACTTAACCCTTTTACCAAGTCGATAGCCTAGTAATAATCGCTTCTACAGCTATAGTGGCCCTTTATCTAGTTAACCTTCCTCTAAAACTCCTCTTTATAGTTATAGATTATCTCGACCTAGTAAGTTTAAGCTTACTTAGTTAGTTGGCGAAGTATCTACATATAGCTCTAATAGGTAAGCTTTATCTTATCGCTCTTATGTATACCTATAAGCTCTCCGGCTATCTAATAACTAGACTTAATAATGTTATACTCTACTATAGAGAAAGAAAAAGGGGGATAGTTTTGGAATGGGCTGCTATTTACAACCGTATAATTACTTTTAAATCGTTACTAAAAAAACCAAAGGTTAATATCTACCTAAGAGATTATTACGGAAATATATTATTATACCTCTTAGTAAAGTAAGGAAAAACTATCTTAATAAAGCTGCTTTTTAAGGCGGGAGTAAATGTCTTAGAGCGCAACATTTCCAGCTTTATACTATTACATTTTACTACTAGATAGGGATTTATAAACGCTGTTTAACTTCTTATTAATAAGGGCGTAGATATCTCCGCTAATCAGATTAGGGATCTAGGGAGGGACTTTTGGGATATAAGCCTATTTAACCGAGGCGCTAATACACTACTATACTATACGGCCAACAACGGACATATAGACGTGCTTTAGTTACTTATTAAGGTAGGTGCTAATATTAATATACTAAGTCAGCATAGGCGTATAGCGGCAAGTAGTATAAGCGTTATCTTAGGTATAACTAATATTCTTAAATACCTTATAGAGCTTAGGGCTTATACTCTTTCTATAGTAAGAGTATTGGCTTATATACGCCGTTTAAAGGAGAATTGGATTAATTAAGTAGTGTTACTATATCCGGAAATAAATCCTCAGTCTATAATATTTAAAGGCTATTTTTCCGCGTGGCGTAAATATATATTAGCTAAGTTTAAAAGGCCCTTTAGAGCAGTTTCGCTAATATTTAGTTCTTATATAAGTAATAAACTAAAAGGTAGCGTTAGCTAATAGTTAGGATATAGGAGAAAATTTCGGTAGGGTTTTTAGCGTAATAGCAGTTTTACCAAAGTAGGAGGGCGAATCCGTTGGCTAGTTAATATAAAAGTTGCATTTATTTCGGTCCTTTAAGAATAAGGGATATCTAAAAATAAATTATCTTACGCTCTTTCCGTGGAATTTACTATTAGTAGAAACCTTAACTATTTTTATATAAACTATACTTAAAGAGATATATAGGTAAGTCTATAAAGGTATCTCTTAATAGTTCTATTAAAGTATCTTATATAGATATAAAAACATCTAATAGTGTAATCCCGTAACTAAAAATACTTTAACTAAAGTATAAGAGTAATAAAATGCTCGTAGACTGTTACTAATGTTACTTAAAGCTAACTGTTATTGTATTAGTAAAGTATAAAAGGTTTACACACATTACCTACTTACTATTAACGTCCCTAAAAGACTTAACCTTAACCCTTATAGTTAGGAAAATAGGAGCGCTTATCCTTATCCTTAAATATAAGGTCTAGGTAGTCCTCCTCATTTAGGGGCGTTAGAGGACTATCTTCTAGATTATTAACGTAAGTAGGTGGGTGTCCCTTATTTAACGGCCGATGGTTAGGAGTGTTATAGCCCCTATAAAGCTAGTAACGAAAGTTATGGGCTAGCTCTCGCGCTTAACTAAGAAGGTTGCGTCTTAGACGGTCCTATAGAAGATAGATTATCTCTAAAGGAGTGCTTTATCCTATATAATAGAAAGGTTTTAGAGAAAATCTACGGAAATAAACGATAATGTATATATTCTCTTAGTCTTTTAAGCTATAAAATGACAAATATATAAATGAGAAGAGCGATAGTAATAGCTTTAATAAGGAGTTTAAAGAGTATAGCAAATTGTTTAGTAGATGAAATTATTTAGATATTATCCCATTCTGTTTTTATATATTATTATAGGTATCTAGCTTAATAGGGGCCTTTCTTTTACTTACTCCCCTAGCTAGTGCTATTAAAGTTAAGGTTATATCTCTAAAATTAGTTTTCTGTTTCCTAATTCACGATTCTATAATTTATAAATCTAGATCCCGTTTCCTAAATTACGGTTTTAGGATTTGCGAAACTAGAAAAGGGATTAGGAAAATAGTTTCTCTATTCTACTCTCTCTAAAGAGCATTAAAAGATTACCTAACTTTAAATTAACATGAGAGCTCTTTATAGGGTTAACTAGCTAGTATAGAGATGCTATCTACTTTCCTAGGTTTATTTAGCCTAAACGACTTACCTACCCTATTTTATATACGTTTCACTAAAGAGTGCTACCTACGCCTTAGCCGCTAGCTATAAGCCCCTGCCCGAATCTTAGCAAAACTTCACTTTATATATAGTATAGTCGCTTGCAAAATCGGCTTCTAGTTTTTACACTTTAGAAACAATGTTTTAGTGTACTTCTCCCTATAGGCAAATGTAGGGACAATTGAAAATTGGGCGTGGAAAAGTTAAGCCGATTTAATATAGCTTAGACTAAGGCTTTATAGGGCTTAGTTAAATACTAAGCCATAATAACCGGTTTTAGTTTATTCCGTAACGCGTAAGGCTTTAATATAGTAGGGCTTTTATATAGCGAGGCTGAAAGGGCTCCTAAGAGTAGGTTAACTAGGGTTAGTTATATAAGCGCCTATATATAATTATATAGCTGGTCCTAAAACAAGCTAAACCTAACATGCTTTTACAGTGGTTAATTAACCTATTTTCTGAAATTAAGATCCAGTTTCTTAAAAACAGATCCGGTTTTTAGGGTCGCGCCCCTTTTATAACAGTTAATTGGCTATCTCCTAAAACCAGAATTAAGACCTTAGCTTTAGAATTAGATTTAGTTTTAAAATTATAATTTGAGCCAGAATAAAAATAGCCCTATACTTACTCTCTTCTAAGACTATTAAGCCGCTTAGCTTAACACTATCCCTTAACCCGCTAGGCTGCGTCAAAAAGTTATTAATAAAAATTAGCTAATTAGGTGGTTAGCCTTTATTCTAGTGTTTTAAAGTCTAAATCTTTATTAATAAGCTCTAAACACTAGCGGGTTAAAGGATACCTTTTTAGCTATATTTAGTGTGTTTAGCTTAATAGGCGTTCCTAACAGTTAACTAGCCTATTTCCCGAAAACGGAATCGGGATATAGTTTTTAGTCTTTAGAATCGGACCCAGTTTTTAAAACAAGATTTAGTTTTTAGAGTTATAACTTAGGCCGACATTAAGGGATATCCTATATTTACTCTTAATATTCCCACCTTATTAGTATAAAATTTAGAGTTAACCTATACCCTAGTCACCCTAAAAAAAAGCCAGAGAGCTACTAAGTTATTAATTATTTATTATAGTTATATGTCTAAAGTAAAGATCACTATTGAGATTAAAGTAAGCTATAAATAAGAGTTTTCAAAAGTAAAAGGAGACCTTCTTAAAAAAGGCCAATAGATTAAAGTGAAACTTTAACGCAGATTGCTATATCCTAATATAGCGCAAAGGTCGATTTTATATTTATATATCTATAAATTAACCTTTATAGCCTCTAAACCTATAAGACCTAGTAGGCCCTCTTTTCTCTATTATTATATAGAATATACTAACTATTTTAAAGAAAAGAATCTATCCTATTCCGGTTAAGAAAACTCTAGCACATTTTAACTAGGTTAAAGAGGATAAGTCAATAAAGGTTAATTCTAAGATATTAGGATCGAAGTCTTTAATACCTTAAATTTAATTCTTTATAGAGGACTAATTAAGTTACTAGGTAGCTAACTTATTACTACTAAGCATATAAAGGTGGAGGACTTATTAAGCTTACTTACTATAAATAAGTCTCCGACTTTAATCTAATATATAAGAATTTATTTATTTACGTTTAGATAATAATAAGAGATTTTTAACATAGAAGTAACTATATAGAAACAAAATACTAAGCTAAGGAAATTATAATTAACACTTTAATTCTTAATAAATACTATAAGAGATAAACGTAATTGCGTATAGAAAGTGACTTTAGTAATAAGGATTAAGAATAGGGCGCAGAGATATTTAGTAAAGAAAGTAGCTTTAGTACTAAGGATTAAAAAATAGGGGTAAATAGCAATAAAGAGATAACGCTATTATGGGTTCTAGATTATTAGTAAAACTATTTAGATATTTCTATTAATCCACTCCGCCTAAATCGCTAAAACATCCACTATAAACAAAACTCTCCCCTATACGCTCTCCTATTATCATTATTATTGCCACTATAATATAGCTTAACACTTACCTAATTATAAACAGCTTTTCCTTAAAGAGCAATATAAACAATAAGAAGAGTAATATAGATAAGAAGAAGCAAAGCGCGTATAGGAAGAAGTAAAGCGCGTATAGAAAGAAGCAGAGCGCGTATAGGAAGAAGCAGAGCGCGCCTAAAAAGAAGCTAAAGAGAAAACCCGCAAGATAATATTACCCGAGTTTCTTAATGCCTATTACACCTATCTCTACTTAGGCCTTGCCGTCTAAACTAATGCGACGTTATTGATATGGGGCAACCCTACTAATATGAATAATAAGATTCGCCCTAAAAGGATCTAAGTATAAAAGGATTTTCTAATACAGTAGGAAGCTATCTAGAACAACCTTATAGGATTAGATTTTATACTAAAATGATACTTTACTTCACTATATACATTAAAAGAGTCTAAAAAGGCTATCTACTAGAGGATAATAAGTTCTAAGCTAGACTTAAATTACTTTCAGCGCTATACCGTTAAGGACTATATATTATTGATTATTAAATAACTTTATAATAATCCGACGCTTTGGCGGAAGTTCCGCCTAAAGGGGTTAGTAAAATTTAAAAATTATACTAATACTTTTAGCCCAGAATAGCGGATAAAAGAGGATATATAATAAATAAGTGTATCTAGGAACTAGTGACGGCGGTTACCCTATCTCTAAGCCTAGGCTAAGCAGATAAAGCCGCTAGACGAGCCTAGCGTGGCCGAGCCTATAGCTGCGGCAACGTCAGAATTAGTAAGGTCGTCGCGTCCTTATATAGATTAGTTCTATATATATAACACTTTTAGCAAGACTTAGAACACAGAGCATTATATTACTACCTTTATTATTAAGTATAAGGCTCCCTATAAACTAACTCTTAGCTATATTTATAAGGGTCTTAATAATATAGAACTTAAAGAAATAGTCCGCTATTATAAGATCAACAGCCTATAGAACTACTTCCGTCACCTAGTCGCTGCTATTATTACTTAGGCCTTTTCTTATATAATTTAAGCTAGACTAGAGTATAGGTACATTTGTACTAGTAAAGCATTTATCTTTCTATAAGTGCCCTATAATCCCAAGACGGTTTACTATTTCCTATCCGTCCCTAAGGGTAATATTAGGGAGATAACTAAATAGGTACCGGATTTAGATATAGGAAATCAATTACATCTAACCGCTGTCAGATAGATGCTAGCATTTACCCTTTAGGCGCTAAAGACGCCGCCTTAAAATCAGAATTAGTGGACTAACGCGGCCGCTTAACTAAAAAGCTAGAAGGTGATCTATAATAATCTATTAGATATAATTCCTATATATAATACGCCTTTATTAAAGTACCGGGCACCTAAATAAAACGATTTTCTTTATATATTACCTATTTAGCTTTAACCTAAAGTAATATTAACTAGTTCCCCTTAGTATTACCTATCATAGGATTAAAGTAAATTTAGTGACGACGAGTTTAATCCTAATACTCTAAGCTATCTATCTTAGCGATCCCTGCCCTAGCTTTTACCCTAAACTATAGACCCTACTAGCAGATTATCCAGTCGCAATTCCCGCCATAGAGGTAAAGGTAGGCAGTATTACACCTAAAAATATCTTCTTAACTTAGTGGAGGGGGGTTTATTTAACAAGACGTATTTAAACGTGCGAGATCACGGTAGAAGCTATTATTAGATTAACTAACCTACCTTCCTCAATCTTATACGCTAGCAACTCTTAAAAGATCTAGATACTAATTATAAGCTAGTAGGCATATATAAAGCATATAGGGCTCTATTTAAGGTTAGGTTAACGTTACATAGATATACCCTAGCCGCGAAATATACTGTTATTAACTTCGTCGGCTACCTAAATTAAAAGGCCACTATTTATAAGCGCCTCCGTCTAATCTAGGGTATATATATACTAGTGCATTTAGGAAATATCAATCTTAACTATCCATATTTCTATAACGGTATTGCGAAGATTATTTATATAATATTTCTTAGTTTTAGGGGGAAACTAATCTCTTAATGTATTAACGGCAACAATAGGCTATACCTAATAGAATAGGTTAAGCGCTTAATTCGGGCCATCTATTAACTAGGAGTTTTATACTAAGATACGATGCCTTATAATATACTTTAGAATGTAGAGGTTAAAGTAATAATAATTGACTTTAAATGGGCCGAGGTTCTAAAACCGCGGGCTGTACTAGGTGTTATTTTACTAAATTGGAAAAGAAAATAGGTACCTAAGGAGGGTCTAAATAAGTAGCCGGAAGGACGTAATAAATTTATGCGGGAGATATAATAGGCAATAGTAGAACTCCGCGGGTTAAAATAGCTAGGGTGTTTACTATATTAGTGAATTAAATAGTCTTTATAGCCTCTAGACCCAAAGGCCCTTATAGGCCCCCTTTTTTTCTATTATTTTATAAACTAACTTCTATTTTAAGGACAAATACTATTCTCTACTAGTAAAGAAAACAATAGCAGAGAGTAACTAGACTTAAATACATGACAGGGAAACATAGTTCTGCTCGCTTTAAACACTAAACTTAGTTAGATCTGCTAACTTATTACTAATACGGTAAACACTTACTATAAAGGGCAGGGCTAGTTCTAGCTTAAATCTAATATATAAATTTCCTTTAATAAGTAAACAATATAATAACTAAAGAGCATACCATTTAAGCTAATAAATTTTGTCCTTAATTCTGCAGACTTCTCTATCCTTAGGTTAAGCGTGCCCTTTTCCTCTTTAATACCGTAATCTTGTTTTCAGCCTTTATAACCTATTTATTTCTATAATCTAAAGTTTTATTACTGCCTCTCTTAAGAGTGTGGATTTTATTTTAAAACCGCCTAATAGTATTTCTTATATCTTTCTAGTTACTTCTTAAGCTGTTAATCTAATTATTAACCTTCCCTAGATAACTTATAACGTAGCGGTTACTATTCTTAAGGCTATTAACTTTTCTATTAAGTTAGCTAAGCCTATAGTTAAGTTAGTTAACTAAGCTACCTAGTCTTTTTATCGCCCCTAATAGAGTAAGCTAGGGGTTAATAAGCTTTATTAAAAAGAGTTACTAAGTAGACCATATTAAGGCGACTTCTTTATCTCGTTAGTGCGGGGTAAGCATTTCCTTATAGTTCCTTCCGCATTAGCCTCCTTGTTTTCTAAATTATTCTTACATTCTAGTACTAACTAAATATTCTAATTATATTAGTAAGCTAGCAAACGGATAAAACTATAAGGAAGCAACTATTATATACCTACCCTACTATATTAACGGCCTTATTAGAGCCCTTAGGATTAGAAGTAAGCAGTATATCCTAACTCCGTCAGCGGTATCCTATAAAGGATTTAATGTTTAAAGCGCACCTTAATTAGATATAATATGGTATCCTCTATTATAGCGTTTGAGTCGCTTATTATTAAAGAGATAAAGCAGCTAATAGTTTAAGTATCTTTACAAGAAAGTAAGGAGGGATTTCCTTAAAGGATATTATACTTAATATAGGTCTAGTTAAAGGATATAAAGGCCTTTTATATCCTGCTCCTTTCTATTACTTAGCTAATAGGAGAGCTAATAGTGGGCTCTACTTTAACTGCGCCTTAAAAGTTAAGCCGATTTACTAACTTAGGGATACTAGTACAGTATTATAAATGCGCTCTAATACAGCTATAACAGGAGCATAATCCTTCCCTATCTACACCCTACTTTGCTATGCCTCTATATAAGGGTTATATTAAACGATAAGGGCTAGCATCAGCCCCTTTCTTCTAATTATTCCAAGATAGCGATATAGAGGTAGCTGGTTAAGTATTGCTTTATACAGCAATGCCTATCTAGTTACATGGCTTCGCTTAAGCCCTATTACGCGCCTTAATGCAACTTCCTGTCGTCTTAATAAATTAACAGCTAACGAGCCTAGCCTAAGGTCGATATAAGGTAAATAGGCAACTTAGCTTTTAGACAGCCCCAACAGTGCAGGGCCCTAAGGCGTTTATATAAAGTTATAAACTAGAACTAGAAGCTAATAATAAACCCCTAATAATGCCTTACCTAGCAGGAATAGTATTATATAATCTACTCCTAACGCCCACCCTTTACGGAGCAGGACACTGCTTAAGTAGTAGACTTATCTTAGCCAGTTAATCTTATATATTCACTCCCTATCTATAGCAAAGAAGCTATTAGTACGTTATAGGGTGGTTTAATTAGCATTTTAGCTAAACCCTTTATAAGCGCTCCGCCTTATATAGGCGGTATAATAACTTCTATTAATCTGCCTTGCGTTAAGGGAGGATTTATATTTAAAACGCTAAGTAGCTAGTACTTAGAGGCACATAGACTTATACCCTTATTTATACATTCTACTACTCTTAAGCATACCCCTTTTATGAAGAATATTACATTATATTAAATATTGCTAAAGAAGTTATTACTATATTCTATATCCCCAACAACATCAATTATAACTTCTCTTTAAGTAATATTATACAATCCCTAAGTACTTGCGAGTATAGCGTTCCTAAATCATTAGCTAGCGAGTGGGAATTTATAGATAGAGAAACTAACTTTAAGGGTGGCGACGGTAACCTAGAGGCGTTAGCTGGTACGGAAAATGACTTTAGTAATAAGGATTAAGAATAGGATATAGAGACATTATATAGTAGGGGAAGTGGCTTTAGTATTAAGGATTAAAAAATAGGGGCAGATAGTAATAAAGAGATATTAGTTAATAATAAGGCTAATAATATTAACTAAATATAGGCGACAATCGAATATAGTATCCTTAACTTTATAGTTTTAAGTTTATAAATATAGGATATAAACATAAAGAAGAGTTCTAATAAAAGTTGGTAAAAGGATTAAACTTTTACCCCGTACTACACCCACCTTAGCCTTTCTTTGCTTAGCCTATCGCGAAATAAAATAATATTTTACTATTCCTACCATAGTTTCTACCTGCTTAACTTATGGCGAGCTATAAAGCATTTATAAGGATCTAGGCCTTTCCTTAAATAAACTTATTTACTATCTTAAAAGCGATAATAGAAGGCAAATCTATGCTAACAACCCGGGATTTTTTGGATTTCTTATAGACTAGGAATATATATCGCCTTAGCGATTAAAGGTCGTGTTTAAGACTAAGGTACTTATAGATTTATACCTTAAGGATATAAATATATTATTCTATAGTGTTTTCTTTTTATTTAAATTATTTCTCTACTTATTATACACAGCGGTTGTCTATCTATTCCAGTATAATAAGGAGGGGTGGTTAGGTTATATAAGGGGGCTTAGACTTATAGCTATACTTATAGGACTGTTTACGTGGGAACTTCTTTAAGTATATATAAGGGGGTTTTAGGTCATTATAAAGTTTATAAGGGTCTTTATATAGGAACTTCTTTAATATTTTTAGATCTATCCTTATATATTTCTTTTATTTCTAGTTTTAGTATTTTATAAACATTTTATATATACTTTTAAGAGCTTCAAAGTCGCGAGAGTTTGGATACTGTCGGCTAAAATAGTATATAATGCCGCTAACAACCAAATATTCGGTTTAGCCCTAAAGACTTAAAATAAGGGGAAAACCTATCTACTCCCGCCATGCCTTAAACAGCACTCTTAATTATTGGAAATGTCTATACTTTATCTACCTATTAAATTAATTCTTAGAATAGCGGGATATCTTAAACACGTATACAACATTAATGCTCTCGTTATTATGGGCCATTACTTCTACCATATACTAAATAATGAGCTTTATAAACGTAGCAGCAGCTCTGTAATATCCTAGGCAGCAAAGTTTAGGCGGACTAGCACCGCTTAAAAGGCCGTTCTATTTATTAACGTCAATAATCTTATTAAGCCCCTACTATTGGCCGCTAAGAAAGGCTATATAGATGTAGTTTACCTACTACTAGAATAGGGCGCGCCTATTAACGCACTAAGAGAAGGCGAAAGCGTGCTTTTAGAACTTTTATAAAGAGCTAACGTAGAAATCGTTAAATTACTACTTAAGTATGGGGCCGAAGTTAAACCTACTAATAGACGCATCCTGCTAAACGTAGCTATTTCTTATAGCCGAAAAGAGATTATATATATACTATAGGACGCTAAAGCACGACCAGATCGCTTTATATAAGAGGCAGCTATATATAACCCAATTAAGATCGCCTTTATTTAACTATTACTTAAAAAAGGCGTTAGTTTTTATAGAGAGGACTTTAAGCCACCTCGTTTTGGCTTGCGACTTCGCCTAAAATAGGAAAAGGTTATTATAAACCTGCTACGCCGCGAACAAATAAAAAGAGTTAGTAAGTGCTAGGTTAAGCTAGATTTCCGGGCTTTACTTATAGCATACGCGTAGTTTTAAGATTTATATTACCTATGTTTTAAAAATTACAACCATAAAGCTAGTGAGCTAATAATTATAGTTAGCTATAGACTAATTAATGCCGCCTATAACTTTCCGATAAGTGCCGGAATCCTATAAATGCACTGTAATTTTAGCCTACACTACATGCTCTTAAGAGAGGTATTTATCAGCGGACGAATAACTAGGAGTATTATTAACTGCTATAAGTCGAAGTTTAAGAGAGCCAAATTTATATATTTTAGTGGTTATAACTTTTTAAGAGTAGGTTTGGTTAATTGCTTTAGCTTTAGGATAAATAATTAATAAAGACATATAATATATTAGCGTAGCTTAGAGTTATCTCCTTAGTGTGTTCTATATATGCGTAATTAGGTCTACTTAGTTTCCTTTCCCCTTCCCCTTTCTCTTACTCTAAGTCTTATACGCTAGCGCCGTTAAGGCAAACGCTATCTCTAATACTACTTAGAGGATTGCTACCGTTACCCTCTATATTTATAGCCCCTAAATATTATAGTTCTTTATAGACTAAGGCGGGCACGTAATAAAGGATTATCATTTACCGCATCAATATCTGCACTAAAACCCTAATTATATCGCATAAGAGGTACGCGGAAGCTAAGATTATTGCTAAGTTTTATATATAAGTGAACTTATATTAATTATAGAGCATCTAAGGCCTTAGTCTTAGACGACGGTTTTATAGCTATCCTAGCTTCATTATAGTGGCCCTTTAAACTCTTTTAAGAAATAAAGATAAACTATTAACCCGCTTATTCTACTATCCTTTATAAAACTTTCCATAATAATGCTAGGGTTTGCTTACCTCCTAATAGCTCTAAAATATACGCTATACCTAAGAATAAAGAGGGAGCTAAGATATCATTTAGGAGCAGACTGCATTTCTTAATAGTTTAGATATTAAAAAGGTGTAGAATAGTGCTTAGCCAATTATTAAATAAGTATAGTTAAATATCTCTCAACTAAAATACTGTCTAATGCTCTCCTTTTATACTTTTAATAGACCCTCTAAAGGTAGATTAACTCTCCCTTGACGGGCTCGGCGTGTTATACCCTATATAATAGGAGCTTTCCTTTTTATTTAAGAACGGAGGTTAATTAATTTCTTCTAAAGTTATAGTTAGTAATTAATAGTGGCTGGCTTAGGTTGCGTTATAATCTTAATAATAGCGACCTTAGTAGGTTCTAGTGTGTTCAGCAATTAAGCAGCTAAAGGGCGCTTTTAAGGGTCTAGAGCGACCATCAACTTTAAGTCACTGTAACCTATTGTCTTTTCTATCTCTCTTATAATATTAAACAATTTATCTTACACCTTAATATATTCTATTTTTAAGTAGAACCCTATCTTATTAATTATATCAAATATAGTAATAGTAAGCGACTATATATTAGCCTTTAGTAACTACTTATTACGGCAAAATACTTCCGGTAATATATATAACTATATACCGGTAAACAATATTATTAGTAAAGCTTTATTATATAATCTAAAGTCCCCTAACTAGAAGTAATAATTATCTATAGTAACCTTATAGAGAATGTTTCTAGGTTTAATGTCTTAATAAACTATAGAATTCTAGTTAAGAAAGTCAAGTGCGTAGAGGATATATTTAAAGGCAATTAGATAGAACTTATTATTTCCTAGGCCGCGAAGTTCTTCTAATAAACCATCTATAAGTTTAGTAAACATTTTAAGATTAATATACGTTATCTTATGCTATATATACTTAACAATATACGGCTGTAATAGATATTAATAGAAATATTTCTTTTAAATATCCTAATATACTTATGTAAGTAAGACACGTAAGGGTCTTAACCTCCCGTTTGACTATAGTTATATACTTAGCCCTTATTTTAGCTTTAAAGGTGGGCGGATATATAAAATGCTTATATGCAATATATACGCCTAAATCTATATTAAGGGCTTGAAATACCGCTCTAAATTATCCTTTACTAATGCTATATAACGATTCATATCATATCCTAAAGCCTTTATTTACTAGCGTATAAATTTTTATTAAACGTTAAGATAACGGGATAGTTAACGCTTTAACTATCCGCGTAAGTATAGGGTCTTTAGCCCGCTAAAAGAAGTCCCTAAGTTATATCTTTATTTTCCCTATAACGTTATATCTAAGCCAGAGCAGCTTAAACTGGATAAGTGTAAAAGATATACCACCTATTTTAATTTCAGTGTTTCTAGTAGGGAGTAGGACAACCTTATGCTTATAACTAGCCTAAAACGGCGTAGAACGCTTACCTAAGACCTAGGTAGTATATTGGCTGCTATAGTTCTAAAAAAAAATAACTCCATTATAAAGAATATAGAACTCGCACTATAGCTTAGAGATTTATAGTTCTTAAATCGTTATATTATAATTTAAGCGGCCGATTGTAGCGAGATACTCTAAGGAGCGTAAGCTAAGAAGAGGGCCGATATCTAAGCCTAACGTACTATCTGGCAATTAAGAGATAAGATATTAGTTACGTTAATCTTTAATAACTTATTCGGCCCTTAAATTTATCAGCTTTAATATAAACAGCGCTAATAGCTAAGGGGCTAGGTACTGTGAGATTATTGCAAGGGAGGTTTCTTAGTTTAATAATTATAATATAAATATTATCTAGATTAAGTGTAATGCTACTAGTTTTCATCTATGGCGAGAACTCTCTTATCCTCTATTGCGTAAGAAAGCGGTATAGTACTAATATCTTAATACTAATAAAGCTAATAAGGTGTCTAGTTCTAATACACGCCTAAACTAGCGCGTTCTAGGAATAAAGATAAAGGTGGGGTTACACAGGATTATAAGGAGGTAATTTGTTTATAAATAATTTACTTAGTCCTGACTTAATAGGCTATATTAGTGGAGGTGCCTAGGCGCGTTAACCTGCACGCCCCCGCCTTTCCTAATATTACGCCTACTAAGGTTTTTACTTACTACTTCGCATACTTCTTATAAACTATTCCGTTTCCCCCTTTATTAACCTTCCTTTTATTAATAGCTATAATATCGCGTTCCCTTACTAAAATTTAATAAGCCCTTAAAGTAATCAATTTAGCGGAACTTAAGTATAAATAAAATTTTATTAATAACCCGCTACCCCTATATCGTTTAGAAGAATCGACTTAAAGCCCTAGTCCTAAGCCTATGCACAGCGTTACACCTATTTATTAAGAGCGTAGGTAAACACGCCCTAATTAGGTATTTAACTAATACTAATATAAGGAGGAAGAACGGCTTCGTAATAATTATATTAGGGGGAAACTCGGTAAAGATTATTTAGATATTAGGTCACTAGTAACTAAGAAAGTAATAAACTAATAAAAGGTTAAAGGCATATAAAATAATAACTAGGGTATAAAACTAATAGCTATAGATTAATAAAAGAACCTAGAAGAAGTAGACCCTCTATTTATAGCCCTCCCTTAATAAATGTATAACCGCCTTAGGTAAAAAGTTAACTAAATACGCCGATTACATTCTAATACGTACGCTGCTATTAGCTAGCCTTATGCTATAACGCACTGCTTTTAGGTCGCTAAAACTTATAAAAAGCCTAAAGGTGGATAAAAAAAGGACGCTGCTTAAGCCTTTACTTTTGGAAATTATATAGCGCATTCGGCAATTATTAGATAAAGCACTCCCTTAATAACTATAGCTCTAGTATACCCTTTCCTTTAAAGAAGTGCGCAGATCTCTAAAAAATAAGCTTGGAAGTATAATAAAGTTATAGGGTATAAGAAGCCAACTAAACTATTATTATATTTTAAAGTTATTAGGAAGCGGGGTAGGCCGCGGCAGTAAATTAATACAATTTTATTGCTTTTCTAAAAGATTTCCTGTTCTCTATACTGTATTTTAGCTTGCGATTCTAATATTATAAAATTTCCCTACTAAGCTTGCAGTTGTGATTTCTTTAGCTTAGTTTATAATGGTGTTAACTTATATATATCTACTAGTTAAAACTTAAGGTCTACTAGCTTAATTCTATACGCCCTATTCGCTAGGACAAAGCCTTATACTTAATTTAGATGAGAATATACTAGAGTAATGTGGGTAGAGCGACGGTATATAACTATAGTTAAGCCCTATATTAGCGGGCTTATCTTTAGTCCTAAACTAAGTAATTATATAGGGATAATATAAATTAAGAACTAGCGAGCTTAACGAACCTAATTAGGCTAGTGTACCGCGAGACTAATAAATAGGTAAGTAGCCTTAGTTAATAAGAATGTGATAATAGAATAGGAATAATGAAGTGCAGAGGGCGGATAGACGAAGATTGCTTACGGATGTAGTATTAAGTTAAGGTCTTAAGTAACTTAAGATGCTAGGACAAAGCCTGCAGAAACTAAAGGTGTAGAGAAGAAGCCTATAGAAACTTAAGGTGTAAAGAAGGGGCGTATAGCCAACCTAGCGTTAACGTATAAAAATTAAAGGCGGTAAAAAGAGGCTAAAGAGCTATTTATATAAGTGATGGAGATAAGAATAAGGGTGCTTAAGGAGGAGCATTTAGATACGCTAACTAGCATAAATAATCTCGCATTTATGTTTAGGCTTAAGGCTATAACAACGAGGCTATTTATACGCGTTATAGTAGAATGTAGAATTAAGGATATTTGCTATATAAGCGCACGGTATTTAAGCTGTGGTGTAATATTATTATCTCTTTAGCTACTTTTATTAAGGTCTTATATAATAGCTTTTTTGCTACTATAGTGCCTATTACTTTTCTTAGAGATAGCACCTAAAATTTCTCTAAATGCCTTTATTCCGTATACTACTTAGCTTACTTCTTAGCCTAGTAAGCCTTTCGCCTTAACTCTAGAACTAATATAATTAGGAGCTGGGGTAGATAATATAGGATAACGATTATAGAATATATGGTGGAAATCTATATTATAACTACAGAGTAGTAAGCTAATAAGACCAGGCTAGCGTTAATAGCTTTAGGCCCAAGATAGCTTCTAGACGTGTGCGGCTAGATCTTACAATTATTTAGAATTCTATAATGGGTAGATTACTAAAGAGGTTAGAATATACCCGTCTCTCCTAGGTTGTATTTACTTTTAACTATAGCTGCTCTAAAACTATATATATATATATGCAGTAAGACTAGTTCTATTCTTTAAGCTATTAATTCTCTTAGAGGCGCTCCTTATATAAATACTCTTACTCCTTATATAATTACTGTTAGTTATAGGTCTCTACTATTATTATAAGCTTATTATCTAAGGAGTGGGAAAGTATCTTTAATACTAGTATTTAGAAATAGGATTAAAACGGCTCTTATCCCCCTTTATAATTTATAAACCTAATAAAATAGATCCGTTAAAAAATTATCTCCTTAGTTTGTAAATATTAATATCTAAAACCGATTTCTTTCCTAAACTCGCAATTCTCTTTCTAAAATAAATTCCCTACTGCCCGCTAGAGCTGAGATACTAATAAAATACCCTATATATATTATATACGTGTCTCTTAAAATATATAATGCCCTCTAGTTGTATTAAATATTTAGGATAGTGATATTTAAACTCTCTCTAATCCTTAGGTAGTTAAAAGTAGGTATCTATATACTTATTAAGGACGTCCTTTTGCGGTATTTTGCGCATCTACCTTTTATATATAAATTCTTTATTACTAATATAAATGAGGTATATTGGGTGTAGAAGCACTATAGGATATTAATATAGACACTAAGCGGTCTTAACATTATTGGCTTTTAATATGCCTGGTTTTTATGTTATAGTCTCGCTACCTTGACTGGGGGTGCTGTTAAAGGCTATATAACTAAGAGTTAGGTTATTTAAGACATTTTTTTACTTATTTATAAAAAATAAATTATTACTATTAAAGATAATAAAGTCCGTCTTCTTTCGTTTTAAGGCTTTATATTAAGAGGTTTTTTGCCAATAATATAGTTAAGCTAGGGTATAGATAAACTTAATATGATTATTGCCATTTTCTAAGGGCTTAAAGAGCATACTAGTAATAGTGGCCCGCTCTTAAATTTTAAATTTAACTCTTAGTAGTGTTAATACTTTAGTCGGCGCCTTCCTACTAAGCTACCTAGCTATCTTAATTGTGTTAATTAAATTGTGGAAGTTACGAATAGCCTTATTTAATTATTCTCTGCGCAATCTTTAATATATTATACTAATCTTCCGCTTAGTATCTTTATATTGCTAATATAAGTTAGTTCCTTTAGCCTTAGTAATAGGGTAAAAGCCTACGCTATTAATTTAGTCCTTATATTTTCCTCATTTACTATAAAGCGCTTTAAGCTTAGGGTAGTTCTAGAGCTCTTCTAGCTGGTTATTATTAAGCTCTATAGGTGCGCGTTAATCTTATAACAGACCTATTTTTGTGACGGATTTAATAAGGATATCTTGTAAAGGACTTCTAAAATAGATGCTTTGGTAATTACGCGCAATATACGTTGGTATATAGTACTTTTCGTACGTGCTACTAAGATAGCCTATAGTCTGGTTCCGCTCTTTAGGAGTAAGAGTATCTATAGATTCTATAATATTAGCTAGAATAAAGGAAACTAAGAGCTAATAACAGAGCTGATTTACTATTAATGTTTTAACCTAAAGCCCGTCGCAGCTGGTATAACTTTAGTGCTTTTTTAAAACCGGTAATAAGCCCTAAGTATACAAATATATTACGGTATTTTGAGTATAGAAAGGCTTTATCTTTTAGAACGTCAACACCCTCTATTATATGCCTAACGTCGCAGAAGAATAGCTAATTTAGTACTTCGTCCTTCTATTTAACGTATAGTACGTCATAGTACGCTGGTGCCTTAAGTTTAAAGATATCTTTAACACTTATAAAGTTATCTCTAAACGCCTTTTGATTAATACTAATAGCTAGGATATACGAAACAATATAGAACGCTAGGAGTCCTTCTAGACGGAAAGTGAACTTCTTTCTATAATATTTAAAGGGTTAGTAAAATAAATCGCAGCCTAGATCTATTGCTTAGCTTATAGTCTACCGTCCTTTTCCTTATTCTTAATATGTTCTAGGTTTATATTTACTATAATTATACTCTATTTAGGGTATTTTTCGATATAAACAACTATAATATTAATATCTTTAAACTATAGTACTTTGTTACTGCCTTTAGCACTAGCGCTTTTAACAAGAGCCCCTGGTCTCGTAGCTGTAGCTACGCTAAGTAAGAAAAGAAGCGAAATTTAGACTTAAATAAAGTCGTAGAGAGGCTTAGTATCGTCTACCTAGAGAGTGTGGAGGATAGCATAAAGGTCCTAAATGTATATAGCGTGCTTTTCCTTTTCCAATTTGTCAAGCCCAAGACTAGGTATTTACTACTATAGTTATTAGTGAATAAGTTTGTAAGGAAAGAATAAGTTTAGAGAATATATATTACAAATATTATCTAGGATATTAGAGTCCATTTTATAGTTTGTTAGATCCCTATAGTATAGGCTAATTCGTTTCTAGTAGTATTATATTAAGCTTTTCTTCTTAATTCGGAAATGTTTTTTGCGCCATATTAGATACGCTTTAAATACCTCCGGATTGCATTTATATAGGTAATCTTTTGGAGATTTTTTAGTCCTTTTTTTAATCTTTTCACAGTACCTATTTTGAGCTATTAGAAGATAGTATGACGTAAGGTATACATAGAAGATATATCTTACCTCTCCTAAATTTCGCCTTCCCTCTTCTATAGCTTCTTTATTTATAGGGTATAATTTAGTTTTACTAGCCCTTCCTTTTTTAATTAAGTAATATCCTTTAGTATTTCTTTAGCTTTGGAATTTAAATCTATATCTAATTTATTATCTAATTTATCGTCTAATTCTAAGTCTAAACCGAGATTAGGGTCTATATAATTGTCTGTTTTAATATCTATATCTAGCTTAGTATCTAGGTTAGAGTATAAATTAAAGCTTGAATTAGAATATAAATTAGAGTTAGAGATTAAGTCCGAATCTAGCTCTAAGGTTAGGCCCGTATAGGGAGGTAGGTATAGTTTAATTTAAGGTAGTCTTATAATTAGCGGCGCTAATATCTAGTGCTCTTCTCCTTTTCTTTATTGGAGGTAGAGGTGGAGCTAATAATTAGATAACCGTAATATCGCTAGGTTTGTATCGCTGTATTAGTCTAAGAGGTAGGTAGGTGGCTGGCATTAAAATAAAATAGGAAATAGATTTAGAAGATAAATGTTAAAAAGTAAGCAGGATTAGGATTGGAGAAGTAGCTAGTTTATAGGAGGATAGGAGAAAAGCGAGAGGCGGCTATCGCTTTAAGTAGACTCTAGCCTTTGGGCAGCGTTATAGGCTATACCATAGTTAGATTAATATTAAGCGCTAGTAAGCGTTAGATAATATAAACCGCTCCCCTATAAGGCGATCAAGGGGGGGGCTTACAGGCTAAGCGAGTAGAGCCTCTTTTAAAGCGGTAATAAGTTAGGGCTTAAGTGAGGTAGAAACGCCGCCAAAAGCGGCGGCTAAATACCCCCAAAAACGGATGCATTTTCACCACTATATATATTTATAAAGGTATATAGGAAATGCAAATAAATAATAGTCGACAAGTAATAATAACTAGTGGAGTGGTTACNTAACAGATTAACTTTAATTGTATTCTAAGAATTACTACAAGGAAGGAACTATCTAGGTAGGGACTAAGGGTCCTTAAACACACAACCGTACTCCTATAAAATCCTTCTTGTACGTAATATATATATACTTTATCTACTCTATTACAGATTATACAGATTATATAGATTATACAGATTATATAGATTATACAGATTATATAGATTATACAGATTATATAGATTATACAGATTATATAGATTATACAGATTATATAGATTATCCCACGTGACCTTAGTTACCATTCCTCATTATATAGCTCTATCGGCTCTATCCTGGACCGTGCTTAAATTAACTAACTAGCTTCTTCCGACTCCTCTCCCAGTAGTCGTAACATCGTACTTAAAGCGTCCGTAACAATAGGAAGAAGGTTAGCAACTAGACGGAGCCGTAATTATAATATATACTAACTTCTTCTCCATATAATAAGAATGGGACGGTATAACTTTACTAAGGGAAAGAATAAACGTCACTAGCCGATTATAATAATTAGACGTAAAGGATCTAATAAAAGGCATTAGAAATAATAAAGGTTATTAATTAAAGATAAGGGATATCTTTAAGGATAAAAATTAAGAGGAGGGGAATAGTATTACGGACCTTATATTAGCAATAGTAGAACTACTAAGAAGATATATAAACAGACTAGTAGTAGAAGTATAGGAGGTGCTAGAACTAGTTAAACTATAGGATAAAGAGTAGCTAAGTTACGTAGCTAGTTACGTTGTAGGTTTAAAACGTAAGAACGTAGGAATATAGAAACGCGATATACCGACGTACTAATATACCGACGTACTAATATACCGACGTACTAATATACCGACGTACTTAGTATATTTCTTAGGCGTAATATTATATATTTAAAGGACCACAGTCCCTACCTATATAGTTCTCTTCTTTATAGTAAATCTTAGAATATAATTAGAGTTAATCTATTAAGCAACTACTCTACCGGTTATTATTATACTATTGACTTCTTGTTTACCTATATACCCAGCCTATTAATAAGTTTACCGTAGTATTTCCTATAAGGCTTCGTTATAAAGAAGCTAGGTAATTCTACTGTAATTCTTAATAAAGCGTTAGTAGAAGTTATAAAAACCTAAAAATAATTATACCCCCTTTACGTTCCGTAGGGGTGCCCACTAGTTAATTACGGCCGTCTTCTCTAGGTCGGCTTTAATTCTATCTATACTAATAATAAAACTTAGATACTTTATATACTTAACACTAAACTTTAACTTCTTAATATTAACTTAGAGGCTAGCCTTATAGAGTTGTTATAGGACTTTATAGATATACTTCTTATATTTTAGCTCATTTTTAGAGTAGATTATAATATTATCTAAATAGGCCGCATAGAAGTCATTAAGGTAGTTAAAGAGTATATTATTTATATACCGCTAGTATATAGCTAGTCCATTAGTTAGTTTAAAAGGAAGTACCTTATATTTATATATTCTGTAATAGGTTTAAAATATAGTAAGATTTTTAGACCTAGGGTTTATTTTAATTTAGTAGAAGGCCTAGCGGATATTAAGCTTTATAAAGACCTTAGTTCTACTTATTTGGGCTAAAGTTTTATTAAGTAGGGGTAATAGATAGCGGTCCTTTTGGGTTATATTATTTAGCTTATAGTAGTTAATATAAAAGCAGAGTCCTTTATTTAGCTTTTTAATAAAGAGAATAGGTAAGGTAAAAGGGGCTTAGCTAGGCTTAATAAAAATCTTTATTTAGGTTATTAATAAGATACTGCTTTATAGCCTATAATTTAGTAATAAACTGCTTATAAATGGGGCTAAAGCTAAGGGTATTTTCCTTACCCTACTTAACCTCAATCTTGTAGTTATATAGTTAGTAAGGTGGAAGTATATTAGAGGCTGTTTTAGAGAATACGTACTTAAATTTCTAGTATTAATAGGGCAGCTTTTATTTTACTAGTTCCTTATTTATAAGCTCGCTTTTTTATCCACTAAGCTTACCTTTCTTTTCCTTAATTATTTAATTAATTTCGTATAAGCTAGTCGTAAAGGCGACAGTATTAGGCTAAACTAAGTTCTAGTAGAATTCTACAGCACTAATATAGCAGATATTAACTGGTAGGAGGTCCGCTGGTTTCTTTACGGCTATTTATTAGGTTATATTTTATAGTATAGGGTTTATAGTCTTCCTTAGCTTATATTCTATTTTCTATAAGTTACCTTTCCTATTTATTAGTTTAGTATAGCGTCTAATATTCCTAGCTTTTCTTTATAGCTGCGTAGGGCCTAAGTCCTCTATAGTTAACTTAGCTAGGTTGCTACTAGCTTCCTAGGTCTCTAGTATAGGTGGTATAGTATAGTTAGTCTAGGGGCGGCGTAGTATACGGATCTGTTATAAGTTAAGCTATATATCTTTCTTAAAGGCCTAGTCCCTACGTATAGTATCTACCTAGTAAATAATATTAATCTAGGGCCGTATAAGGTTTTCCATTATAATACTAATTTCTTTTATAAAAGAAGATGGATTTGATATTAAGGGTAAATGTTTACTACTATGTAGAGCTCTCTATGGACTTTAACGATTGCCATATCTTTAGCATAATAACTTTAGTAATGAACTTATTAAATTAGGGCTAAGACCTGTTAGTAGGGAGTTGTGCCTCTATTATAATAAATCACTAATCGTCTTCTTCTATATAGATAATATCTATATCGCCTCTACTAAAGAAAATTAATTAAAGCTTTAGGGCTTTACGGAAGCACTAATAAAGAAGTATAAGATAAAAGATCTAGGCGACCTATTCTAATTCCTAGGGATTTAAATCGTAAGAGATAGAAGTTAAAGAAAGCTATAGCTCTATTAAAACTCCTATATTAAAAAGATTGCTAATTTATTTTACCTAATTAATATACGCTTAGTTAATACACCTATAGGTACTAATAAGCTCCTACTTAATCTAAAAGAAGCTTTAAAATAGGACACCTATATATACTAAAGGATGGTTAGATCTTTACTATACGCTACCTATATTATAAGGTCCAATATAGCTAGAGCTTTAAGCAAACTATTAGAGTTCCTACGAAACCCCTCACCTCTATATAACGCCGTAGCTTATTAAGTAATTATATACCTATATTAAAATAAGACTCTAGTGATAAAATACTTAGGATAAAATATAGGAAGTTAAGCCTTTATTGAAGCAAGTAACGCGGCGTTTAGAGACGATTTAATAAGCAGACGTAGTATGGAAGGGTATCTTTTTACCCTATTTGGAGGAGCAATTAATTAGCGCTCTACTAAGCAGACGCTAGTAATAAAGTTAAGTATAGAGGTAGAGCTTACAGCTCTGTCTTATACAGGGACGGAGTTAATTTAGTAGAGTCGCTTCTTTAAGGAAATTAAATTATCCTTAGATAAGGAGTAAATGATCTCCTATAACAATCTATAGACGATTAAATTACTTATAAAGGACGGACAAGAGCTCTCTATAAAGCTTTAACACGTTAATATACACCACTACTAGCTACGCTAAGAAGTTCGTAATAGTCAAATTAAAATTAATTAGATGCCTACTGCTGTTATAATTTTAGACGGCTTAATAAAGGCCTTACCACGTCAGAAACACGAGATGTTCGTTTAATAATTAAATCTCATTAACATTAAGGATATAATTTAATTTGATTTGGATAATATTTAGATAAGGTAACTCTATAGAGGATTTCTTTAACTTAACACTAAATTAATATTATAACTTTTTCTATTTTCTATTTAGCTGCTTAGTTAAGACTAAGCAGCTAGGGGGGTGTGTCGACCGTTAAGGTCACTCTTAGGTACCACCTTATAACTCACCACCCTGTTCTCGTATAACTGTCTTGGTCAA